>NC_059271.1:13452691-13502691 GCF_017591435.1 Portunus trituberculatus | reverse complement strand
AAAAAACAAAAGATAAAAAAAAAAAAGGCCCACTTAAGTGCTGGCTCTCTACAAAGAGAAAAAGCGTCAGCCAAGATTAGGGAGCAAATGCCTCGATACCTCCCTCTTAAAAGACAAGTCGTAGGAAGTTGGAAATACAGATGCAGGGAGGGAGTTCCAGAGCTTACCAGTAAAAGGTATGAATGATTGAGAGTACTGGTTAAGTCTTCCGTTACAGAGTTGGACAGAATAGGGATGAGAAGAAGAAGAAAACCTTGTGCAGCGAGGCCGAAGGAGGAGAGGAGGCATGCAGTTAGCAAGATCAGTTGAACAGTTAGCATGAAAATAGCGATAAAAGATAGAAAGAGATGCAACATTTTGGCGGTGAGAAAGGCTAAAACAATTAGTCAGAGGAGGGGAGTTGATGAAAGGAAAAATTTTTTATTGCACCCTATCTAGTAAAACTGTGTGACTGGAACCCCTCCAAACATGCGAAAAGTACTACATATTATAAGGGCGGATAAGGCCCTTGTACAGAGTTAGCAGTTAGAAGGGCGAGAAAAACTGGCGGAGACGCCTCAAAACGCCTAACTTTATAGAAGCTGTTTCAGCAAGAGAAGAGATGTGAAGTTTCCAGTTAAGATTATGAGTAAAGGACAGACCGAGGATATTCAGTGTGGAAGAGGGAGACAGTTGAGTGTCACTGAAAAAGAGGGGCTACTTGTCTGGAAGGTTGTGTCGAGTTGATAGATGGAGGAATTGAGTTTTTGAGGCATTGAAAACTACTATATTTTCTCTGCCCCAATCGGAAATCTTAGAAAGATCTGAAGCCAGGCGTTTTGTGACGTCCCTGCGTGATCTGTTAACTTCCTGAAGGGTTGGTCGTCTCAGAAAGGACGTGGAAAGATGCAGGGTGGTATCATCAGCGTAGGAGTGGATAGGGTAAGAAGTTTGGTTAAGAAGGTCATTAATGAATAACAGAAAGAGAGTGAGTGACAAGACAGAACCCTGAAAAACACCACTATTAATAGATTTAGGAGAAGAACAGTGGCCGTCTACCACAGCAGCAATAGAACAGTCGGAAAGGAACTTGAGATAAAGTTGCAGAGAGAAGGATAAAATTAGTACGATGGCAGTTTTGAAATCGAAGCTTTATTCTGTCAAAAGCTTTTGATATGTCTAACGCTACAGCAAAAGTTTCACCGAAATCTCTAAAAGAGGATGACCAAGACTCAGTAAGGAAACCCAGAAGATCACCAGTAGAGCGACCTTGACGGAAGCCATACTGGCGATCAGATAGAAGATTGTGAAGTGACAGATATTTGAGAATATTTCTATTCAGGATAGATTAAAAACTTTAGACAAACAAGAGATTAAAACTATAGGATGGTAGCTTGAGGGATTAGAACGGTCACCCTCTTTAGGGACAGGCTGAATGTAGGCAAACTTCCAGCAAGAAGGAAAGGTAGAAGTCGATAGACAAAGTTGAAAGAGTTTTTAGCCAGGCAAGGTGCAAGCACAGAAGCAGAGTTTTTTTTTAGAACAATAGGAGGGATCCCATCAGGACCATAAGCCTTCCGAGGGTTTAGGCCAGCGAAGGCATGGAAAACATCATTGCGAAGAATTTTAATTGTAGACATGAAATAGTCAGAGGGAGGAGGAGAGGGAGGGACAAGCCCAGAATCATGCAAGGTGGGGTTGTTATATATATATATATATATATATATATATATATATATATATATATATATATATATATATATATATATATATTTTTTTTTTTTTTTTTTTTTTTTTTTTTTTTTTTTTTTACATTACAAGGGCACTGGCCAAGGGAAAACAAAGTGTTGGAAAAAAAAAAAACCCGCTGGTTGCCAGGCCCTGTTAAGAGGAAAGTAGGAGAAAGAGAAAAAACAAAAAAATCTAAAAGGAGGGTCCAGTTAACGTAAGAGGTGTCTTGACACTCCTCTTTTGAAAGAGTTTAAGTCATAGGCAGGTGGAAATACAGACACAGGTAGAGAGTTCCAGAGTTTACCAGTGTAGGGAATGAAGGAGTGAAGATACTGGTTAACTCTTGCATTAGGAAGATGGACAGAATAGGGATGAGAAGAAGTAGAGAGTCTTGTGCAGCGAGGCCGCAGGAGGGGGGAAGGCATGCAGTTAGCAAGTTCAGAAGAGCAGACAGCATGAAAACAGCGGTAGAAGACAGATAAAGATGCAACATTGCGGCGGTGACTTAAAGAATCAAGACAGTCAGTTAGAGGAGAAGAGTTGATAAGACGAAAAGCTTTAGATTCCACCTTGTTTAGTAAAGCTGTGTGTGGATCCCCCAGACATGAGAGCCATACTCCATACACGGGCGGATAAGGCCCTGTACAGAGCAAGCAGCTGGGAGGGAGAGAAAATGGACGAAGACGCCACAGGACACCTAACTTCTTGGAAGCTGATTTAGCAAGAGTAGAGATGTGAAATTTCCAGTTTAGATTTTTAGTGAAGGATAGACCGAGTGTGTTTAATGTAGAGGAGAGGGAAGTTGAGTGTTATTGAAGAAGAGAGGATAGTTGTCTGGAAGGTTATGTCGAGTAGATAGTTGTAGAAATTGAGTTTTGAGGCATTGAACAAAACCAGGTTTTCTCTGCCCCAATCAGAAACAAGTGAAAGATCAGAAGTTAGGCGTCCTATAGCATCTCGCCTTGAGTCATTTAATTGTTGTTGGGTTGGGCGTCTGTTGAACGCTGTTGAATAATGCAAGGTGGTATCATCAGCATAGGAGTGGATAGGGCATTGAGTCAGATTTAGGAGATCATTGATGAATAATAGAAAGAGAGTGGGTGATAGGACAGAACCCTGTGGAACACCACTGTTGATAGTTTTAGGGAAGAACAGTGACCGTCTACTACAGCAGCAATAGAACGATCGGAAAGGAAACTGGAGATGAAGGTACAGAGAGAAGGATAGAATCCGTAGGAGGGTAGTTTAGAAATTAAAGATTTGTGCCAGACTCTATCGAAGGCTTTCGATATGTCAAGGCCGACAGCAAAGGTTTCACCGAAGTCCCTAAAGAGGATGACCAAGATTCAGTTAGGAAAGTAAGAAGATCACCAGTAGATCTGCCTTTACGGAAACCATACTGGCAATCAGAGAGAAGGTTGTGAGCTGATAGATGCCTCATTATCTTCCTATTAAGGATAGACTCAAAGGCTTTAGAAAGGCAGGAAATCAAAGCTATAGGGCGGTAGTTAGAAGGATTGGAGTGGTCACCTTTTTTAGGGACAGGTTGAATGTGAGCAAACTTCCAGCAAGAAGGATAAATAGAAGTAGAGAGACACAGATGAAAGAGTTTGACCAGGCAGTGAGCGAGTTCGGAAGCACAGTTTTTGAGAACAACAGGAGGGACTCCATCCGGACCGTAAGCCTTCCGAGAATCAAGGCCAGAGAGGGCCAGGAAAACGTCTTTATAAAGAATTTTAATTTTAGGGATGAAGTAGTCAGAGGGTGGAGGAGTAGGAGGAATATGCCCAGAATCATCCAAAGTTGAGTTGGTAGCAAAGGTTTGAGCGAAGAGTTCAGCTTTAGAAAAGAAGAGACAGCTGTAGAGCCATCTGGATGAAGTAAAGGAGGGAAAGACGAAGAAGTAAAGTTGTTAGAGATATTATTGGCTAGATGCCAGAAATCTCGAGAGGAGTTAGAATTGGAAAGACTTTGACATTTTCTATTGATGAAAGAGTTTTTAGTAAGTTGGAGAATAGATTTGGCATGATTACGGGCAGAAATATATAGGGCATGAGTTTCAGCAGTTGGATGGCTACGGAACCGTTTGTGAGCCGCCTCTCTATCATTGACAGCACGAGAACAAGCAGAGTTAAACCAAGGCTTTTTAGCTTTAGGGTTAGAGAAAGTATATATATATATATATATATATATATATATATATATATATATATATATATATATATATATATATATATATATATATATATATATATATATATATATATATATATATATATATATATATATATATGGTTATGAAATGCAGAATTTTGTTTAGGATGACTGTAGTGACCTGAGTTCCTGATTACAAATAAATGGTAATGTCATGAATTTGGGTTGGAGTGAGATGTGGGAATTTTTTTTTTTTTCTTATTTCATGAATACAATTCATTTTACGTGTACATAGGTACCTTTTTTTTTTTATACGTCTGTTGAAGATTGAAACGCATGCGAAGGAAAATTAATGCCGTGTCCAAAGCTAAAAGTTTGACAAAAAATTGAGTCGAGTTTGCCTCTCCCCTTTTTTCACAAGTACAGTGCTGCATTATTACGTTTCATTATGTAATGATGGTGAAATATGCATAATAACATAATATAGATATGAAAATCTAAATAGAATGTAGTGATGACGCGGGAAGGTGTGGAAAGTTTGTGGCGTGTGACATGAGCGCATGAACTGCAGCTTGGCAGTATAAGTGTTAAGAGGGAGGTATCGAGGTATTTGATTCCTAATTTTGGTTGACGCTTTTCCTCTTTGTAGAGAGCCAGCGCTTAAATGGGCCTTTTTTTTTTTTTTATCTTTTTTTTTTGCCCTACATAAAAAAAAGAGAGAGAAAAAAAAAGGATTAGGCAAACCTCCTGGCCAGACACTTCACCTGTAAGATGTGCGTGCCTTACCCTGACAAGCCACCTCCAACACTGCCTCAAACCATCAAAAACAAATTAAAACAAATAACAAATGAGGTGGAAGTGAGATCCTTTCTCACAAAACTGGACGAAAGGAAGGCAGTAGGGCTGGACTACATTAGCTCCTGGCTGCAATCTGGTGAGCCCACTCGCCACACTATTCAATAATTGCCTCCAGATTAGCACGTGGCCAAAAAACTGGATGATTAGCAATGTAATGCCAGTGCATAAAAAAGTGCGAAAACTGATATAAAAAACTATCGCCCTGTTTCCAGAGAGCCCTTCGCCAGAGAAGCCTCGGGGAAGCTAGCATCTCTGAGGAGGATGTCGTGGTTCCTCGACAACAGGCGCCTGGAGGTTCTATAAGACACAATTGCGCTCCTCCTTGGAGTATGCGTGCCTTGCCTGGGGCGGTGCTGCCAGGAAGCGCCTTGTTCTCATAGACAAGGTACATGAGCGGGCAGCTCGGCTCATTAAGGACAGAGCTGAGCAGGAGCTGTGATTACAATCGCTGCAACAACATTGAGATGTGGCGGGACTCACCGTCATGTTTAAAGTGCAAGTGAAGCGAGTGAGTCACCTACAACCGCTAAGGTAGTCACAGCGGCGGCCCCTTGTGGCCATGAGGGCTGTTGCTCAGACACCGGGTGAGCTGATATGAATCAAACACTCATCTTCTTGATAACTCTATACTCAAGAATTCCCTGAGTACTTTATACAAAATGGACGTTGACAAAAGTGTAATAAGGAAAGATACGATAAAATGAGAAAAAAAAAATGCAATACCTATTGTGAGATAGAGAGAGAGAGAGAGAGAGAGAGAGTGCGGAACGCCTTGCTAAGAACAGTGACAAATTTGGAAGGGGCAACTCTCCAAGTAAATAAATGGTTGTTGAGGCAGGGCTGATGTGACACTAGATCAGAGTTAGGTTTTTAGATAGGCAACACTAAAAATATGAGTTTTAGCCCATAAAATACATTTAGCGCATAAATTGTACTATGATGTATTCACTCAAATGAAAATACTGTGTAATTTGTATAAGTAAATAAATAAATAAAGAAAGAAAGAAATATATATATATATATATATATATATATATATATATATATATATATATATATATATATATATATATATATATATATATATATATATATATATATATATATATATATATATATATATATATATATATATATATATATATATATAAGAGAGAGAGAGAGAGAGAGAGAGAGAGAGAGAGAGAGAGAGAGAGAGAGAGAGAGAGAGAGAGAGTCCTGGTACCGCTGGCACCATCAATATGTTCTGGTGTGGTTGAAGAGAAACACTGGGACCTTTCCCTGTGTTTATTGTAAGATACAAAGCGTATTGAAGCTTGGTAGACTTGGTAGCGAGTAGCCGTGGAGGCTTGAGAAGTAGCCGGTGGCCAGAGCGAGACTTGTAGTCGGTAGCGGCAAGATGAAGCTTGTAGTAAGCGTGATGATGTAGAATTACAGTCTAGACACTGGAGTGTGACTGTAAACAGTAGACTGTAGAGGTAGACTGGCTGTGCAGGACAGGAGAACCAGTCAAAGAGAGAAGGCAAGCGGATTGCCAGGCAGAGTGTGAGTCTGTCCCTGAAACTGCATTGGGAACGACTGAGATGCGGCGCGTGGCGTCCTGTGGGCAATGCTTCCATGAGTTGATGAAATCTTACCCTAGATTTTTGTCGATTTTATCCTAGATTCGAGTGTTTTACCCTAGATTGTCGAAGTAAAAAGTGTCACTTATTCGCAGGTAACATCGTTAAATGAGAGAGATTGTAGGCACCAATCGAGAAGTTAGCAACACCCTCCTTCTCCACCTCCTCTCAAATAACCACCATACCACCACAGTGAAACAGTGTAACATCATCACCCTCATCACCAGCATTATCACCATCAACATCACTGGCATCATCATCAACGGCCTCATTATCATCCTCATCATCCAGCGCACTGTCACCAACCGACATGTCAACACCCACCCGACATGCCACACACATACGAAGCTCGCCTCATCAGCACACACACCACATACCACACAACTCCAGACAACACACACAGCTGCATGACCCTCGTCATAACAATATATATAAAACAAATTACCATATAGAATGGAAATCAAGTTATTCCTTATGATTATGGGAAGAGATCACCTTCACGTAGATTCCATCTGGTATACAGTTTTAAAATGGCACTACAGCCACTACTGCGGCTGTTCTGTGTGGACTCGTCCTCGCAAGTGACTGATTCTGTGTGTGAACTGGGATCTAACCGTCCGAAGGTCCAAAACGTGTACGCGTAGTAGATGGGTGAGTGGAGACTGGGGAGAAAGGGGATGGGGTGAGGGGGGTGAAGGGATGATACAAGTCACAGGGATGATTGTGTACATGAATCGAACATGAAAGAAAACCAGCCTGCCACCAGACTGGCTCCATTCCAAGGACACCTATCCTTAGGACGGCAGATTACCCTAAAATTACCCTAGTTTATGCATTACTCTAAACACTACCCTAAGAAGTGTCCAATTACTCTAGTTTAGGGTATTTTACCCTAAAATGGAAGCCCTGCCCGTGAGGTGGACGAGTAACACTCCCCACGGTCGCAGTACATCATACACAAAACAATACATTACTCCGCGTATCAAAGTAGTCTGTCTATCATATTGCTCGACCACGCTAACGAAGGTGTCCTCACCGAGCACTCTAGTCAATACATAAGCACTTCAAAAAGAACAATAATGATAATAAGACATGTCATACAATGCACTGAGCAAAATAAATATCACATAAGTGTGAAAACAATTAAGAAAATATAGTTAGTTTCCAAATAAATAGCAATAACATGATATAAGTATAACATGGCTAAATAGATTAATTTGATGCTATTTTAAAAGTAAGATGCATTATTGATAAAAAAATTTACACATTTGTGGTAATGATTAGTAAATATAACATACAAAATTTGTATAAAAACATAGAAATGTAACATGATCATGTATAATCAAATCACTGGAACATAAGGAACAATGTTACATACATATGTGTAAAATTGTGTTACATATGGTGAATAAAGTGTATATGTCATAAGTATTGTTTCTTACATACAATACATCTAATAATTGTTTAATATATATATTTATAATGTAATTGAGCATAATTGAAAAGCATGAAAAGATGATAATGTAAACAAAAACAGCAAACAAACACTCATAGATCACCTACATACCACAAGTTGAGTAGCTAATTCAACTTGGATAGAGCAGATAACCATGTATAACAGTAGAGGTGCTGCTAAAACCAAATGTAATGAATGTGACATTAATATTGAAGTTACTTACATATGATAAGTACATAAGTATAATAAATATAAGTGACACTAGCAAAAAAAAAAAAAAAATATTATATAGGTAGGGAGAATGCGAAAATGTTAGTGTAAATTTAGTAATAAAAAAGTAAAAAAAATATGACTGCAAAATATATACCCTAGGGGCCACGCCTGTGTGTTAAGGCCTGAGAAACATGAATATGTCTTCTGATAAATCAAACAAATTTACAGTCAAAAGAAAATATTATCTACATTACATTAATCCCTCCCCATGTGTCATCTGGGGACAGCACATAAAAACATAACATAATATAATGCAATAACATAATATAATATAACATGATATAATATAAGAGATACACTTCACACAACTGTAAAAATTGAGCAAGAGAATGTGTCAATATCTTCCCCACTGAATTTCTGAATGGAAGATTCATGTTGTAGAAGTTTAATAGCTGGAGATGCTACAGATGTAATAGGTAATGTGATATTTGTAGTAGATGTAGTCACAGGAGTGAAATTATTAGTAGTAGCCATAGTAATAGTTGTAGTGGTAATTGTAGTAGTAGTAGTAGTAGTAGTAGTAGTAGTTGTAGTAGCAAAAGGGTCAGACATTGTGACAATTTGTTGATAATAAGGTTTACCACTACGTAAAAACATACAGAAAAATATTATATATATAGTTACCACTCCAAAGAAATTGTGTTGGACCACGTACAAGTGTGCTGTGTGTGTACTCGTACGTAAACAGACGATAACTTGAGTCACAGTCAGGTTAGATAAGAACTTCTCAACATACAGGTCTGCTAAGCGCTCACTCTGTGAAAATGAATAATATTAGTACAAGAGTACTTCACAAGAACATAAGTGTATCAGAAAAAAATAAAATATGAAATTATACTAAGTACACTTTTCAGAATAATTAAGAGATATAATAATGATAATTTACACAATAAAATGAATAAGGTGCTGTACTAATTACGTTAATATAATTGTAAACAAGAATGCAATGAAATAATTATAAAAAGTTGATAAGTAATATAATTATAGTAAGTGCACAATAAAAGAAAACATGAATATAGGAGTTACCCTTAAAATATAAATAAAAAAAAATTGCGTGTCTGAGGAAAATCACGTAATAAATAAATAAATGATATATGCACAGTGCACACGTAAATAATCACAGCATATAACACGAACACATCAAAACATGCATAATAGTGTAATAGCACAGACAAAAAAAATATGTACAAATGTGTACTCACTGAAAAAAAATGTGTGTGTACTTGCACAAAAATAAATATTTGGTACCTCAACCACACTAATAAATATGTCGTCTGGCCAGAGCCAATCAGGAAGCTCTTATGTCATAGTCGACCAATCACACACTGGCATCACTGGGGACCAAACATGGCGCGCTATTTTACGCGGGAACGCCACTCACTGGTACATAAAAATATTCATAGAAAATCACTGTGGTTATAAAGTTTTACTCACGACAGGTGATACTTAAAAAGTAGCAGAGATGTATGGATGGATCGTCAGCTCCACTAGGGCTGTAGAAACTTGGCAGGGCGGTAGGCTGGGAGTAGCAGGAAGGACGCCGTCACATCACGAGGCTTCATGTGGCGGTGATCACGGCTGTGGACGACACACCAGCTGCCGCCATCAATGTCCTGGTACCGCTGGCACCATCAATATGTTCTGGTGTGGTTGAAGAGAAACACTGGGGCCTTTCTCTGTGTTTATTGTAAGATACAAAGCGTATTGAAGCTTGGTAGACTTAGTAGCGAGTAGCAGTGGAGGCTTGAGAAGTAGCCGGTGGCCAGAGCGAGACTTGTAGTCGGTAACGACTAGATGAAGCTTGTAGTAAGCGTGATGATGTAGAATTACAGTCTAGACACTGGAGTATGACTGTAAACAGTAGACTGTAGAGGTAGACTGGCTGTGCAGGACAGGAGAACCAGTCAAAGAGAGAAGGCAAGCGGATTGCCCCGAAACTGCGTTGGGAACGACTGAGATGCGGCGCGTGGCGTCCCGTGGGATGGACGAGTAACACTCCCCACGGTCGCAGTACATCATACACAGAACAATACATTACTCCGCGTATCAAAGTAGTCTGTCTATCATAAGAAAGAGAGAGAGAGAGAGAGAGAGAGAGAGAGAGAGAGAGAGAGAGAGAGAGATTTGAATGAGTTTTTCCCTCATTTGGATTTCTTGGGTAAATAAGATTAGTAAATTAATTCACAGGAAGTTAAGTATCCTTCTCCTCCTCCTCTTCCTCTTTCTCGTTCTCCTCTTCATCATCATAACCTAACACTTGCTAGCGGAAAGCGGAGAGCGGAAAGCGCAAGCAGAGAGTGAAGTGCAAAGAGCAGAGAGTGCGAGCGGAGAGCGAAGAACAGAAGGCGGAGAGGGAAGATCCCAAGTGGAGAGAGAGAGAGTGGAAGCGGAAGCGTGAGAGGAGAATGAGAGAGAAAAAAGAAAAAAAAAAAAAGCGCGAGCGGAGGAACAGACTGCGAGCCACGCCATCACCCATCCATCAAGCTGGAGCATTCCGCCGCTCTGTGTTTTGTGAGTGTTTTTCCGGTCTTTTGCTTGACCTGAGGGTGCTGTTTCCAGTACGAAGATGGTTTTGAGTGCCTGCAGAACCTGTGAGGAGAGTGTGGCCAGCAGACAGAAGGCTGTGGCATGCGAGAGATGCATGGTCTGGTTCCATGCCACCTGTGCAGGGATGAAGAACGCCAACATGAAGGCCCTTCAGTTCGACCTGCTGGTGTTCTTGTGCAGGCGTTGCCTCAATAGGAGCATCGAGGAATGGAGGAATGAAGACAACGACAAGGAAACGAAAAGCGTGCAACAGCAGAGTACCCAGACGGAAAACCCGAAAAAGGAAGCAGAAGTTCAGACGGAGAAGAATGAAGACCAGCAGGAAGTAGTGGAAGTTGGAAGAGTGGAAAACCGACCCAGGAAGAGGATGATGTTTAAGAAAGCTCCAGTCCATATCATCGGTGACAGTATGGTGAGGAAGACCCCAGACTTCCTGAGGAGGGAGGTGGAGTGCACCAGCATGGGAGGTGCCAAGATCCAGGATGTGAAGAAGAAAGTTCTAGAAGAAGTTAAAGAAATGGAAGAAAGAAGCCTGCTGGTGATCCAAGGAGGAGGAAATAACCTAGAGGCAATTGGGGCTGAAGAAACAGTGAAAGAAGTGGTAGAGGCAGTCAGGGCAGCTGAAGACAAGAAGATGAGTGTGGCTGTGGTGGGGGTCCTGCGGCGCCCGCGTGAAGAGGCGCTGTATGAAAAGACAAGAAGAGAGGAACTCCTGAAGCTGAAAATGGAATGGCTTGCAGAGAAGAAGGGGAATGTCAGCTTCCTGGATTTCGACGGGATCCTGGATCAAGAAAGGCTCTTCAGCAGAGACGGCGTTCACCTCAGTCAGGATGGAAACCAGAAGATGGGACGGCGACTGGCTGAGTGGATGAGGGCAAGGCAGGTGTGATGTGTGGAGACGGCTAGACGAGGACGGCAGACAAAGAAGAGAACAAACTAACCAGGCAAGTGAATGTGTGAAGATTGGCTGTATGAATGTGAGAGGATGGGGTGTGGGGAAGTTTGAGGATGTATGCAGGGAACTCGAGGAGTGGAAGTTCGACATAGTTGGGCTTACCGAAACTCACCTGTGAGATGACGTGTGAATGGAGGGATGTGAGTATGTCATGATAGGGAAGGAGGCGTAGCCTTACTCTACAAGAAAGGAACAGGACTGAAAGTAGAGGAAATAGATGTAGGGAGGTGTGAAAGTAGTGAAGATGTGATGGCAGTGAGAGTAGAATGTAAGAATAAAGTTGGTAGAACAGAGAAGATGGTGGTGGTGGTAGTTTATATGACTGTTATGGGAGAAAGAACTGATAGGGAGAACAGGAAGAAGTTTGATGTACTTAGAAGAGTGGTCAATCAGCGATTGACTACATGCTGGTGAATGGAAGAATGCATGAGATTGTGTCACACACGTGGATAGATGAGGATGGTATGGTAGATATTGTGTCTGACCACAATATGCTGGTTATGGAGTGCCGGATGCAGAGTGAGAACGAAGTGAAAGTGGCAGGTAAGGAAAGGAGGTGGAGACTGAGAGATGTAAGGTGGGAAAACTTTCAGGTAGATCTGAGTGAGGGAAGGTGGGATGATGATGTAAGGGTACATGATGTGGAGCACCTGAATGAGAGACTGGTTGTGAATGTGCGGAGTGCTGCCGAGAATCAGATAGGGTATATGAGAGTAGGTAGGAGAAAGAGAGTATGCAAACCATGGTGGAACAATGAAATCAGAGAGGCCAGGAAGGAGCGAAAGAGAATGAGTAGACAGTGTAGATGGTTGAGAAAAAAAGAGACATGAAAGTGATGAGGCAGAGAATGAGTACCTGAATGCATGGGAAGAATATGTGAAACAACAGAGACTCACAAGGCGAATGATAATGAAAGCTAAAGTGAAGTGTGAAAGGAGTGTGATTGAATCTTTAAGAGAGAAAGGCATGGAAGGTGGCCGTGAATGGTACAAGTTCATGAGAGGTGAGAATATGTCAGAGAATGTTGGTGTGGAGAGTCTGAAAGTGAATGGGAAGTTATAACAGAGAAGAATGAGATCAGGGAGGCAATTAGACAGTTCTGGGAAGAGGTGGGTGGTGTAGGTGAAGTGTTTGGTGTGAGAGAAGGATGTGTGACTCTGGAGATGAAGAATGCAGATGAACTGAATGAGAGAATCAGCAAGGAGGAGGTAGAGATGTGTGAAAAGGCAGAAGAATGGGAAGGCAGCAGGTTTAGACGGGATACCATATGAGATGTATAAAAATGGTGGGGAGGTTGTTATTGACAGGATGACTGAGGTGTTTAACCAGGTGTGGGAGGAAGAGAGGGTGCCAAGAATGTGGAATGAATGCAGGGTGACTCTGTTGCATAAGGGAGGACACAAGAGTAAGAATGAACTGAAGAACTATAGGCCGATTGCATTATTAAACACAGTAGGTAAAGTATTTAGTGGAGTGCTGAATGAGAGATTGTGTAAATGGATTGAGCGAGCTGGAGTGTTAGGTGAGGAACAGAATGGTTTCCGTGTGGACAGGAGGGCTGAGGATAACTTGTTTGTGGTAAATGAAATGATTGAGAAAAAAGAAAGGAGGAGGCAAATTGTATTTAGGTTTTTTGGATATAGAAAAAGCTTATGATAGGGTGGATAGAGAAATGTTAGTCAGAGTCTTAGGAAAGATTGGATTGAGTGAAAAAAAATAATCAACATAGTGCATAGCATGAATGATGACACCAAAGGTAAGTACAGACTAGGAGATATAGAGACAGACTGGGTGAAGAGTGAGAGAGGAGTTAGGCAAGGATGTATTTTGTCACCAATCCTTTTCAATTTATATACAGAGGAGTTAGCAGCCAGATTGAGAAGAATCAATGCAGGAGTAAGAGTTGGAAATGAGAAGATAGGTGTGTTCCTTTATGCAGACGATGTGGTGGTCATGAGTGAGTCAGCAGTTGAGTTGCAGAGAATGCTAGATGCTGTGGATGGATATGGGAGAGACTTTGGAGTTAGGTTTAGTAGTGAGAAAAGTAAGGTGATGATAGTGAATAGGTCTGAGGATGAAAGCAATGCAGTATGAAAAAATTGGAGAGGCACGAGAATATAAGTACTTGGGGATGTGGGTGAGTCCAAGTGGGTGTGAAAAGACACAAAATGAAAAGTTAGGTTTAGTGAATCAGTGGGTAGGACGATTGGGGAGTGCAGCAAGAATGAGAGCAAGCAAATATGATGTGCTGAGAGAGGTGTGGAAGAGTGTGGCGGTGCCCAGCATAATGTATGGTATGGATGTGATTGCATGGAATGAAAGTGAAATTGACAAGCTAGAAGTGGGACAAAATAGAATAGGTAGAATGGCACTGAATGCTCCAAGGTACACAGCAGTAGAAGCTTTGAGAGGGGATATGGGATGGAGCACCTTTAGGGAAAGACTAGTTAAAGCCACACTTAGATACAAGGTCAGGCTGGAAAGAATGGATGAGGAAAGAATAGTGAGGAAGGTGTACCTGTGGAATGAAAGTGGGAGTCAGTGGAGGAAGAGGTGCATGAGAATGACAGAGAGGAGTGGTTTACAAGTGGTATGGGGGATGAGAATGGCTGGGAGGAATCAAAGTGAGCGTGAATGGATCGTGACAAGAGGAGGCAGGGTAGGAACTGAATGGGATGCAAGGAAATGGAAGAGTGAGATAGACAGAGAGGTGAAGTGGGTGGGACTGAATATATGGAAGAATGGGATGGAACGAAAGAGTACCCTGGAATGGTACAAGGAAAAGGAAGCCCGATGTATGAAAGGTGGTATGATGGCAGCCTGGGTGGTGACCTTCTCTTCCGAGCTAGGGCACAGTGTATGGATGTGAATGCAAGGAACTACAGGTGGTCTGACCGTCTGAGTCCCGCAGCAAGGTGTGCCAGATGTGTGACATGGGGGAGGACGAGACGGTGGAGCATGTCATGCTGGAGTGTGAGAAGTATGAGAGAGAAAGGCATGAGATGATGCAAGTGATCTTGAGTGAATTAGGGCATAATAGGAATGAAAGAGTGGAGAAGACAGGAAGGGAATGGATGGTGTTGCTGCTGGGACTGTGTAGAGAGATGAGTGAAAAGATGATGGAGGCTGTGAAGGAGTATCTGGAAAGAATGTGGCGAACGAGGTGTAGGGATCATTAACGAAGAAAAATGCTACTTTTTTTTTCTTTCTTTTTTTTGTTTTGTGTCTTTTTTGTCCTCTACAGGAGCAGCCGTTCCAAAGGCTCTAGAGCGATCCCGAGCCACCTGTAGCATCAAGATCAAGAGAGGGAGAGAGGTACGAGTGGCTGAGGAGGAGGACGAATGCCAAGATCCAGGAAGAAGTGTTGAAGCTGAAGCTGGACTGGTTGAAGAAGAAGACGTCAGCTTCATCGACCTGGACCCCGTCTTGAGGGAAGGCATGGACTTCCTGCCGGACGGGGTGCACCTCAATGAGACCGGCAACAAGAGGATGTGCGGACGGCTGCGTGAGTGGGTTCGCGCAAGGTCTACGGTGTGTGTAGATGCGGCCTGAATGAGGAATGGATGTGCACCGTGTGGAACAACTTGCTTGTCGTGTAGGTGTCCATATGTCCTCTACGTGGTGGGAAAGGCCATGGACACACCGAAATAAAGTAGGTCCTTTATTGCTGCGGTAGGACGAGAAGTACAGGGCGGCTTGCGAAGGGACAAGACGTTCCTGGGGCAAGCCGTGACAACACACTGAGAGCGATGCGCGGAAACTGAGGTGCCAACTCGGCTTTACTGAATAACTGAATTCGCATGGCTACGTCTTACAAGGAACACATAAAATACTATCCTACATCTCCCTCCCCCCTGCACGCTCACAGCACACAGTGTCTTGAGGGTGTCTCCTGTCCTTGATGCGTGCTGAGCGACGGGGCAGAGCGGACTGGGGCGACTCTGCTTCAGGTGGATTGGCCTCCGTGGGCAGCCGGTCCTCGGGCGGGGACATGGACTGGCGAAGGAAGCGGCGGTTCCTCCACCAGGTACGACCGCTGGGCATCTTAACGAGGTAGTCACGGGACTTGCCGATGCCCATGACGGTGCCGACCTTATCCCAGTGCTTCGTCGTTGGGTCCTGGACACGGACTACGGCATTGAGCTCAAGCGATGGGAGAGGCCGGGCGTGTGCGTTGTACCGGGCCGTATCATCATGTAGGGTTTGTAGGCGAACAGCAGCCGGACGATCACAGCTCTCTGCTCTTGCCTGCCACTGCTTTTGGAAAGCCTTGGCGTGAGCCAGGACACAAGAGCGAATAGGGTGACAGTAGAGGATCTTGGATGGGGAGCGACCGGTGTGGTTTGGGGTGTTCCGAAGCTCGAGGAGGCCCCTGTCGAACGCCTCACAATCCAGGTTTCCAGTAGGGGCCACTTTCTGGATGAGGTGCTTGACAGACTTCACAGCAGCCTCTGCGTGACCGTTCGATTGTGGGTAGTGGGGCGTCGACATGTTGTGGCGGACTCCCCAGCGCTCCAGAAAGGAGGCGAACTCCTGGCTGGCAAACTGTGGGCCGCCGTCCGTGCGAAGGCGAATTGGCACTCCTAGGTCACGAAAGAGCTGCCTGAAGTGACGAATAGTTGCCAAAGAAGTAGTATCCACACCATAAGACACCACAACAGGCCAGCTGGACAGTCGGTCAGCGACCACGAGGAAGGACTTCCCCGCAGTAGAGAAAAAGTCAGCTGACACCGACTCGAAGGGCCTAGTGGGGGTGTCATCGAAGAGGTGGGGCTCTCGCTGCTGGCTTGGCTGCATCACTTGACATGGTGTGCAGGCGCGGACTGTGTTCACAATGTCTGCGTCAATGCCAGGCCAGTACACCGCCTGTCGAGCTCGGCGTTTCGTAGCCTCGGCTCCTCGGTGGCTGTCGTGCAGGCGGGTTAGGGTGCGACGGCGAAGAGCGGTCGGAACAACAACCCTAGCCCCGTACAAGACGAGGTCCTCCTCACAGTACAGGTCCTCACGTAGTTTTCAATAAGGGCGAAGAGTATTTGGAAGGGCGTAGCGGTCGCTTGGGAATCCCTGCCTAACGTGCTGAAGGAGCTCTACGTAGGCAGGATCTTCATAGGCTGCCCGCCGAAGTTCCTCCATCGCTGGGTCGCTGTCAGTAGCCGTGGTGGCCAGGGACTCGACTGCTCCCAAAGTGACAATGCTCCTGACGGAGAAGCTGGTTTCGGCATTAAGGGTTTCATCATCGGTGGTCGGGTTGGTCACTGGGAAGCGTGAGAGGGCATCAAGAATGCACAGCTCTTTACCCGGGTGCCACGTTGCGGTGAAACCAAAAGCCGCTATCTTCTCCTATTGACCTGGTGGAGGTGTGAAAGGTATTCCTTGTCGAACAACAGGAGATCGTCTACTACCTTCACACACTGCGTCAATCCCTGCAGAGCCAGGTCACCCCGTCGACGGAAAGCGTCTCCAGTGGCAGCAAAACCCATGGGGCCGCGAAGGTAACGGAAGCGGCCGTAAGGAGTGATGAAAGTAGTAAGTTGTTGGTCTTCCTCGGTCAGAGGGATTTGCCAGTAACCACACAAAGCGTTGATTGTTGTGAAGTATTTGGCCTCTGGGTCGACACTCCTGATCGCTGCGAATGGCGTAGGCGACGGGAGGGCTGGGCGGGACACCTGCCTGTTTAACTTCGACAAGTCGGTGGTGATGCGTACGCCTCCCCTGACCTTCGGGACGACAACCATCGGGTGGCACCAAGGAGATGGGTCCTCATCAGCTGGAGCGATGATACCCTGTGCCACCATGGAGTCTAACTCGGCCTTCACATGGTCTTGGTATGCCCAGGGAATCAGCCGGGGTGTGTGGACAGCGAAGGGCTTCGCATCTTCTCTGAGATGAATCCGCATAAGCGGTCCCGTCATAGGCTGCAGCGGTGCCTTCTGTAGGTCGTCCTTCTTCACAAGAACATCTGCATACTCTTGGAGGAAGTACTCCTTGACCTCTGCAGGAAATGTGTTGGCATGCAGTGGGAGTGATGGCGACGGTGTTGGAGGTGGGGCAACTGCGGAGTCTGGTTGCCTGTGGCACTGTACAGTGGCCACTGGCGTAGCACTTGTCGATTCCCGAATCCTGCCGATGGTACTAACGGCGTCGGTTACCTGCCGTGGAAAGTCCTTCGGTACGATGCCTAAATTCCTGCAGTGCTGCCAGGAGAGCAAGGGAGTACTAAGGGAACCTTGTACATCAATCCACCCCGAACACGACAACTTGCCATAGGTGAGGTCCACCTGGAGGGAACCCAAGGCAGCGGGCATCTTGGACCCATCTGCGTTGTTGAGTAGCTAGGATGTAAAATGTGGAGGACGAGACTAGGGAAATAGTCGAGACGACTATTTATGTGGGAGGGGACAGTGTTGCGAAGGTGTATTGCAGCAGCCTCCCAGATATGTACATGTGCCTGTGTGAGTGTGGAGCAGCGTCATAAGAGAGTACATATGGGTAGTACATATGAGTACATATGTGCAGACTTTAGCTAGAGGGTGAACGAGGTGTTGGTTGCTCGTGTTTATGAAACTGTCACACCTTAATGGAAGGGACGCTGAGCTAGGCCTCCATGACGGAGGAGATGTGAGCCCGGAGGTCACGGGGAGATAAAGAGTGTGTGTGTGTGTGTGTGTGTGTATGGGTGAGGGCACTGGCTAGCCCTGGGATAATTGTCATACGGTACCGTGTAAATAAGGCATGCATGTGTGAATTACTTGTAGCCAGCATTATCAGGGATATATTGGTAATTAGCGGTTAAGGTAGATAGCGTTACCTAATAAGCTGAAATAGACTCGTAAGGACATTGCCTGGCAGGTGCGATGGCACAGGAGGCGTGGTCTGTGGGGCACTGTGTGGCACCGACGAGGACAGAGGACAGGAGTGTAGCAAGAGACCTCGAAGGAACAAGTCGTACTCTGGGGAGCAGTCAGAGAGTGAACGAGAGACAGAGAGACAGTGAAGTGCCTGACGAACTAACAAGTGTTACCCGTACTTTGTTGCCGCCCCCTGCCCCGTCCTGTGTGCCGCCGCCACCTGTTCCTGGTGACTCGTGTATAGTTGCTGTAATATAGAGAAATGAGGAAGATGTGTTTCCTTCTCCCACTCTGTGTGACTGAGCTGAGTGAGAGTGGGGGCCTGAGAGAGCGATCTGCCCGCCGCTCCACCCCAGCCGCGCCGCGCCACCCAGGTAAAGTCCTTCTCCCCGACACACACGCCCCGAATCCCGAGAAGATTGTGAGGCATCCCCTCCCTGAAGAAGAAGCTGAAGGAGGGTCGCAGCAATATATATAAAGAGAGAGAGAGAGAGAGAGAGAGAGAGAGAGAGAGAGAGATTTACCTGTAGTGATTATATTAGAGATTAAGGAGTGTGTTGAGATTTACTGTGCTGTGAGGGAGGGATTTCATGTGTTTATATATAAATATACTATGTAAGTTTTGTGTTATTAAGAATATATTTGTCTTTTGTGTTAATATTTGTATTGTTTGCTCCCCACCACACAAATAATTAGTACAGGTGCCAGGGAAGTGTTGCCAAGGTAATGTTGAGAGAGAGAGAGAGAGAGAGATTATTTTTTTTTTTATTTATTCATTTGGTAAAAATACAGAACCACTGCTCCCTCCTTTCCTCTCCCCTCCCCACTCCTCCCTCCTCCCTCCCAACAAGCTTGGGGGACTGTGGGGAATCGGGGGGTTTGACGGGGGTGAGCCAAAAGAGGCGAGATATGGCATTCTGAAAAAAAATCTAACCTTACTTAACCTAACCCAACCTAACCCAACCTAACCTAACCTAACCTAACCTAACCTAACCCAACCCAACCCAACCCAACCCAACCTAACCCAACCCAACCCAACCTAACCTAACCTAACTCAGGCTTAGTGTGCTCCGGGAAGCAAAACGGAAACAGCAAATGTGGACTTAGATTCTGGTAGGTACCTAGAATGTTTACTTTATTACTGTGGACATAATAAGGTCAAGCACTCACCAAAACTCTCACTGACGGTAAACACGTTACATATACTGCACTGTGCTGTACGTATTGTACAGATCGGTGTGGAGCAGTGATTCTAGAGAAGAACCAGTGTCAGAAGGAAAAGTCTAAACCTGTGGAAACAGTAACAGCTCTGAGAGACCTGATGGAGTATATAAGGGATGTGGAGCCACAGCTAGCAAAGGAGTCACAAGAGGATGAGGATTTTGAACACTTTATCACTGAAGGCACAATGAAAGTGGAAGGCAACCTGGAGAAGGTGATCAGAATCCTTAGGGATACTTGGGCAAAACCAGAGCCTGATCCTCAAAAATGCACTTCCGTGGAACAATGGGACCAGTGGTAGCAAAGTGGTATCTTGCAAGGGTGCTTGTACCATATTCAGTATTTCCCTGCACAAGGTTTGGTTGTACTATGGATATGTCACTGGTGAGGTAACAGTTGGAGTGAAGGCGACGCTGCCTGTTGATGGAGTGGATATGCTGATGGGAAATTATTTGGCTGGGAAGAGAGTTATCCCTAAACTTTAGATGGTGAATGATCCTCTGAAAGAAATAACAGAGGCCACTACTCCAGCAGCTGTCCCTCACTCTGCAAAAGGGATGGTAGAGATACCTGAAATGTTCCCAGTTTGCCCGCGTTCCCATGGCACGGAGGGAACTTGAAGACACGGATAGAGCAACACGAGGATTTCATGGCCTGAGCACACTGTTTGTAGAACCCGATGAGAAAGATTGAGAGCCAAGTGGGGCCTAACCTTGATTTTGTTGTAGAAAATAATGCATTAGTAAGAGCTCAAGAAAGTGATGAGAGTCTAAAGTCTGTTTGGAATGATGCTAAAAGATTGGGTGAACTTGATGAATATGTAGGTTTTTATGTAGGTAAAGGTATATTGATGAGGAACTGGAGGCCACTTGATGCCTCAGCCTGAACTCACTGGATGGTGAAAAAGCAAATTGTGGTGCCACAGGTGTATATAAATAAAATTTTGGAAATGGCACATGAGAGTAGGCTGGCAGGGCACCTGGGGATCAGAAAAACTGTAATGAAAATTTTGTAATTTTTATTGGCCCAATGTGAAAAGTGATGTAAGTGAGTTTTTTAAGATATGTGCTATATGTCAAAAGGTTGGCAAGCCAAATCAGGTGATTCATCCTGCCACACTTCATCCTGTACCTGTGGTGGGTAAACCTTTCAGTAAAATTGTGATAGACTGTGTGGGTCCTTTGCCAAGGACAAAAAGAGGAAATCAGTATCTGCTGACTATTATGTGTAAGTCATCTAGGTACCCTGAAGCTATTCCCCTTAGGAGTATACATTCCAGGAATGTGGTGAGAGAGTTGGTGAAATTTTTCTCATGGGTAGGAGTACCTAAGGTGCTACAGTCAGATCAGGGAAGTAATTTTACATTTCGTGTTTTCAAAGAAATTTTAAAAGGTTTGAAAATTGAGCAGAAATTACCAAGTGCTTATCACCCCCAGTCCTAGGGTTCTGTAGAAAGGTTTCACCAAACTCTGAAAAATACTCCCAGGATGTATTGTGAGGAAATGAGTGCTGAGTGGGATGGAGCATTGCCGATAGCTTTGTTTGCACTGAAAGACAGTGTTCAGGAGTCAATAAGTTTCAGTCCATTTGAGTTAGTGTACTGGCATGAAGTGAATGAACCTTTGAGAATGGTAAAACAAAAATGGTTGGGTACAGAGGAGTCTTCTAGTGTGGTGAAGTATGCATCTGATTTAAAGATAAATTGATGAGAGCTAAGGAAATTACTGAAGAAAATTTGAAAAGTAGTCAGTGAGATGAAAGGATGGTACGACAGGAAAGCAATATTCAGATCTTTCCAACCTGGTGACAAAGTTTTAGTTCTTTCCATTGCAAAGTGATCCTTTCAAAGCCAGGTTTAGTGTACCTTGGGAAGTTTAAAGGAAAGTGAGTGATGTAAATTATGTTGTGGAGACACCTGGGATAAGGAAAATGAATCAGTTGTGTCACATAAGTATGTTGAAATCATTCCGTGAAAGAGAAAATGAGGAGAATGGGGAAGTTGAAGAAGAAACGAAAAGAGTAGGTGTTGTAAGTGTAAACAGTGATTTAGAGGAAAAGTTGGTTGAAGTGAAGTTTATTAAGGAATGGTACTAGAAAATTCAGCTGTGTTAAAACACTTGTGTCAAAAGCTTGGACACATGGAATTAGAAAAGAAAGGAAAGTTAAGGAAATTATTGAAAAGCTTATTTTACTTTTCCCACATATACCCAGGAAAACAAATGTGTTATTACATGATGTAGATGTGGGAGATGCTGTACCAATCAAGCAGCATCCTTACAGAGTTAACCCACAGAAAAGAGAGATTATGAGAAAAGAAATGGAGTACATGCTAGAGAATGACTTGATAGAGCCCAGTGATAGTCAATGTGTGTTAGTGCCTAAACCTTGTCATGAGAGTTTTCGCTCTTGTACAGATTATAGCAAAGTCAACATTGTAACAAAACTTGATGCGTACCCTATTCCTAGAGTTGATGATTGTATAGATCAGTTAGGTAATGCAAACTTCATAAGCAAAATTGACTTGTTAAAGGGATATTAGCAAGTAAGACTTACTGAGAGGGCAAAAGCCATATCAGCTTTTGTTACCATGGATGGGTTATATATCAGTATAAAGTCCTTCCTTTTGGAATGAAGAACAGTGGAAGTACTTTCCAGAGACTGATGACTAGTGTTGAAAGGAGTGAAAGGGTGCTCTGTGTATATAGATGATATTTTGTTATACACTGAGTCATGGGAGGAGCATATGCAGTTGTTGGAGGAAGTGTTCACAAGGTTAGATGATACCAGTCTCACTGTAAATTTAAAGAAAAGTCACTTTGTGCATGCTGATGTGAAATACCTAAGTTTTAAGGTAGGAAAAGGAAAAGTGAGAACTGTAGAGGCAAAAGTTGCTGACATGTGAACCTCCCTCCTCCCACCAACAGAAAAGAAGTAGTACTGAGATTCCTAGGGGCAAGTGGATATTACAGGCATTTCTTTAAAAACTTTTCAGATGTTGCTATGCCACTAACCAAGTTGCTGAGTAAGAAATCAAAATTTTGCATGGATAAAAATTGTGAGGAAGCTTTTCAAGAAATTAAAGGAATGTTAATTAGTGCCCCAGTGTTACGCATGCCTGATCATGAAAATCGATTTGTATTATTATGTAGACAGCATTATTGACAGCATGTATGCTGTCAATGGGGTACTAATGCAAGAACATGGGGAGTTGAACACCCTATAGGTTATTACTCTTAAAAGTTGTTACCATACCAGAGAGCTTACAGCACTATTGAAAAAGAAGCCTGAGGACTTGTGTTAAGTTTGTGTCATTTTGAAGTGTATGCTAAATGACCAGGACAAGCTGTGCAAGTTTTAACTGACCACAACCCACTGATTTTCCTGAATAAAATGAAAAACACCAATCTGAGGCTAATGAGGTGGAGTCTGGTGTTGCAGTGAGAACGTTATTGCTGATGCTTTGTCTCGCACACCGTCTAGTCATGAGGCATCCTAATCAGGTGCCTCATGCTTCTTTTGGGAAGGGCATATTACATCGTTAGCCGAGTTGATCCTGGAGGTGACCATTTTTCTTTTTTTACTACTGTATCCCATTTTCTTATTTCATACTTATTATTAATATTATAATTACTTGTATTACGTGTTTAGTTTTAGTATATTATAAAAGTTTATTCTCCTATATATTTATATGCATTATATCCTTGTAATGTAATGAAATAAAGAGAATTAATCGTGATGATTAGAGATGCCAAATGTAAACAGATGTGGGAGAAGTGCGTCGCCTCAGGACTGTCAGGACAAAGGATAGACTGAAAAACTGGTTTGAGGGGAAGCGGAGGTTAGTGGAGATGGAGGGATTTCTGTGATTTGTGGAGTATTGAATGATTGTGTGGATGAGTTCGTGGTGTGATGGCGTTGTTCTGTGGTGCAGGATCAGGTTGGTGTATTCTATAAGTGTTGTCAAGAGCTCTTGTCTGGGAAATATAGTGGTTGAAGTGGAGGTTCTGGTGTCTGGTGGTGAGTGTCAGTGTTTTGGGGGCGTCTGGGGATTTTGGCTAGTTTGACAACTGAGGTAATTGGAGTTCTGGTGTATTGTGATAGTGTTATGGTGATGTTTTGGGTATAATAAGGTGTAACATGGCACGGTAGAAAGTGCTTAAGGGATATATGTACCTGTAGTGATTACAAAGAGATTAAGGAATGTGGGGAGATTTATTGTGCTATGAAAAAGGGATTTCATTTGTGTTTATATATGAGTATACTATGTAAGTTTTGTAATAATAAGAATATATTTGTCTTTTGTGTTAATATTTGTATTGTATGCCCCCCTCCCCCCATAGACGAATAATTAGTGTAGGTGCCAGGGTGAAATGTTGCCAAGGTAAGGTTAAGAGAGAGAGAGAGATAGATAGATAGAGAGAGAGAGAGAGAGAGAGAGAGAGAGAGAGAGAGTATTATTTTATTTATTCATTTATTTATTTATTTATTTATTTATTTATTTTTGTTATTATTATTATTATTATTATTATTATTATTATTATTATTATTATTATTTTTTTTTTTTTTTTTTTTTTTATGTACTGCCGCCTCGGTTAGGTCGAGTGGGTAACTTGGCACCCTTAAAATCTAGACCTTTAGAACCTTCTGGGAGCAGTGTATTGTCCACTCTCTTGGAAGGAAAACCAGGACGTGACAGGCACAAGTTCTTTGGCATAAGTTGTTACTGTAGCCGCGTGCAGGTTCTCTAATGATTTTACTGATCACAACCATCATCGTAGGGTAGAGGAAAAACAGTATTTTCCTCTGACAATTTATTGATGAAAGCTTGACCGTAAGAACCATGGACAAAGTTCTCACTCAGTTTATAAAATAATACCATTATTCACTGATATAAAAACTCTCAGAATATTGCACAAGTTATAAAATACACATACAATCAACTTGGTACCGTAACATTTGGTATAAATAAAAAAAAAGAAAATGTTTACCTTACTCATCTCTTGCATCTTACCATCGCAGTACTGCGCCTTGGGTATGAGTGAGGCCGCTGAGGCGTGAGTGACACCTTAAGGCTATTATGTCAGGAACCGCACTGATAAACAAGCACGCATCAACCTGACGCCTTATATAACATTAAATACTAATGCTTAAGTGCTTTACATGTGTTTTCGTGCATATAGAAAAATATCAAACATGTCTCTTGTAATTATAGCAGATTAATAATGTGATGTACAGTAACAGTAAGGTTGTGATGAAGAAGGAAAATGAAGTTGTAGTGAGGTAGGGAAGGTAAAGAAGTGAAGTAGGGGAGGAAAAGTAGTAGTGGGGTAGGGAAGGTAAAGTATTGCTGAGGTAGGAAAGGCAAAGTTGTGGTGAGGTATAGAAGGTAAAGTATGTAGTGGTGAGGTAGGGAAGGTAAAAAATAGTGGTGCAGTATGAAGGTAAAATGGTGGGAAGGTAAGGAAGGTAAAGTAGAGGTGAGGTAGGGAAAGTAAAATTGTAGGGAGGTAAGAAAGGTAAAGTAATAGTGAGGTAAGGAAGATAAAGTAGTGGTGATGCAAGAAGGTAAAAAGATGGTAAGGTAAGGAAGGTAAAATATAGGTGAGGTAGGGAAGGTAAAGCTAAAATAGGGGTAAGGTAGGGAAGGTAAAGTAGTGGTGAAGTAAAAATTTAATATATAGGGGATAAGGTAAGGAAGATAAAGTAGAGGTGAGGTAGAGAAGGTAAAGTTGTGGTGAAGTAAAGATGGTAAAGCAGGTAAATCAGAGATAAAGTTATGGTGAAGAAGGGAAGGTAAAGTTGTGGTGAAGAGGGGAAGGTAAAGTTGTAGTGAAGAGGGGAAGGTAAAGTTGTGGTGAGGTAGGAAATATGAAAGTTGTGGTGAGGTAGTGGAGGTAAGGTTGTGGTGAGGTTTGGAAGGTAAAGTTGTGGTGAGATGGGGAACGTAAAGTAGTGGTGAGGTAGGGAATGTAAAGTAGTGGTGAGGTAGGGAATGTAAAGTTGTGGTGAGGTAAGGGTGGTAAAATTGTGGTTAGATGGGGAACGTAATATAGTGGTGAGGTAAGGAATGTAAAGTTGTGTGGTTTGGAAGGTAAAGTTGTGGTGAAGTTTGGAAGGTAAAGTTGTGATAAGGTACAGGTGGTGAAGTTGTGTTGAGGTAGGAAAGGTAAGGTCATGGTGAAGAAAGGTTGATAAATTAGAGGTGAAATAGAGGAGGCAAAGTAGTGGTAAAGAAAAAAAAAGTAAAGTAGAGGTGAAGAAGGAAGGATAATGTCAGAGGTCAGGTAGGGAAGGCACATATCTTCAGTAAATGGAAATTATTCATAATCCATAAATGTAGCAATAGACTACTATAATAGATTGCCTTGAATTTACGTATTGTTTAAATATTGGGTGCCTGTCTAAGAAATTTCACAGAGTTTCGTCAGTCATAATGATTTCTTTCTGAATTGAGTTTTTTTTTTTTAGTTTAATATAGATCTTTTTGGTTATCCATTATTTGCATGACTTTCGCTACGCAGCTCACTATCTGTTTACTTTCTATTGAGATGTTGATGTCACTGGCGATGAGGTTCAGAATGTCGGCTGACGAAACATGTGTAGAGTCTCTCTCTCTCTCTCTCTCTCTCTCTCTCTCTCTCTCTCTCTCTCTCTCTCTCTCTCTCTCTCTCTCTCTTACTCGTTCGGTGTGTGTGTGTGTGTGTGTGTGTGTGTGTGTGTGTGTGTGTGTGTGTGTGTGTGTTTCGTGCACAGAGAGAGAGAGAGAGAGAGAGAGAGAGAGAGAGAGAGAGAGAGAGAGAGAGAGAGAGAGAGAGAGAGAGATTTACAAAATGTAAACAGATAGAGGGATTAACTACATGTATTTTTATGCAATTTAAAACACTTGCCAGTTAAAAATAAAGCCCCCCCAAAGTAAAAAAAAAAAAAAAAAATGGAAAATCAAGTAATAACATAAATCAAGCTACAAAATTTCTTTATAAAAAAAAAATGATAGATCAATAAATAAAACAATCAATATATAAAAATTTTAAAATATAACAATATAGAACAAACATTTTAATGAAGAGAGAGAGAGAGAGAGAGAGAGAGAGAGAGAGAGAGAGAGAGAGAGAGAGAGAGAGAGAGAGAGAGAGAGAGAGAGAGAGAGAGGACTCATCGTTTGTGAGCCACCTTGGGGTCTCATGACCCTATCTCCTCATACACAAATATTTTGGGTTCTGTTAACTCAACAACTTCTGAAGTTTACCATTGTCATTGCGTCCAGAGTTTCCACACAATGCTTCAAAATTATACGTAGCTCTTGAAACAATTGTGATACAGGTGTCACTACTACTACTACTACTATGTTAAAAAAGAACGATGAACCACATCCTCGATCAAATATTACCGGAATGAAGTCACCCCGAAACTTAACATCCCTGGGGACAAGCTGCGAACACTACAAGAAATTTGCACTAAAGGAACACCCCTCAGAGTACTTTTTACTAGTATCTGCATGGGAGCCATAGAAACAGACAACCGCCCTTCCATCTAATGCCGCTACATAGATAACATTTCCATCAAAGTAAAAAACAGAGAAGAGCTACAAGTCCTCAAAGATAAACTCTCCACAGTTTCCGGCCTTAATTTTACATATGAAGGGTTCAGGGACGGGGATTTACCGTTCCTGGACGTAGTAGTCACCGTTGGCAAAGCAGGATTTACCATTAGCGTGCATATAAAGGACACCAACCAAGAACAGTGACTCAACGGTAACAGTGAATGCCCATAACGACCACAACGCTACTTACAGCATTACATCCGCTGGACCCTCACTCACTGCTCCTCCTGGATCATTTCATACAAATTGCTTGAGCATCTTACACAAGTTATTGTCAATAATGGATAGAAGAACAGTGATGTCATCGAAATAATAAAGTAGACAATTAACAAATGGCACATCTCCGCAGAAGATACATCTTTACTAATTTCCGAATACAAGAAAGAAGAAAACATTATCAAGAATATTAGCTAAATGAATGGGATACCAACAGATCCTGAACACACTATCGAGATCATCATTTACTATAAAACCAAAGAGAACTTCACAATTATACATAAACACCAACACCTCTATAGAAAGCCAACTTCATCTACAAGCATGAATGCAACGTTGAGACTGAGGGCCTCACACCTATATACACTGGGATGACAACAACTACTCTGTCGAGAAGATTGACCTGCACCTTATAAATAGGAGCCATCAAAGACCACTACCAAACTTAACATCAACACGGAAAACAATAAAAGCCACTCGCAGAAAAGGAATTTATTAGATAAATAGAAAAAGGAAACACAAAGCTCAAGAATTCTGAGGCTTCCCTTGCCTTTAACCTCGTCTTTTAAAAGAGAATTATATATATATATATATATATATATATATATATATATATATATATATATATATATATATATATATATATATATATATTAGTTCTGGTATTATAGACCAGTTCTGGGAATGCTGTGACCTTACCATTAAACCTAAGTGTGACCTCACTGAACGTCTCCTTTTGTTTCACAACTCGATAATGCTGCCACAGTCTGCACTGTAAAGACAACTCTCCTCCTTCACACAAAACTACATGCACTTACAATGCTACACACACCCTTCATTTAAATTTCAAAATAAGGACAACTCCAAAACCAGTCACGGAATCCCCTTCTGGGGAGGAGGTCGTAAATGCTCCCAGGTCGGACTGGTCTGGTATCAACCATAAATATTTTAGTACCCTCCTCAACTTTTTTTCCTTAACTTTTGCGACATTTGCTGTCATGTATCTATCTAATTTTAGATCTGTAAAACATCTCGCGTCTATTAAATATCAACTTCTTTTCCTCGCTGAAACAGTGTCAGAGAAACTGATGGTAGTTCCTTTTCTGTTCCTTCTTACTTTTTCTATCCTCATTTTCGTTCCAAAGTTTGAGGTTGTTTCCATGTGCGCAACGACTTGACTTACTCTCTTGCCCACGCTTTTGAATCATCTGAGTTTTCCATCATCTGGCCTTGCCTCCAGAGTCACTTTCTAACTAAATTTATCAGTGTTGTTTACATCTCACCTAACTCTTCTGATTATATGAAATTCTTTGACTACTTAACTTCGAAAATGGAGCACATTCTGTCTCTCTATCATTCAAAGAAATCTCCATACTAGGAGATTACAATAGTCACCACCATCTTTGGTTTTATTCTCCCTCCACAGCTCATCCTGGTGAACTAGCTTTCAACTTTGCTATCATCCATGATCTAGAGCACTGGTGCAACATCCTACTCGTATTTCTGACAGTTTTGGAGATGAGTTCAACATTCTTGACTTTTCTTTGCCTCCAATCCTTCTGCTACCTTTTCTTCTCCGTTGGCCTCCTCCAATTAAAATCTTGTATCTGTATCTTGTCCTATTTCTGCAATACCTCCTCAGGATCCCTGAAAGTGGAGGTGCCTCTGATGTTTCGCCTCTACCAGTTGGGCGACCTGAGGAGGTACTATGTTGACCTTCCTTGGAATGACTACTGTTTCCATGTCTGAGACTCATCTCAGTGTGCTGAGCAAGCGCATGACAGAGATGAGAGTGTCTTATATGGAAGCATACATATCTCACTCTTTTTCTCAACTTAAACCTTGGAAACCTTTTGTTTAACACAACCTATTTTCGCACTATCTGTATATGACAGCGAAGTTGGCTCAAAACGTACATAAGGCTTCCATTACCTGAATCTCATGTGCTTTTTATTTCTTCCCGGAATTATGCCACGTCCGTTCTGCAACTTAACTTCATTTGTCAAAATCTTTCGAAATCAAACTCTCCTGGAGACTTCTGGCATCTGGCCAAATACCTCTCCAATTACTTTACTTCTTCATTTTTCTTCTCCTTTATTTCATCCTGATGACACAATGCCATTTTATCTGCCTCTAAAGCTTAACTTTTCTCTTAAACCTTTACTAATTAGTCTACTTTGGATGATTCTGGGGTTTTCCCCATTTTCGTCCTCCCTCTGACTGTTTCATGCTTTTGATTAGATTTCTTTGCAAAAATATTTTTCATGCCCTAGCTGGCCTAAACCCTTGGATGGCTTATGGACCTAATGGAAATCTTCCATTACGTTCCATCCGTGCTTGCACCTTAACTGGAAAAACTCTTTTTATCGATTTCTATATTTCCTTCTTGCTGTCACTTCACAATCTTTTATCTAATTGCCAGTATCACTTCCATCAAGGCCGCTCTACTGTTGATTTCATTACTGAGTCTTGGTGATTCTCTTTTAGAGATTTTGAAAAAAAAACTTTTGGTGTTGCCTTAGACATAGCAAAAACTTTTGATAGAGTCTGGCACAAAGCTTTGATTTCCAAACTACCTTCCTACTGTTTTTATACTTCTCTCTGCAACTTCATTTTAAATTTCCTTTCCGACCTCTCTATTGCTGCTGTGGTAGACGGTCACTGTATTAAAAGTGGTGATTCTCACGGTTCCGTCCTGTCATCCATTCTCTTTCTGTTATTCACTGACCTAAATTTTTTTTTATCCTATCCACTTCTCTGCTGGTGATACCATCATACACTTTTCCACGTCTTTTCAGAGACGATCAACCCTTAAGTTAAGTTAACATATCCTGCAAGGATGCCACAGAACGCCTAGCCTCTGATCTCTGTAAGATTTCTGACAGACAGAAAACATTTAATAGTGTTCAATGCCTTAAAAACTCAATTCCTCCATCTATGAACTCGATACAACTTTCCAGACAACTGTCCCCTTTTCTTCAATGACACTCATCTGTCTACAATAAATATCCTCAGTCTGTCCTTTACATATAATCTAAACTGGAAACTTCATATCTCCTCTCTAGCTAAAACAGTTTCTACGAAATTAGGTGTTCTGAGGCGTCTCCATCAGTTTTTCTCACCCTCCCCCACCTGCTAACTCTGTACAAGGGACTTATCTGTTCACGTATGCAATACTCTTCGCATGTAAGAGGTGGGGGGGGGGGAGTTTCCCCTCACAGTTTTATATAAGGTTTTCGTTTTATCAACTCCTCTCTTTTGACTGAATGTCTTTAACTTTTTCACCGGTTCTCTAGCTATCTTGCACCGCCATTTTCATGCCAACTGTTCTTCTGATCTTGCAATCTATATACATGCCTCCCCTCCTCCCGCGACCTCGATGTTCAAGACCTTATTCTTCCTTCTCCCCTATTCCATCCACTTCCCTAATGAAGGAGTTAACATACTCTCAGTCATATTCATACTTTTCTTTGGCACACCACTCTGGAATTCCCTACCTGCTTCTGTATTTCCTTCTTCCTGTGACGTGTGTGTGTGTGTTTCACTGTTTGATCTGCTGCAGTCTCTGACGAGACAGCCAGACGTTACCCTACGGAACGAGCTCAGAGCTCATTATTTCCGATCTTCGGATAGGCCTGAGACCAGGCACACACCACACACCGGGACAACAAGGTCACAACTCCTCGATTTACATCCCGTACCTACTCACTGCTAGGTGAACAAGGGCTACACGTGAAGGGAGACACACCCAAATATCTCCACCCGGCAGGGGAATCGAACCCCGGTCCTCTGGCTTGTGAAGCCAGCGCTCTAACCACTGTGTGTGTGTGTGTGTGTGTGTGTGTGTGTGTGTGTGTGTGTGTGTGTGTGCGTGTGTGCGTGTGTGTGTGTGTATTTGAAATTGCTCCTGTCATACCATGTACATGGTGCATGGCAAATTTATGTACGAACACATTATAGTTGATATTTGTTCGTGTCCTTTAGTTTAGACTACCCGGGTCATTATCTATTGCACTCTCTTAACCTGTATGTGTGTGTTTGTGTTGCCTTTACTTCTCTGGCTTCAAGTATTTAAAGCAATTCCCAAAACTTTCTTTTACTTTTTATTCAATAGTCTTGCCTGGCTGGAGGTGGGATTCTCCAGACGGCAGGATTCTTCTGTGGGATGTCCTTTGGCTTCTGGCGTCCTCCGTTGCTGGCAGGCGAGGCACGGGGCAGGTAACTAAGCAAACCAGGGCAGCTGCCCTCAGGCTCAGCTCTGCTGCAGATGATTACCAAGGCAAGAAAGTGCTGAGTAAAATACTTGTTACTATTGCATTTTATTGTTCTGATACAAATCATTATCTACAAGTGGTACGATGTGGCATGTCTTATTTAATAATTATGGTAGTATTATTTATAACCATAATGGCAATAATGATCGTAATAACTTGCACTCCAGAATAACCACACGAATGGAAAAAGACGTCCCTAGTGCTATCAGGCCCGTGCCAGCGCTGGGGCGCCGCGGGCGATATGTTGACGCGTCCTGCCGCCGCCCCGCCGGGTGGGGCCTCGGGGCGGCGGGCGGCTCTCCCCGCCGGGCGGCAGGCACTAGCAGGAGTCTAGCCGGACACTTCCTAGACAGCAATTCATGGAAAGTATCTATAAAGTTTGGATCATAAACATGGTAAACTGGCGAGTAACGCAGGGCAAACAATATGGCGGAGGGACCTGGCAGACCGAACCGCACGTCCCGGTGAGGCCGGCCGCCACCCGCAGGCAACGGCGCGGCCACTGGCAGTTGGTGGACAAGGCGCGGACCGGCCCGCCTGCCGCGCGGCTCCTGAGAGGCTGAGCCGCCGCCAGGCCCAGCCCACGCCCGGCCCCAGTCAGCAGAAATGCGCGGCTCCCGGCGCCCTTGTGCTTTCTACTCACGTTGTGTTGAAAGCACAAGTTTGACTACACGCAAATACCTGCGTGAGGGGCGGCCCGGAACGATCCCACCTGATTCAGGCGAGGCCCCGGGTCGCGGGCTGATAGTCAGCGCGGCCCTGGACGCTCCGTTGTCAGCACGTTCCCGGGGCGGCCGCCAGCCGGGGGGAGGCAGCAGGGGACGCTCCGGGTGGTCAGTCCTTTTGGAAAATATCAGCGCATAAAAAGTAGCAGTGCGTGACAAGGAGCGTCGGGGGCGACAGGGTGTGATATGCATGATTCACAGTGGTGGTGAGACGGGTCAAACTAAACAGTTTTGATAGATGTTCATATTCGGCTGGAATGTTACACTTCATACTTCACCTGTAGGCAGTATCTGGGCTTCATTTAAGGTTAAGCTTAAATTCCTTTTAAAGACCTTTCTCTCAGAACTCGAGTGCAATGACAAAACTGAAAACAAAAGAAAGCTTTACTGGCAAACAAACAAACAAACAAAAAAGAAAACACGTCAGAGAAACACGCAAACTCGGGCAAGATTAAGAGTGACTTAAAGCGCAACAGCCACTGGTCAACAACGCACAGACCTGTACAGTTAACAATTTTTTTCTTTTATTGTTGTAAGCCACATAATCGGTGCCCTGAGATCTTTCAAGCTTCCACGTGAAGAGTTTTCAAGATTCAAGAGCATACAAAATAGCAAAGTTACCCCGATCCACAGACCGCTGTTCCTCCCAAGAAAACCAAAGCTATCATCCTCTCAGCAGGTCCCCGGGCACCGTTCTCTTTCTCTCTGCCGCAGTCGCCGCCGCTACAAGGAAATAACAGTACTGGTCACCCCACACGGTGGAGATCTGTAAAGACTGTCGGCGCTACACTGCTGCAGAGAATCGCTTCTGGGGCGGGCGCCTCCTGCTCAGTCAGAAGCTAACCTCTTACAAACGCGTCTAGCGAAACTGACACTACCGTTACAAGTATAGTGGAAATGCCTTTGAGGAACTTTCTTAAAGCTACTGCTACGAGCCTAATCTGGCCTCACAAGCGATTATGTACAGCGTCTTGGAACTGGCTATCTGGGCAGGTAGCGTCCGTTTGGTCAATTCGACTATTTATACATTATGTACTGTAGATCGGGGGACACAATTTTGATTTTATGATTTTGATAACTTTCCCGGGGGCACCACAATCTTCTTGACGCGAGTGAGTTGGAGATGGGGGAGGACGAGAGGCAGAGGGACGTGGATTAGTAGTCGTAGTAGGAAGAGGAAGAGAAGAAAAGGAGGAGGAGGAGGAGGAAGGAAAAAGAAAAATGCAAACCAAGCGAACTAAAACAACAACAAACTAAAAGCTTATGAAAAATAAAAACAAACGTAAAACACAAACTTATAGTCGCGGGCTCGCTCGTGGCACACCGCTACTGCACAACTTTCGTCTACGGTGTTCCCTTCTCGGTATCGGCGGCTAGGTCACCGTCCACCAGCTACCGTGAGGCTGCGGCCGCCTGGTGGTGATGAAAGTTTCGGCGGCAGGACGCTGCACACGCGCTGCACATTCGTCTCTCAATAGTATGTATCGCCTTAAGAATATATTTCATTTGTTTGCCTCGAGGCAATCTTTTCTGAGGAGTGTTATTTGATTATTAAGAGTATTCTTTCCCTTGCCGCGCGTCGGGAACGGCGAGGAGCGCTCCTGGTTGTTCCTATGACTAGAGTTCTACATCAGCTTTGAAGGAAACGGATGAAGCAGAGGCTGGTGGAAGGTGAACCATACGAACCTTGGGGGATACGTGGTCGCGTTAACAAGGCACGAGGTGGTGGCTAGGAAGGCACAGTACGAACCGTGACCAGGACCTTCTAGCAGTGCCGCCACAAACAGAATGACAAGGGAATTGATCGATCTACGAAGGTGTCGCATTTAGAGTGAATACTGATTGATCATTGTTATCAACCCTCATACGTCCATCACTTACGAGGGTTCCCACCTCGCCTACACTGGAGGTGTGGCCCTCTGGCAGCCCATGTGGAGCATGTGAGTTGAGCTGCGACGCGCCGCCACTGTAGTGCGCCGGGTTTTCTGGGGCGAGTCGCGAGGCTCGTGAACTTGCTAAGCAATCTCGTTTTAGGCTCTTTAGGCCATCTCTCCTTGATCGCTTTGATTTTGGTTCTTTTTATTGCGTGTGTGTGTGTGTGTGTGTGTGTGTGTGTGTGTGTGTGTGAGCAGCATCACTTCGGCGTCGCAAATTAACGACACCGGCGACTGATGACTTAGACCGCGCAGGGTGTCTCATGTGTGTGTGTTGGTTACACGCAAAGTGTTTAACCCGAAACCCAGTGAGTGAGTCGATGCGTGCGCAAGGGTGTGGGAGTGGGGGCCTCTGAGGAGCCTCGCCTCACTGCCTTCGCGATGTCTGTCAATGATCGAATGAAGGTGATGCTCAGTCACTACCATGCGAGGTGTCGTGGCAACCATGTCCAGTACTCGACCACTGCGTCCTCGAAGGAGATGTGGGTGGGGGATAGGGGAGTCGGAGGCGCCGGGTGACAGACAACTGGCGGATGAGTGGGTATGTACACGGTCGTGGTGATGATAACAACGGGACGATGACCGGGCGAGGGCGAGGGCGTGGAGCGCTGGGAAGGGGAGACACTAAGCCTCTGTGCTCTAGTTACTGTACCAAATGAAGGATACAATATGAAACAAAAAGTCTCGCGATATAGGTGCCCTCAGCCACAGGTGTTTGGAGGTCCCGCGTCCTGGCTCAGCCTGGCGGCGGCTGAACCGAGACTGCTGACCAGAGAAAAACAAACAAACCACAAAACAAGTAGTAACACAGGTGCCACTAGTACTATTACTCTTCACTATTTATTTAATTGAAATGTCAAAAAGCTCAATGAAAAACTGTGGTGAAGAAACAAACAGTGGCTTACTTGTTCATGTCAGCAAGAAACAACAGATGAAGCAATCGCCTATAACGGCGACGTATGACAGTAAGTAAATATTTGACGTGGCTGACGGGTTCCCCCCCTGTCCCCCACCCCCTCCACCCCGGGAAGCAGTTGTCCTCACTCTTGGACCCCACGGGCAGCCCTAGGGGCGCGAGTCGCCGCGCAGTGCCTGCCACGCAGGGTCACTGGGGGAGGGCCGGGCGAGGAGAGGGGGGGGGGATGTCGTGCACCATGACTGCCCTTCGTGTCAACAACTGCCTACCTAGGGCGTGTGCAGCAGTGTGGTGGAGTCAGTACCGACTAAATCAACGGAAAGGCACAACTAGCAAGTCGGAAAAACTATCGCTTCCACATTCTATTATTCATCAGTTATTATAATTATTGTTGCTATCATATATTCTTATTCTCAGCGTAACGTCGCGCCTCCCAAGCTGGTAGTGTTTTAAGCCTTGTGGACTGGTAGCAACAATGCCCGCAGGACTCCGTGTTGTCTTGCTCTCTCTCTCTCTCTCTCTCTCTCTCTCTCTCTCTCTCTCACACACACACACACACACACACACACACACACACACAGCGATAGTCTTGCCTTCTTTGTTATTAAAGGAGCGTTAAATAACCGCAACAGTATGGGTGACGGAGACAGCAGTGGTTCACCCCTCCCCGCGATTTGCCACACGCATCTAACCACAAAGCTTAATTTAAGGGTATTCCTATTTTTGACTTACACATGTAGACTTAATTTTACGCTCGCCTGGGTGTGGCAGTGCGAGAGGGCACCCCTCGGCCTCTGGCGCCACTCGTCCCTATGGAGCGGCGCTTCATTGACGGGATAACAACAGTAACAAAAAATAGTGTAAAGCGGATACCATAGGGCGTTGCAGTGAGGTCATCGCCAGGCCAGCAGGGAGAGGGGAGGGGCTAACCCTTCAGCTCAGAGGGATAAGGGTCAAACAGTAATATTAATTGTATTATCATTAAGGTGCATTTACAGAGGTGGCAGTGCATAGATGTTATTGAAGAACTCTCTACAAAAATGAATTATTGCTTTCTTTGTAGGATCACCATGCATCTTAATCTTCACGACAAACACAAGAGGCTAAATCGTTTTTTTTTCGATTTATAGTAGAGCAAGGAGAGAAAATACATTCTTTTATTACTTGACTGACTACAAAACTAAGGGTACAGGAAGCAATATAATCCAGTCATTTACTCACCACACTACCTATTACAAAATCATAGAGAAAAAAAAAGTGAGGACTTGGTGTAAAAAAGTGGTAGATTTACCCAGACTCAGAAACACAAGAATTATTAGACATGCTACAGTTCATAATAATTTTTTTAGATTTTCGTATATATTTTCAGGCATGAGAACCCACCTACCCGACACCTACAGCTCAGCTACACCTTCAAGCTTGCCTAAGGGCGCGGCGCGGCGTCGGCTGCCGGGCGGGCGTGTGCTGGCGCGGGAGGCGGACAGCCAGGACCACAGGTTGACTGTGGTCCACGCCGTGACCCGCACAAGATTGAGCAGCGAAACCAAGGTGTCGACTAGCAGCGGCAGCGGCGGCGGTGGCGGCGGCGGCGGCACTAGAGACGCTACGGCAGCGAGGCCTTAAAGACTCATCATTACGAGTTGACCAATCTTCATCAGAAGTATTTTGTAGAACTTTCTAAAAAGAGTTCTTCAAAATTCAAGAAAACTATCCTATTAGTGTATATATAAATACACACACACACATACATACATACATACATATATATATATATATATATATATATATATATATATATATATATATATATATATATATATATATATATATATATATATATATATATATATATATATATATATATATATATATATATATATATATATATATATATATATATATATATATATATATATATATATATATATATATATATATATATATATATATATATATATATATATATAATATACATACATATATTTTAAATAGAATAAAGTAAATATTTATCAAAACAAATGGATTCATGAATTTATAAATGGTTCATATGTGCCACACCGAAGAGCGATCCGGAGCCTCAAAAATAGTGATGTTTACAAACGTGTGGGCAAGTGAAGCTCCGAGGCGTCAGACGTGGCCACTTCAACTTCAGTAATCCTATGAAGCAAACAATGAAACGATTCTGTACACGAAGAGTCAGGAAAATATGATGAAACTGTGAATAAGGAAAGATTCTTAAAACTGACCATAAACGGTTTTAGTCTAAACTGGAAATGCTCTATAAAGTCCACCGGCCCAGCTAATGTAGCTGAGCGCGTTCCCTGATGGCCGAGGCTCGCCCTCCACCGCCCGGGGCCCAGCCGACCATAGGCGGCTGGAAGACCATCGTATGTATGATTATTTCGTTTTTCCACTTGCGTGTGCATGGGCGAGGGCGGGATGGTGTGTCAGGGTAGGGAGGGGTGGCTGAGGCGCGCTTGGGGGAGGGCGGAGTGGGGCGGGATGATGAGACTGCGGCCCGCCACACACTCTCACATGCACACACGCACTCACGCACACATGTGCACTTTCAGGTACACACACACACACACACACACACACACACACTGCCGCCTCAGCACTCGGCAGGTCCAGCCCCTGGCCACTTCTGCGTCCTGCCGCGGCGGCCAGTCATGTCATGTCACTTATTCTCACTAGATATTGGCTACGATATAACTTGGGGAAAAATACAGTATGGACAGTATGAACGACATTTCGTTTGCTTTGTTTTTCACAGACTGTTTCTTTACTGTCAGCCAGTCGTTAGTCCAAGGCGAGGGTAGGCCGGGCTGTCTCGCCGCCCCTGGGAGGGAGAAGAGCGCCGCGCCTCAATGTCACTCTTCGGCGGCCCGAGTCTCGTCACCGCCGCGGGTAGCCTCCGTACTCTGCAGCTCACACGCCTCGCGGTCCCGCCAACACTACATGGTTCTGGTTTCATTGAAGTTTATTTTCTAATGAAGTTGTCACAGTCTTTTTTTTATTTACTATTGTATTTTTCGATGTCTGTCTAGTTTCCGATGACGATTTTATGAGCGGGATTTATATATACTGAGTTATCTATCTTCTATTACACAATTGTTTTCGCTGCTTATTGTATCATCTGGATCATTGTACTTCATTTTCTAATAGAATTTGTTTCTGATGCGTGAACCGTCCGCGGCTGTCTCCCTCTAGCACTACTGAACACTATATTATATATTATGTAAGTATAGGTATATAGGTATGCATTTTATTTTTCACTCTTCACTCTATCAGCTACAGCATTTTTTCTCGTCTTCTTTCACTGGAAACTGGAATTGTCACTCGTATTCACGAGAAACAGTCAAGCTCACGCTCACGCTGCACAGTCGCTTCAGGAATCGCTCGGAACTCTCAGTCACTCGTGGTATATCAAATATTTCTTTTTCTCTACACTTGTACAAATAGCATTGAAACTTTCATTTGGCGAGACTTGTTCCCTGACGTTGGATTTGCAGACGTGTGGTTGGACACTGAGGTCAGGGGGAGGGAGAGGGAGGGGCATGAGGGAAGGGAGAAAAAAAAGGGAGTTAGGAGTCCCAGCAGCTGTTTATGTATGTATGCTAGAGGTGGAGGGGCATGGGGTATCGGGCACGTGCGTGGGACTGATGAAAGCTGTGTGTGTGTGTGTGTGCGTGTGTGTGTGTGTGTGTGTGTGTGTGTGTGTGTGTGTGTGTGTGTGTGTGTGTGTATGTGAGTATGCACACTACATTTCTTCATACATATACATTATTTTTAAGTCCTTCTTTGTGCTTGCTGTGCGTGTTTACTGATGCTTCATTCTTTGTTTTATCGTTTTTGCTTGATTGCGGGGATCTCCTGTAGCTTTTTCCTCGGACGAGTTAAAAAAACAAAAACAAAAACATGTATGAGCAGACAAGCCAAAAGCTGAATGGTGGGTGAGGGCTTTGGGGATGGGGGAGAGGAATTTCGCTCTAATGCTTTATCATACACATATGGAGGAAGCTTCTTCAAGAAAGAACATTTCTCTAAGATGGTTATGCATGTGAATGTAAATAATGAAAAAAAAAGATAGAATCCATGAACAAGTACTATAAAATGCAAAGGAATTGTTATGTGGTAGTGACGCGAGTCAAGCTGTTAATAATATTGGGACCCGCTTAAATTATTCTTTATATTTCCTGTGACACCTTGTTTTCTTTTTTCTGGCAACACTTCTGCTTGGAAGCTGTGTTGTTTGTCGGGCGGCGGTGGTGGTGGTGGTGGTAGTGGTGATGGCGATGGCAAAGGCAGATGGTGGCGATGATGGCGGCAGTAGTAACAGTAGTAGTAGTAGTAGTAGTAGTAGTAGCAGTACTAGTAGTTGTAGTATTAGTAATAGTGTAAGTGGTGGTAGTAGAAGTAGTAGTAGTAGTAGTAGTAGTGGGGGAGGAGGAGGAATAGGAGGAGGAGGAGGAGGAGGAGGAGGAGGAGGAGGAGTAGCAGTAGCAGCAGCAGCAGCAGTAGTAGTAATAGTAGAAGGAGGAGGAAGATGAGGAGGAGGAGGAGGAGGAGGAGGAGGAGGAGGAGGAGGAGGAGAAGGAGGAAGAGGAGTAGAGGTAAGACTGCAGATGTTCAAGCTGGCGAAGACAAGCTTCAAAAGCTAGTGGCTGGCTGGTTGAGTGGTGAGCGAGCGACAAGCAAATACACGACTTCTGGCGGAGGGACGGGACGGGATGGGGCGGGGCGGGAACATGGAAGGGAAAAGGGAGGAGAGTGGTGGCAGCGACGACGACGACGGCGGCGGAGGCGGCGGCGGCGGCAGCGTGAGGGAGGCGATGGTGTGTGGTTGGAGGTGGTGGTGAGTGGGATGCAACACGGGCGCCGACAGTCTTGTGGCAGGACGCGGCAGGTGGTGGGGAGAGGCGTGCTTGCCGTGGCTTCCGCTGACTGGGACGCTACCTGCGGGTGAAGATGGGTGTGTGAGAGGCGCTTTCGGGGAGTGAGAGAACGGGGAGAGTTGGGTGAGAGGGCATAGATTTAGAGTGGTTAGTGTAAAAGAGAAGACGAGAAGGAAGTAAATGGAAACAAAATACCTGGGTGTGAATGAGAGAGAGAGAGAGAGAGAGAGAGAGAGAGAGAGAGAGAGAGAGATTAAGCGAGGCAAGAATTTAACATACGACTTGATTTGGGACAGAAAGACGGCTGTTGGACTTTCAAACACTTTTCCTCCTCCTCTTCTTCCTCTAGTGATCGACCGTCCACAAGGAACAAAAATGAATGCAAACGAAAGACCTGGAGGCAAGGAAGGAGTGGCGTGGGCCCTGTCTTTCCAACCTAGCTTCGCTCTGTCTTGCCTTGCCTTGCCTTTTCCTGACCAACTCTAGTTAAGAGTCAAGCCTCGTCAGGCCAGAGTCCAAAAGTTTGCTGTTGATGCTAATTTCATTTCATGTCCAGAATTTCGAGTAATCAAATAATTATGAGAGTTTTTATCTACATATTCTGACTTTATCTATTTAATCTATTAATGTATTTGTGTTCTGAGTGTCTTCACTGTCTTACTGGGGCAGGAACTAAAGAATATGATGAAATGGTCACGAAAAGAGAGACGGAAGGGTTTATGCAGTGATAAAAAATATTAAGTAAAGTAGGCTAAGGAATATATGGATGAAGAGGAACACGTGAAAAAGTAGGAAAGCGAGGAAAATGAAAGAGATTGAAAAAGAAGTAAACGTGCAAGCTGAATAATGATGACGCTCACATGCTGAACGTGAAAAGATTAAATACAAGTAGCTAATGTGCGAGCGCGCGCACACACACGAGCACACGCACACACACACACACACACACACACACACACACACACACACACACACACACACACACACACACACACACACACACACATGCTATGAAATAAAACCAAACCATATTTGTTCAACTAACAGATTAAATCCCCTTCCACATTACTACCACCACCCACCAGTAAACGGGAACAAACGGGCAAAGTACACACACACACACACACACACACACACACACACACACACACACACACACACACACACACGGTGGCATATAGTGGATAAGGTGAAGAGCGTGGGATCGGTGTTACGGCCCGCCCGTGACATACTCCACTACCATCACCTCCTCCGCTTGTTACCTCGTTCGCCACCTCTCCGCCTCCCCTTCCACGTCACCGTCTCGTGAACCTTCCACGCTACCGTCTCATGAAACCTCCACGTCACCGTTTCATGAAGCCCCGCTACTGTCCCGAAGTTGGATTCACGCGGCCCCATTCGACTCAACCGGAAGCGTTAAGCCAGCTCTTGGCTTTCTGGAAGTCAAGTTGAGATCCAAGCCTCAACCAGTGAACACAATGCCTCTTGGGTCTACCGTGGGATCAACCATCACCCAGCACTTCACCACTGCGACACCGCATAAGTATCACTTCCCTCGTCCGTGTTTTCCACATTGCCTCCATATAGGATTAGGATTATTGTTAGGTATTAAGTTGGGTTCTTTATTGTTGTATTTATTACTGTGTTATATGTATATGTGTATGTCATTTTCCTGTGTTTCATGTTATATATCTGTGTTTCATGTTTCATGTTATATCTATGTGTCAATTTCATTATGGGTTATTAAAATAGCTTTTTTAAAGTGCCCCCTTTGCATTTCCTCACCAGTTGAACCTGCAGTGTTTTTTTTTATTGTTATTGTTCACCGGCTCCCCGATGCCAATCTTACCAGTTTAACCGGTGAACGTAACAATTGGCGACCGTGACAGGACCATTATAACCCATGTTCAGTGTTCCATTTTTCCAGTGACTTTTTTTCTGTGATTACATTATTTTTTCTTGTGTTTCTGTGGTGTTGTGACTTTGATGTGTTTTTTTCTGTGACTTACTCTGCGTGTGGTTTAAATTTACCTTTGTGCGATCAAGTGGCTCCTTTTGGGTTAAACGTGCTTCGTGACTTTCATTGGTATCGCATAGCAGTGGTAGAGCAGGAAACCAGGTAGAAAGGCGTGTTCACCGATAGCACTTATCTCTATTTTTGCACATAGGCAGGTGTGTAATAAGTGTTATCCAAGTGTTGGGATCATCATATGTTCATGCGAACCCTCAATCCCCTCACTTCGCGGATCATTTTTCTCGCTAGTTAGAATCGGCCATTTTAACTAGTCTCTCAGACTAATCCGCCTCCTTATCAATAACAAGTCTCAGTACAATTCGCTCCTCACTCTCAAGTCTCGTAACTAGAGTAATCCGGATCCCTCTTAATGCCGTAACTCTCTAGTTTACCCCTCATTAGTGATTGTACTCATAAGTGTTTACTTAAGTATAATCTAGGTAATTTCAAGGTTGCCTTTATTATCACTCTGCCAAGTTCCTCACTTAAGTAATTCGCTTATCATTTTTTTTGTTGTGGTTTAACATCTATTTAATATGGCTTCCGCTCAGTTTAACGTTGAAGATTTTTGTGCCGACCCTTCTCTGGAACAACTTAAAGATGCTAATATAAAGAAGGACCAATGGAAGACCATCGCTAAACATTTTGATGTTCCCATCACGTCTCAGATGACTAAAGAGGTCATTAAGAATGTAGTTGTTGAACATCTAGTGCAAGAAGGTCAGTTGCTAGGAAATGCCATAGAAGAGTTAACTCCCATGTCAGCCTCTACGAGGACTATAATACACAGTCCCCAGGAAGAACAGGATAAGAGTAGGATAAGTCAGTGGGAAATTGAGAAGCTTAAACTAGAATACCGGATGCATGAAAACAAATGCAACTACAGGCAGAAAAAGAAGATAAAGAAAAGAGAGAATTACAGGAAAGACAAATGCAACTACAGGAAAACAAATGCAACTACAGGCAGAAAAGAAGAGAGAGAATTTCAGTTACAACTTAAAAGGCAGGAGAAAGAGTTAGAAATTCAGGAGTTAGCCCTACGAAATGACGCTAAGTTTAGAGGGAAGAAATAGATATAAAGAAAAAGTTAGCAAGCTTTAATCCTGCTACAGCTGCTCCGCTAGTTCCCCTTTTGATGAATCTGATGTTGACGGGTCATTTCGCGCTTTTGAGAGCATTGCTAATAGGAATAAATGGCCCAAGGATCAGTGGGTGTCTCTCCTTGTCCCTAAGCTAGTAGGAAAAGCTTATAGGGTATACAACGGCCTTAGTGATGAGGTAGAATATGAAGAGATCAAAGGTAACATTCTAGACGCCTACTCTATCACTTCTGATGGATACAGACAACAGTTTCGAAAGTATGTGAAACCAGAGTCTCACACCTATGTTGAATTTGCTAGTGAGAAACTAAGACAATTTAAGAAATGGTTAGCCGCCCTTAACATTACCACCTTTTCGGAGTTGCTCAATCTAATGGTCCTGGAAGAATGGAAGAACAAGTTACCCTTTAATATTCTGAGGCATGTGGAAGAACGGGAGAGAGTGATCTTATGTCTGCCGCTAAAGTGGCTGATGCGTTTGCTTTGTTGATGGGATCCCTGGGTAGTAGAGGTCGTGGTTCACTATCTAATGTTAGGTCCTCCTTTGGGGAAGGTTTTGGGGCGCGGGTGGTAAGCCGACCGGATTCTCGCCAAATGCATATAATTCCCCTGGTGTACATACTGTAAGAAACCAGGTCACACGATCCAAAAATGTAGACACCCAAATTGCAAGGCCTCTCAACGTCAACTTTCTTTTGTGGCCCCTAAACCTAACACATTTGAGAACAAGAAACCAGTGGCCCTAGCTAACCCTGTCAACTCTCCTCTAGAACTTTATGACTCGTACATGTATCAAGGTAAAGTGTCCCTGACTGATGGTAAAGACAAGGCAATAAATGTCAAGGTTCTGCGTGATACAGGTGCTGCCCAATCCATCTTAAGGGAAGATGTCATCCCTAACATCAAACAGGCTTTCACTGGGAGAAGGTGATCCTTACAGGTCTCGAATCACAGCTCTCCTATCCCTTGGCTAATATTAGCTTACAGTGCCCGTTCATTTCAGGAGAGGTTGAGGTAGCCATTAAACCTGGTGAACTGCCAGTACCGGGGTACATCTTGTACTGGGTAATGATCTTGCGGGTAACTTGGCTGTTCCAAACTTAATTGTTCTTGATTCTCCCTTAACAGAAAGTCCCACTAAGACCCTGGACGAAACATCCCTCACTTCTTCCCAGTGTGTGCAGTCACCAGGTCTCAGTCCAAGTCCCCTGCCCTTTCACCACCTCCTCCACCAATGATTGCCTCTACTGACAACTTGTACAATAACATCATTTCAAAGGAGAATTTGATTAATGCTCAGGAACAGGATCTCACTTTGGCTAAGATCAGACATGTTGCCAGTGAGACAAAGGGTATGTCTAAATTGCCTTGTTTTTATTATCAGGAAGGAGTCCTGATGCGTGCCTACAGACCTCCTGAATTGAAACAACTAGACACCTGGTCAGAAACACATCAAGTTGTCATCCCCTTGTCTGTAAGACCAGCCATTATAGAACTAGATCATGATGGATTGTCAGGTCATCTAGGCATCCAAAAAACCTACAAGAAGGCTCTTCAACATTTTCTTTTGGCCAGGAATGAAAAAGGATGTGTCACACTATGTGAAAATATGTCACATATGTCAAATTGTGGGTAAGCCTAACGAACGCCTTGTGCCAGCTCCTCTGACGCCTATTCCAGTTCAGACGGAGCGTCTGGGCCCTTACCCAAAACCAAACGAGGGAATCAGTATTTGTTAACCCTCATGGATCCCACTACCAGGTTCTCTGAAGCATTCCCTCTTAAGAACATCACATTAAAGACCATTGTAAAACATCTAATACATTTTTTCACCTCGGTAGGAATTCCAAAACAAATTCAGTCTGGCAAGGGTAGCAATTTCACTAGCAATTTTTTCCAACAGATAGTGAATGAGCTAAACATCGACCATGTAACCTCCTCGGCTTACCACCCCCAATCCCAAGGCTGTCTGGAGCGGTTTCACCAAACATTAAAATCCATGATGAAGAAGTATTGCTTGGAGCATCAAGGAGACTGGGATGAAAGTATCTCTTTCCTTCTCTTCGCTTTAAGAGAATCTCCTCAAGATTCTTTAGGTTACTCCCTTTTGAATTACTCTATGGTAGACAGATCAGGGGCCTCTCAAAATATTAAAGGATCAATGGTTTACTCAAAATACTCCTTCAAGCCCCAGTGTGTCTGACTACATCAGTAACCTTAAGAATAAAATCAGTGAAGTCAGATCTTTGCTAAATCAAACTTCCTCAAATCTCAAACTAAAATGCAACAAAATTCTCTTCCCAAATCTGTCATGAGAAGTTTCAAACCAGGAGACAAGGTTTTACTTTTCTCCCACTCCAGGCAATGCTCTTCACAGTAAGTTCATGGGACCTTATGTTGTGGCTCAAAAACTAAGTCCATTAAATTATGTGGTCCACACTCCTGACCGTCGTAAGGATTCCCAACTAGTTCATATTAATCTAATGAAACCTTACCACTCCAGAGAACCAGAGGACGACTTGTCTCGCACTGTACCTGTATGTGTGGTAGGGAAGGAGTCTGGTCCTGTGCCCTTCGAGGAAGAGACCGACATCGAATTCCTCTTCTCGTCACCTAAAGGACGCCCCTCAAACAGCCAAATCATGTCCAACCTTGAAGAGGTGTTTCTTTCTTAAAAAGCTTCACAACAGTCTGATCTTAAAAAGTTATTGCTAGACTTTTCAGAAATCACAGGTGACCTTCCAGGACTTTGTACTACTATCCAACATGACATAACATTAATATCTAATGACATCAAGCCTATAAGACAACCAGCCTATCGCATTTCACCCATTAAAAGAGACTTGATGAAAAAAGAGGTAGACTATCTGCTCTGTCATCACCTTGCAGAACCTAGTATATCCCCTGGGCTTCTCCTGCCTGTTAACATCTAAGCCAGATGGTAGTAGTCGATTTTGCACCGACTACAGGAAATTAAATAAAGTGACGGTGCCAGACTCCTACCCATTGCCCTTGATAGAGGACCTTATAGATAGTATAGGAGTAGCCAAATTTGTAACCACTATAGACTTACTTAAAGGTTACTACCAGATTCCCTCTCGGACGAGGCCCGAATAATATCCGCCTTCATCACCCCCTTCGGACTATACCAATACACAGTGATGCCCTTTGGCTTGTCTAATGCTCCCGCCACCTTCCAGAGGGCTATAAATTACATCACCCAGGACTTGGAGGGAACATCTGCATATCTGGACGACCTGGTGGTGACTTCGGACGACTGGGTGACACATCTGACCCGTCTTCGGAGGCTGATGGGTCGGTTGCAGGAAGCCGGGCTTACAATCAACCTGGCCAAGTCCACCTTCGGGAAGTCTACGGTGGTCTACCTGGGACATGTGGTGGGGAACGGCAAGGTTCGCCCCAAGAGAGCTAACGTGGAGGCCATCCTTGGCTTCCTGTCCCTACCACCAGGAAAGCTCTCATGAGGTTCTTGGGGATGGCTGGTTTCTACAGAAGATTCTGTAGGAACTTCTCCACCCTGGCCGCCCCCCTGACGGACCTTATCAGCACTTCCGTCCCCTTCCACTGGACCCCGACCTGTGACCAAGCCTTCCAACACCTCAAGGCGTTCTCTCCTCGGAACCAGTGGTCTGGACGCCGGATCACTCCCGCCCCTTCCATCTACAAGTGGACGCGAGTGGAGTTGGAGTGGGTGCTGTCCCTACAAACGGACCCCACAAGCGGCATCCTCCATCCCATCGCCTATCACTCCGCCAAGCTGAAGAAACATCAACTCAACTACTCCACCATCGAGAAGGAGGCTCTGGCACTCGTCCTGGCGCTCCAACGTTTTGAGTGCTACCTTCATCCTGGTCCTCAAACTACGAAGGTCTTCACCGATCACAATCCTCTGGCCTTCCTTCACGCCATGAAGAACCGAAACCAACGCATTCTTAGGTGGGCCTTGTTAACTCAACCCTTCAACTTGAAGTCCACCATATCAAGGGGTGGACAACATCATCGCCGACGCCTTATCAAGATCTCCCGTCTCACCTCCTTCATGAGCCCATTACGGAGGTCTTAGGGGAGGAAATGTTACGCCCGCCCGTAACATACTCCACTACCATCACCTCCTCCGCTTGTTACCTCGTTCGCCACCTCTCCGCCTCCCTTCCACGTCACCGTCTCGTGAACCTTCCACGCTACCGTCTCATGAACCCTCCACGTCACCGTTTCATGAAGCCCCGCAGCCCGCTACTGTCCGGAAGTTGGATTCACGTGGCCCCATTCGACTCAACCGGAAGTGTTAAGCCAGCTCTTGGCTTTCTGGAAGTCAAGTTGAGGTCTAGGCCTCAACCAGTGAACACAATGCCTCTTGGGTCTACCGTGGGGTCAACCATCACCCAGCACTTCACCACTGCGACACCGCATAAGTAACACTTCCCCCCGTGCCGTGTTTTCCACATTGCCTCCATATAGGATTAGGTATTAAGTTGGGTTTCTCTATTGTTGTATTTATTACTGTGTTATATGTATATGTATATGTCATTTTCCTGTGTTTCATGTTATATATCTGTGTTTCATATTTCATGTTATATCTATGTGTCAATTTCATTATGGGTTATTAAAATAGCTTTTTAAAGTGCCCCCTTTGCATTTTCTCACCAGTTGAACCTGCAGTGTTTTTTTTTTTATTGTTATTGTTCACCGGCTTCCCGATGCCAATCTTAACATTTTAACCGGTGAACGTAACAATCGTGCAGATGTCCACGCGTAGGTTCGAATCCCACCACGTACCACCTTGAAACTATGCCATTTGTCGAGTGGTTTAAAGTTACCTACATGTCACCATGATACCCAGGCTCTAGGTGGTTACACCACAAATGCGCTTGGGTGATGATATGGGCCCTAATATGGGTATTATTATAAATAAAACTGCCTGCGTCACTAATTGGTGGAAGCGAAACAGCGCTTCCCATATACATAGTCTTCAAGTATACCTACAGGCGCTATAGGCCATAGCGTAACACACACACACACACACACACACACACACACACACACACACACACACACACACAGATAGCCATATTATAAACCAACTGGCATCTTTTCTGACACAAGCTCTTCTTCACGATCTCTTCCTACCATTACTCCTCTTCTTGCTCCTGCTCCAAGTTGCATGAATATTTTAGGTGAACTAAAAGCCAACACACTGCCGATAGCAGCTGACTGGGTGATTAAAACTCCCGCCTCTACGATCTGTCTTATCGAAGAAATTTGCGTGTGGCGTGGCGTAAGGCGTGTGGTACGTGGTGACGTGCGTGGCTGGTGTGTGTGTGTGTGTGTGTGTGTGTGTGCACATTTACATAGATATTACACAAGCCACAAAAGATCTTGCGATTCGTGAGAATCGCAAGAATTACTATGGTGATCGTAAAAAAAAAAAAAAAGGGCTTGCAAGTATAAGGAAAGAACAACAGCAGTGAAGAGAGAAAGGAAAATATTTCGTACACACTTTACCTATAAACCGACTAGCAAAGCATCGATATATGCATTAATACACCACTTATACGGACTATCTTCTGACACAGCAACGAAACAACCACGAAAACTTAATCAATATACTTAATATCTTACTTAATATCTTACTGATTTAGAGAGAGAGAGAGAGAGAGAGAGAGAGAGAGAGAGAGAGAGAGAGAGAGAGAGAGAGAGAGAGAGAGAGAGAGAATGAAGACCAAATAAGCCGAGTGGCAAGAAAGAAGAATTAGAAAAAGGAATAAGAAATATGCGAAAATTGAAACAAAATTAAAGGAGAGAAAAAAAAAAAAAACAACAGCCAGAGAAAGAACAAAGATCAGAATAAGATAAATTAAATGGAAATATCAAAACAGATATGCTCGTAGAAAATAAGGAGGAAGAGGAAGAGAAAAATGAGAAGGAGGAAGAGGAGAAGGAGGAAAGATAAGTGATAGAGGAGAGAGGAAGAGGTTGAGAATGATGTAGAGAATGTGGAAGTAAGAGACTGTGTGTACAAATGGAAGAGAATCATTCTTGTCCACTTTGGTACACTTTCGACTGAATGACTCCGAAATTTAGCTGCCAAGAGGAGGAAGAGGAAGTGGAATCGGAGGTCTTGAAGCCACGGCAGTAAATGTAACTTCTTGAGAAAGAGGAAATTATATGATGAAGAGAGAACGAAGTGAAATGAAGGAAGGAAAGAAGGAAAGGAAGATTTTGAAGGTATGACGAACGAAGGGAGGATCCTGAAGTGGGACGGAGGGAGGGAGGGATGAAGGGAGGGAAGGAAGGAAGGAGGGAAGGTAAAGGAGGGAGAATCTTCAAGAGGGAAAGTAGGAAGGAGGGATGTTCGGGCAGAAAGAAGGAAAGAAAGAAGGAAGAAAGGAAGGATCTTGGAGAAGAAAGAAAGAAAGGAAGGAAGGAAGGAAGTAAAGAAGAGAGGGATTAGCGTGGAGAATGAAGGAATGAAGGAAGGAGAGGAAGAAGAAAGTAAAGAAGAGCCTTGAGTCGAAAATATAAAAGAATAAGAAAGGAAATAGACGGGCAGACAGAAAGAAAATAGTAAAGAGAAGCCAAGGAAATAAGAAGTGAAGGATGTACTAATGAATAATGCAGTACTAAACAATCTACCTAAAAAAAAAAAGAATAAAAAAGA
>NC_059271.1:13440191-13445191 GCF_017591435.1 Portunus trituberculatus | reverse complement strand
GAGAGAGAGAGAGAGAGAGAGAGAGAGAGAGAGAGAGAGAGAGAGAGAGAGAGAGAGAGAGAGAGAGTATCCCATCGAAAGGAAGACCAGGAATCCTCAAGGGAGGGAGGGAAGAATAGATAGGAAAAACTGCAGTCTTTGGAATGCTGGGAGGGAAGGAAAGAGGAAGGGAGGAAGAAGAGAGTTATCGAGGAAAGGGAAACAAAGACAGAGAAGGGAAAATGTGGCTGTGGCTGCCTGGTGGAGGCACGTTGTGGGCATACGAAGGGATAGATGGTGAGGTGGATGGAAGGACAGAGAGATAGGTGAGATGAGAGAAGGAAAAAAAAATGGAAGGGATGGAAAAAGTAAGTGGTCGTTCGTGGAAGAAAATGAAGGGAAGAAATGGAATGAGAAAGATTAGGTTAAATTAGGTTGTTAAGTTATGTTAGGGTTAGGATTCGTGAAGGGAAATTAAAGGAAGTCGTGTAGTATGGAAGGTTGGAGCGTGAGTCTTGAACAAAGTGGAGTAATCGAAAAGCACACAAGAAGAAAGGGTATTTTTAAATGTTTCGACGTATTATTGCAACTTTGAAAAAGTTGAAAAAATTAATCATGTTTTCAAGGATATTTTTCATGATTCCAACGGAGATCTAAGCACAGATTTTGCATCAACAATGAAAAAATAACAATATCAATTTTAGCAACCTTGAAAATAATTTTGATGAAAAACCAAAGTGTTTAAGAGTTACTACACAAAGTGAAAATCGGTAATGAGAAGAGAGTGACTGGATATATGACGAAGATCGGATAGAAGAATCAATGTGTTCTTTCACTCTTGCAAAGTTTCGCATTATAAGAAAGAAAGGATCGAACACTCTACAAACGGCAATTATTTCACGGAAGTGAAAAATTAACACCTTACTCATAACTCAGAGCACTTACTGACACGTGCTACATTCAAGAGTGTGTATTTGTAACTGAGAGAATTATGAAAACCTCACGGTTGTTTAAGTGAAGATGCTGAGAGGGAGGTGATTGCAAAGGACGATGAAGAAAACGTGGGGAAGTGTAAGATGATCGAAGAAGAGGAAGAAAACTGGAAGAAAAAGATAAACACACACACACACACACACACACACACACACACACACACACACACACACGGTAGCTCAGTGGTTAGAGCGCTGGCTTCACAAGCCAGAGGACCTGGGTTCGATTCCCCGGCAGGGTGGAGATATTTGGGTGTGTCTCCTTTCACGTGTAACCCCTGTTCACCTAGCAGTGAGTAGGTACGAGATGTAAATCGAGGAGTTGTGACCTTGTTGTCCCGGTGTGTGGTGTGTGCCTGGTCTCAGGCCTATCCGAAGATCGGAAATAATGAGCACTGAGCTCGTTCCGTAGGGTAACGTCTGGCTGTCTCGTCAGAAACTGCAGCAGCTCAAACAGTAAAACACACACACACACACACACACACACACACACACACACACACACACACATCGCGTAGTGTCGTGGTTAGCACGCTCGACTCACAATCGAGAGGGCCGGGTTCGAGTTCCGGGAAGCGGCGAGGCAAATGGGCAAGCCTCTTAATGTGTAGTCCCTGTTCACCTAGCAGTAAATAGGTACGGGATGTAACTCAAGGGGTTGTGGCCTCGCTTTCCCGGTGTGTGGAGTGTGTCGCGGTCTCAGTCCTACCCGAAGATCGGTCTATGAGGTCTGAGCTCGCTCCGTAATGGAGAAGACTGGCTGGGTGACCAGCAGACGACCGTGGTGAATTACACACACACACACACACACACACACACACACACACACACACACACACACACACACACACACATCAAAACTTCCACAACTGACTAACTCTTGTCACTTTTCTTTGCAATCAACTTTTCGCGAATGATAGAAGGCTGGCGAATTGCTGGGCGACACACTCCTCCCATTCTCTCCACCTGCACTTCTTAAACGTCTTGCACCTCCTCCTCTTCCTCCTCCTCCTTCTCCTCCTCCTCCTCCTCCTCCTCCTCCTCCTCCTCCTCCTCCTCCTCCTCCTCCTCCTCCTCCTCCTCCTCTTTATCTCTACTTATCTTCACTACGAGAACACTATGTGCTGTAACAACTTCATTATTCAATGCATTCCATTTTTCCACCGTTCTATGTGGAAAACTGTATTTTCCAATATCCTTTACACACTGCCTTAGCCTGATCTTTTCATGTTCTCTTGTCCTTCCATCTTCTTCTGTCAACAGCACCAGGTCTTCTTTGCCTACCTTTTCAATATCATTTATTATCTTATACATTGTTATTAGGTCCCCATTTTCTCTTCTATCTTGTAAGGTTAACAGTCCCATTTCCTTCAGTCGTTCTTCAGTGTGTGCGTTTCATTGTTTGATCTGCTGCAGTCTCTGACGAGACAGCCAGACGTTACCCTACGGAACGAGCTCAGAGCTCATTATTTCCGATCTTTGGATAGGCCTGAGACCAGGCACACACCACACACCGGGACAACAAGGTCACAACTCCTCGATTTACATCCCGTACCTACTCACTGCTAGGTGAACAGGGGCTACACGTGAAAGTAGACACACCTAAATATCTCCACTCTGCCGGGGAATCGAACACCGGTCCTCTGGGTTGTGAAGCCAGCGCTCTAACCACTGAGCTACCGGGCGTGTGTGTGTGTGTGTGTGTGTGTGTGTGTGTGTGTGTGAGTGTGTGTTATTCACTCCGGTCATCTACTGGTCACCCAGCCAATCTTTCCCCTACGGAAAGAGCTTAGAGTTGATACTGACCGATCTTCGGGTAGGGCTGAGACCACATCGCACACCACACACACCGGAAAAGTGAAGCCACAACCCCTCGAGTTACATCCCGTACCTATTTACTGCTAAGTGAACAAGGGCTATACACATTAAGAAGATTGCCCATTTGCCTCGTCGCTTCCCGGAACTCGAACCCGGTTAGTGGTTGCTAACCACTAACTACACTACACGGTGTGTGTGTGTGTGTGTGTGTGTGTGAGGTAGGTTATTGGGCTACACTGCAGAGACCACTAACTCCTTATCTATTTGCTTATTTATTATTGGTTGAGTGTGGCATCAAACCTCGTGGGTTTCGTTTCGTGTAGGTTGTCTGTCTGTCTGTCTGTCTGTCTCTCTCTGTCTCTCTCTCTCTCTCTCTCTCTCTCTCTCTCTCTCTCTCTCTCTCTCTCTCTCTCAAACATGCATGCATACATGCATACGTAAAGAAACGTACTCTAATTTAAAACTTCACTCGAGCACGCACGCAGTTCGCAAGATTTAAAGTAATACCAAATTTCCCTTTCAAGATGACCGGAGGATCGTTTCTCTCAAAGTACACATCATGGTATGAGAGAGAGAGAGAGAGAGAGAGAGAGAGAGAGAGAGAGAGAGAGAGAGAGAGAGAGAGAGAGAGCCCCCTCTCTCGAGCGGAGTTTACCGATATGCAGCGTGACGTCACCATATTATTACTTACATGAGGTTTACACGCGCACTTACAGTCAACTTTCGTAATTTTATTGCGATCTTTATGTGCTGCCGCCTGGCTGTGACGTGAAGGTACCTCCCACTTCGCCTCGTAATCAGCTCCAAGAAACTGACCGGATTCTCCTTGGGGTGGTGGTGGTGGTGGTAGTCAGGGTGAAAATGAAACACGTCCTGACTTTAACATGACTCTCTCTCTCTCTCTCTCTCTCTCTCTCTCTCTCTCTCTCTCCTGTGACGAATGTATTTGTTGGCATTTCGTTGCAAACCAAATTACACAAGGCCAAACTTTAAAACGCTGCGTAAAACTACGAAACAAATTTTAACCTACCGCTGTTTGCAATTATAACACATTTTTCAGCAGAATATTTTATAACATTATGCAGCGCAGGAATCACGTAATACACACACACGCACATCCATCAACCCACACACACACACACACACACACACACACACACACACACACACACACACACACACACACAGCTGACGATAGTTGGGTGCGTGCAGTAAATGGCTCAATGGCTCCTCGTGTTCTCCTGACTGGCTCCTCCACTCCTCAAATGACAACAGCGGTCAACAGCAGCACACTAGTGACGCCATCTGTGTTGGTGATGGGCATGTTATGAGTGCGGGGGGCGCGTGGCGGGGACGAGGAGCGCCCTTCAGCGAGAGGGACGTGTGCTAGCGCTGCCCCTTAAACCCCACGCCGCGCTAATTAAGGGGGGAACAGGATAGCGAAGGTTCACTATAGTCCCGAATTAACATATATAATTATGCACGGTAAGTTCATACTTCTGTGGAAGTATGAAAGTGTGTTGGAATGTGTGTGTGTGTGTGTGTGTGTGTGTGTGTGTGTGTGCAAGACAAGACAATATTTTGTGAGACGAATTGAGTGTTTGATTTTATGTAAGAGTTCGTTGTTAGTTGTATATTTTTCATTATCAGTGTATTATGTCCATTTTGTGTTGTCTTATGTAAATTATAATTATTACAAGGTAAAGAAAGATTATCCCTTTTATGAATTAGTAACAGCATTTTGATATAAATGGAACTTATTAATGGAACCACAATCTTTAAGCTCTCTCTCTCTCTCTCTCTCTCTCTCTCTCTCTCACACACACACACACACACACAAAACACTGAAGTAATACGAGGAGTGGGTGAAAGTGAAGTGATCCGAGGCTACCTGATAAATACCTAGAACACTGGGTAATTTGAGGCTTGGATTCGCCGATTACACAAACTCCCTCTCTCGTTTTTTGAGCTTCGGGACAGTGGCGACTTAATAAAAGAGGCCCAGGTCAGGTTACAGGAGGGAGTGAGGGTGAGGGCATCTGGTGAAGCCCAGATAATGCAATGACACGGTATTATTAGGAGCGTTCACAACCTTTGCCTCTTCTGAGGACGGTCATAAGTGTATGGCGTGTGGTGGTGGATGTGTTGTTGTTGTTGTTGTTGTTGTTGGTGGTGGTGGTGGTGGTGGTGGTGGGGGTGGTGGTGGTGGTG
>NC_059271.1:13432691-13437691 GCF_017591435.1 Portunus trituberculatus | reverse complement strand
CCTAGTGTTATAATACAAACAATTTTGGATATTATAAGTGAGTGCACGTCTGGACAAACAGTGAAATGAGTGCTGCAGTGCTAAGCTACGGACGCGATGCCCTTATGCGCCGTAGACGTGAGGCTGGGTACCCTCCATCAGAGGTCATTCAACGCCTCAAAAACTTACAGTTATTTCGGAATCGTGGATCCAAGGGAGGAAGGAGTGTGGTGCGTCCCATTAAAGTGATCACATCTACCGTAAGGAAGGGGCGGAAGGTTGAGGAGAGGGAATACAAACACTTCGAAGTTCCGCGCGTGTGGTATAGTCTTCCCTCTCTCCTCCTTTCCAACGTGACATCACTGGCGAACAAGATGGACGAGTTGATAGTGTCAGTGAGATCTAACTGTGCAGACATTGTGGCGATCACGGAGGCGTGGCAGATAACTCCTGAGGTGTGTATGATTCAAGATTTCCAGCTGTTCCACCACCTCAGGAATCAACGCAGGGGGGGAGGAGTGGCCCTGTTTTGCCGCTCTGACCTCAGCCCCTCACACCTACACGTCGACGTCCCCGCCGGATTGGAGGCCCTGTGGGTGAGGGTTACCCCCTGCCACCCCGCAACACAGCCTCCATCATTGTGTGTGTTGTCTACCACCCTCCACGGGCCGCCACTGCACGGTTGCTCACTGATCACATCATCGAGACTGCTGATGCTCTACGGGTGAGATTTCCTGCTGCCAAGCTGGTAATCTGTGGTGACTTCAACCGCTTGGATATCAGTGAAATCCTGCACCAGCTACACCTCACCCAGGTCGTGGACTTCCCCACCCACCACCAGTCCACCCTCGACCTTATCATGACAGACCTGAGCCAGCAGTACTCGCCTCCCAAGCCACTCCCCCCCATGGGACGCAGCACCCACCTCTCCATCCTGTGGACACCCACCCCACCACCTCGGTTCCCAGGTCAACTGTCACCAGATCCCACAGGCCCATGCCTGACTCCGCCATGAGGGAATTTGGGCAGTGGCTGACACATCACCCGTGGACCGAGGTACTGGAGGAGGAAGACGTCCACACAAAATGGCGGAACTACTTCACCACCACAACGGAAGCGTTCCACCACTACTTTCCCACCAAGGACATCACAGTGGACCCATCTGATGCCCCTTGGATGACGCCCTGCATCAAACGACTCCTTCGTCAGCGTGACAGGGCTTTCCACTCTAGCCCTGACCAGTACAGGAGTTTAAGGAACAGAGTTATCAGGGAAATTAAAAAAGCCAAGGCAAGCTACTACCCAGACAAAATTCACCATCTCAAGCTTACTAACAACAGACAGTGGTACGACAAGATTAAGTCTTTGTGTGGTTTACAAAAACAAGCCTCTTCTCTTCCCTGTGTTTCACACCTTTCACCTGACAGCGCGGCCGAAGAGATTAACGGTCACTTCGCTGCGATCTGTCAGACACTCCCTCCCCTTCACTCTACTACTCTCCCAGCCTACCTCCCTGCCTCCTCCCCTCCACCCCTGTCCAGGAGGTTGATGTTTACAGGAAGCTTCTTAAATTTAAACTAAACAGATCCACCACTCCCACTGACCTCCCCATCAAAATTTACAGAGAATTTGCCCCAGAACTTGCCACACCCCTTTGCTCTATCATCAATGCCTCCCTTTCTCAACATTCCTGCCCCGATGACTGGAAGACATCTTACGTCACCCCTCCCCAAAATTTCTAATCCACAGTCACTGAATGATCTAAGACCAGTCGCCATCACCCCTATACCCAGCCTTATCTGTGAAGATTTTGTGTTCGACTGGGCCTATAACAAAATTTGTAACTCTATTGACACACAACAATTTGGCAATATTAAATCCACCTCCACATCTCACTACCTTGTCAGCTTCCTGGAATTCGTCCACAGCCACCTGGACAAACGCAACACTTCTCTAGCTATTGCTTTTGTGGACTTCAGAAAGGCCTTTGATCTTGTTGATCACACTGTTGTGATAAATAAAGCCATCACTCTGGGTCTCTCTCCCTACCTGATAGCGTGGCTGGCAGACTTCCTCACGGGAAGGCGTCAGGCCGTTCGTTATCAGGGCTCTGTCTCCTCTTTCCAACAGCTCACATGCGGGGTCCCTCAGGGGACCAAGATGGGTCCACTGTGTTTCCTCATCCTTATCAACGATGCTCTCGTCCACACCCCCCACCGCTGGAAGTATGTGGACGACTGCACCGTGGGCGTACCCGTCAACAACACCAACCCAGACTTCTCAGCACTGCAGTCCACTCTAAACCAACTACAGACGTGGACGGAGGACAACAAAATGACCATCAACCACACCAAGACCGTGGTGATGCACATTTGTACCTCCACAGCAGCAGTCCCCTCCCCAGCTTTCTGTGGGCCCTCACTCCCTCCAGGTGGTCCGCAGCACCAAGCTTCTAGGTGTCTTGGTGGATGATCAATTATCATGGAAGCAGCATGTTTCCAACATCATCAGGTCAGCCTCATATAAAATCTATTTACTGCGCCGACTCAGGTCCCTGGGAGCACCGGCAGATGAGCTGAGGGAGTGTACCTCACCTTTATACTCCCTAAGCTCATGTACGCCGCCCCAGCGTGGTCCTCCTCCTGAACCTCACACAACGACAACAGCTGGAGAGGGTTCAGAGGAGGGCGTTCAGGGTCATCCTTGGGCCTGCCTACAGGTCCTACGAGGACGCCCTGACCTGCCTGAGTCTGCCGAGGCTGGCCACAAGACACCAGGAAGCCTTGGAAAAATTTGGGGAAGGACTGCTGCGTCATCCACGTCTCCGCCACCTGCTACCCCCCGACGTGCCTCCCCCTGCTCGCGCCACCCGACACCATAATCGCGTGGCGCCCTTAAGAGCACCGCGCACTGATCGGTACCGACTTAGCGCGGTGCCCACTATTGTGCGAGCCTTAAATAAATAAGTGAATTCTAGGTTAAGTTTATCCATAGTTAGGTTAAGCATTTTTAGTTCATTGTGGTAATGTCCCCCCTGTACATTTTCAGTGTAATTTTTTACATTGCCAAATTAATAAACCGTATATTATTATTATTATTATTATTACAACAGCAACAACTGGAAAATGTCCAAAAGAGGGCACGCAGAATCATACTTGGCCCTGCCTACACCGACTATGATCACGCCCTCTCTACCCTCGATCTCCCCACACTGGCTACCAGACACCAAGCGGCCCTCGTCAAGATGGGTAGAGGCCTGCTGCGCCACTCACGGCTACGACATCTCCTCCCCCCCCTGACGTGCCCCAACCAATTCATGCCACACGACACGCAAACGTAGTCATGCCACTCAGGGTCCCAAGAACTGACCGTTATCATCATGGTGCGAACCATAAATAGCTAAGTTAAGGTCCTAATCTTAAGTCTCCCTCAATCCCCATATGTACATCTTCAGGTAGTGCTATCCCCCCCATGGTGCGAACCATAAATAACCATAAACAGCTAAGTTAAGGTTCTAATCTTAAGTCTCCCTCAATCCCCATATGTACATTTTCAGTATGTATGTACTGCAATTACTAATAAACCGTATTATTATTATTATTATTATTATTATTATTATTATTATTATTATTATTATTATTACTATTATTACACACACACACACACACACACACACACACACACACACACACACACACACGCACGTATGATATTTTCCATTTCTCTTAGTTTCGTCTTTTTTTTGCTCTCATTAAATTTCATCTATTAACCTTCTCTTGTCGTACTCATAAAACAAACATAAGTTCTTCCCACACTCTCACACGTACGTACGCACTCTTACGCTCACACGCATGTGAGTTCTTTCCAGCACCTACACTTCCTCGCAAGACTCCGGAGAGCTTTTTTAGTCATTATCTATTCACCTGAAATGCCTGAGTCATCTGTCTTTGCAGCGTTCCTTCACCAAGCCTCGCCGGGGCTCAAGGGCTCAGGGCGAACACACATTCCCTTATCAATTGATCTGCTGTAATGCCGTGCCGCCCCAGATTTAGTGCTATCGGACGGAACACAAAGGAAATATTATAGCAATCAGTCTATACCACCACTGAATTGTGCTAAGTTATCTAACGTGATTTTACGTAAAGATTTTGTAATTTTTGGGCATGACAACACACACACACACACACACACACACACACACACACACACACACACACACACACACACCACCACCACATGCACTCACAGACAAACAACAGACTTATCATTCAGTATTCAATGATCGTTTCTGACTCCTTCTTTTTGGGATTGAGGCTTCAGTATATCTTGTCTTTTTAAGTTCTTTTTGCCTTTCACCGGAGTCTCTTTTATAATAAAAAAAGGAAAATACGAGTCAAACGTATTTTCGACTTTGGTATTTGAAAAAGAGGTTGTTATATGACATCTGGATCAAGAAGATGTTGCAGTTACTTTGTTGACCGTGGCCAGCGTCATAATCTACTATTGTGTGAGATATAGACTGTCATTTCAGAAGACGCTTACGTATCACAGACATTATGATTTGCCACTCAAAAGAACTTGACAATGGGAAATGCTGACGTTAAACACACACACACACACACACACACACACACACACACACACACACACACACACACTCTCTCTCTCTCTCTCTCTCTCCCCATTCAGAAACACTGGCTAAAATAAGAGGTTGACATAGATAAACGGCTTCTACTACTGTTTCGCTCATTCAGTGCTCACTCAGTTGGTTGAATCAGTGGCATATGCTAGTCTTAAGCAACGTCGAGTTTTGAAATTACACCTTGCGAGCCGAAGAATGTGCGTGTGTGGCTTTCCCCGCGGCTTTGTGTGGAGGGATGGAAGTGCGCAGGTTGACAATGTAGCAAGACCTTCCTTCCCGCGGCGAACATCACCACATCGCCACTAAACCTTTGCTGCAGTTAAGCCACACAAAGGAGATTATGAAGCATCCTGGAGAGATGACCTGACCATCCTCCTTA
>NC_059271.1:13402691-13422691 GCF_017591435.1 Portunus trituberculatus | reverse complement strand
CTCTCTTGTCGCTTACTACTGTTAATAAAGTTTTGTTATATTACTGACTAATTTTTTGAGAATGATGGTCTTAATTATATTTTATTTTGAGAACAAGAAATATATATACGTTTAGTTTTACTTTATTTGTTCATTCATCAATTTATTCATTCATCAAAGCGAATAAACTTAGTTCGTCACTGAGAATATAAGTGTTTCATGGACAGTTTTTTTTTTTTTATTTATGTTATGGCCTATAACGTCTGTAGGTCTACCTGAAGAGTATGGGAAGAGCTGTTCAGCTCCCACCCATTAGCGGCGCAGACAATTTTATTCATAGTTGTACCCACATTAGGGCCCATATCATCACCCAAGCGCATCTTTGGTGTAGACAATTACACCTCCACCTAGAACCTGGGTATCATGATGACATGTAGGTAACTTTAAATCACTCGATAAATGACAAAGTTTCGTGGTGGCACGTGGTGGGATTCCAACCTCCACATGGACGTCTGCTCGATCCTACAGTCATCACCTTATCCACTACGTCACCGTGTCCCTAAAATCATCACTTTAGAAAACTTGTCTTCCAATATTTTTCTATCTGTCCAGTATATGTTTCTGTATTGATACCTCCCTCCAGCTATTTATTGTAATGTGGAAAGAGAGAGAGGCGGAAGACACCTGATCAGGTTAAAACTTAGAATCACAATATGATGGCTATTGCTATTTTTTATGCCCTTTTTTTATATACCTTATCGAATTTCATTTTGTTATCAGTAAAGCTGTTTTTCCATACAGCCAGGTCGGCGTGGCGGGACTCAACGCGGGAACGAATGAAGGACGCGCCTAATAAAAGTGGCTGGGTGAGGTGTGTAGTGGCAGGTTTGCTGGTGAGGATCCTTCTTTACTGATGGGCGCCGTGACACTAAGACCCTTATCTTACTAAACACTGTGATTTCTCATGAGGATTGTTTTCATAGGCAACAAAAATTCGTTTTTCTACAGGTGATGCAATATTTCTGTTAAATTGCTGGTATTACAAGAAAACACAAACAGCTTCATCTGTAGCGCTAGTAAGATGCCAAAGCGTTTTAGAATAGTTATAAAGAGAACGGTTATTTTTCAAGCCAATAATGAAAAAAATATAACATACCATAAGCTAATGCCACAAAAATGTTTGGAATCCAGGATAAACGTCAAGTAGGTAATGACACTGAAATTTCTTAGCATGGCGGCCACTTCATCTAAAATTTCTCGTAATTTCTGAAATTTGGACAAAACTCTTTTGGAAATAGTCTTTCTTGGACCTTTTTATTTCTTTTTTCCAACTTTTATTGCCTTTGGTCAATGAAAAACCCTTTTACTTAAAAGAATGTCCCAGAGTAGATCTAAACACTATAGTATACACTCAACTCTGCTACTCTCCCGTGTTGTCTAACACAATCACACTGACTCTGACAGCCTGAGGACACAAGCCACACCTATGAGGAATGGAGGAAACTGAGATTGTCACATCCACAATCGAAGAGAATACTTGGAGAGAATGGAAACAAACATAATGGAAGTCTGATATTAATTCTGAGCAACATCAGCAGTATTAGAATATGAAGATTTAAAAATGTGCAATTCTTAATATAAAACCATAAACGTATTGGAGTTCTGGAGCTTTGAGTTGCAGCCAACGCAGGTGCGGTCTGACTAAGAGGTAGATTTAGCCCGCCAGTGAAAAGTGACGCGGGGACAATGCATATCAAAATAGTATACACTGTAATAGTCCGTCTAGAGTTTTCTGGATGGCTTCTCTGTTCGAAGACTTATATTCATGCATGAAGTAATAAAATACATCATAGTACAGCGGCGTGGTTGCAAAAGTAGATGTGACATTACAAACATATGAGACTGTAGATAACTTTTTTTCCTTTCCCCTTTAAGGAATATATATCTGGTCTCGTAATTATGGTTGTGAATTACTATGATTAAATGTCTGCAGAAATGTCTTCGTTAATAACTTTGTCAACGCCTTTGTTAGCAGGTAGGTGGATGTGTCGTCACTTGAAAAGTAAAGATCCTTCCCTATAAGAATCATGTTTAGAAATTCTTTTAAAAATCATTACTTCAACTAACTGCACTGCTACTAAGGGTTTAGTGAAAATTGTGGTCGTGTCCAGTTAAAGATCTTGAAATGTACATGCTTTGTGACAATGTATGTGTAAATTTTCTGTCAACATTTTCTTTAACACCTGCATCATCGCCTCCGTCAATTAAAAAACAAAAGATCAGAAAGTTACACATCCAGAGGATTGGGTGCACAAGATACTCGCGCCCACGCACTTCTGTTAAATACAGAATATACGGAAAAAAAAAATCACACCAGAGTTGCAGCAGTTGGGATAAAGAGCGAGGCAGCAATACAGTGGCGCTGCAAGGCTCACCTTAACATAGTATTGCAATTATATCAGTGACAGCAGCAACAACAATAAATACTTAGTGGCATCACATTAGCCTTAGTGGAAAAGTGCAGGACCGTCGCACGCACACACACACACACACACACACACACACACACACACATCAATACTACAAAGACAAAATACATAAATACAACAACAAGGAAAACAGTAATCAACACTTACCTTAAACTACTTGCGTTAGGATCACAGACGTTCGTGGTGAAACACCCTGTGTGGCTATTTACAGTAGATCTCATGGTTCTCCAAAGTCTTTTGAGGCGTGGCCGAGTCTCTTGGCCAGTTCGTGCATCACTTCTTTGAATATGAGCGTGTCCACGTTCTGCCCAAGCATGTAGAAGAGGAACCAGTCGCCCATCTTACTCTTCCTCACTATCGTATTGATCACCTCTTTGTTGATTAGACGGAAGCGGAGACAAAGGAGGTAGGCGCGCATCCTCGGACTCAGGATGATCATGAGTCGGTAGAGCAGCACGAAGAACGTGAGGAACACCAGCAGCAGGAACCAGAACCACAGGAAGATGTAGATTTTCTCGTTGACGATGTTGATGGGCAGGATGCAGAGGGAGTCGTAGCGCTCCAGCTCACCCGACGTACCGAACTTGCTGAACGAACATTTGGTCATGCGCGGGAACACAAAGATCATTGGATCGATGCGCACCTCCTGATCATCCTCCATGAATTTGATCACGTCCAGACCGAACGTGAGGAAGGTATTGCCAAGGAAGCGGTCGATCAGGAACATCTGACCTGAAACACCAACAAAACAGTCACCGTTAGAAAAACGTCCATGACCTTTGATCTTACTCTTTCCCATCTCCCCTCCGTCTCTGACCCGCAGCCTGCCTTGATCCCTATCTCCGTCCTTCCTGTCAAAAATATATGAAAAAGAAACAAATTTCTCATACCAGGGATCAGAATACAAATGATCCCACGCGCATAAATCAGAACACAACGCGACCTACAAACGTTCAAACATCAGAACACATTTCACTTGGGGGGCACAAAACACGGGCCCCAAGGAAGACAGACTCTACGTGTTTACAGCAATTCACGTACACAGGCGCGCCAGCCGATAAAAAAAGGAACCTCGCCAAGTCATGTCTGAGATAAACCTCTCGCATGATGATAAGATGATAAGAGTCTCACCAAACTGTTCTTTCTACTAAATGTACTTATCTTCATGATTGGTAACTTGACAGCAGTTAAGCTTTTGGTAAGGATGAAAGTGAGTGGGTAAAGTCTTGCCTTTATATATCTAATACTTTTAATAGGCTATTGCGAGATAGTGAGGGTATTCAATGGTATATTCATGAATCAAGTATATTGCCAGCGGATCAAGGAATTTAAGACTGAGAGAAAAAAAAAAACACAACCAGAGAAATTTAGGGAATAAACTTAATACATTCTGTATTGTAGAGACGTGGATAAGTAAGTTATAAATCATAAGACTGATAAGGAAAGATTTCAAAAATATTTTCATTCGTTGCATATACATAAGTAAAAAATATGCGGAAAGAAAGGATTCATACACACGTTTACTCATCCGCAATCATACGCACTCATAACCGACTCACCTCATCCACAAACACACGTCTACACATCAAAACATGGGGCCCTCAAGACGGACCTCCCTCGTCAAGAGTTCATCTCCCTGGTTGGGTCACATTCGGAAAAACAACCATTGCTTTAAAGGAGAACGACAGTAAGGATATCCTGTTTTCGCGCGCGCGCGCGCGCGTGTCTGTGTGTATGTAATTCACCACGGTCGTATGCTGGTCACCCAGCCAGCCTTTCCATTACGGAGCGAGCTCAGAGCTCATAAACCGATCTTCGGGTAGGACTGACACCACAACACATCCTACATAACGGGAAAGCGAGGCCACAACCCCTCGAGTCATATCCCGTACCTACTCGCTGCTAGGTGAATAAGGGGCTACACATTAAGAGGCATGCCCATTTGCCTCGCTGCGCTCGGGATTCGAACACGAGCCTTTTCGGTTGTGAGCCGAGCGTGCTAACCACTACACTACGTGGTGTGTGTGTGTGTGTGTGTACTACTACTACTACTACTATTGCTACTGCTACTACTACTACTACTACTACTATTGCTACTGCTACTGCTACTACTACTACTACTACTACTACTACTACTACTACTACTACAATTTCTTCTCTTCCTACAACCATATTCCCTACAGTTCTCGTCCTTTCTGTCTTCGATTCCCTCCCACCTTTCTCTTCCTATTTCTTCTTCTCCTCCTCCTCCTCCTCCTCCTCCTCCTCCTCCTCCTCCTCCTCCTCCTCCTTCTTCTTCTCTTCCCCATTCTCCTTCTCATCCTCCTTCTGTTCCACCATCTGCTCTCCATATTGCACCACCTCCAACACATCCACTTGGCCTCTTCCACTCTGACTCACCGAGGGAGGACCAGTAGAATAAGGTAGAATACTGAAGTAGGTAACCTTGTTATGGGCGGAGAGGCTTTTTGTTACCTGTTCTTCTTACTTTCCAACGATACTCTTTTCTTATACATCTGTATCCACCACGACCACCACTACCACCACTACCTCCTCCTTCTCAGTAATGGGACCCCAAGAATCACTACCATGTTTTCTTCTCTTTCAGGAAACGAAGTGAAGGAAGGAGGAGGGCGAGGAATGGAGGGAAACAAGAGATAGAAGAAGGGTGCAGGAAAAAGACGGAATAAAAAAAATGACTAAGGGAATAAGAAGAGATTATGAATATGTGGATATTACAAAATAGGAAGAAAACTTAAGTGGAGAGAGAGAGAGAGAGAGAGAGAGAGAGAGAGAGAGAGAGAGAGAGAGAGAGAGAGAGAGAGAGAGAGAGAGAGAGAGAGAGAGAGAGAGAGAGAGAGAATTGGAAGAATGCTATAGTATAGGTGGTATTATTGAATAAGAGGCATTTTCTATTTAAAAAAATATTCTTTTCTCCCTTCACACATTCAGGGTCCCTCACTAACACAGATCTTCCTTGACCTCACCTAATTTATCAATTTATCCTTGATTTTCTTGCATTTTGGTAGGTATTGTTTTGACGCAAAATTTTCTTCTTATATTTTGAGCATTTTCAATCATACGTATTGTATGCTACGTAAAAGACACGATATTACTACTACTGCTGCTACAACTACTACTACTACAACAACTTTTACTACTAGTATTACTTCCACTACAACTACTACTGCTATTACTACTACTACTACTTCTTCTTCTACTACCACTACTACAACGACAACATTTACGATAAGCAGCCAACTCTCTTGCCATTTATCATTTAAATGGACAAATAATACAAGGGATTCTTATTCCTCGTTTTCTCTATCTCCTCTTTTCCTGTACTGTTTTTTTCCTATTTCTTATTTCATCCTTTTACTAGATTTGCTCTGCATCCATTTCTTATTTTCCATCCTACATATCTTATTTCTTTTGTTTCCCCTTTCTTTCTTGTGACATATATTTCTATTCTCTTAAGTACTCCTCTCTTTCCTACTCCAGGCCTTCTCTTCTTTTCCCTCCTGCCCATCTTGTGTCCTTCTCCTCCTATTTATTTTATTTCCTCATCTCCTAACACATCTTTTATTCCTTCCTGTGCCCTTCTACTTTTTTTTCTCACTTCTAAATGCTCTTTCCTCCTCCTCTACCAACTCGTCCACCACCTCCTACTCGTATACATCTCCATCTCTTTTTCCTCCTCATTATCTAATTATGATTAATTACAATTTCGTGCATTTTTTTTCTCTCCCACTTAAACATGAACACAAAAATCCTTTCAGTGTATTCATTCGAACCTCACCTCCGGGTTCGACTCCAACTGAGGCTTCATTTCACCTGCCTTTTTTTTCTTTTCTTTTTTATGGGGATGGAGGAGGAGGAAGAGGAGGAGGAGGAGGAGGAGGAGGAGGAGGAGAGTATTGATTTTCGGCTTCATGGGATCTCATTTGCATAACGCGCGGGTTATTGTTGGGTATTCTGTTTTGGTTCAACCCTCTCTCTCTCTCTCTCTCTCTCTGTGTGTGTGTGTGTGTGTGTGTGTGTGTGTGTGTGTGTGTGTGTAGTTACTGACTTACTAACCAATAACAAAAAAAAAAAAAAAAAGACCTGACGACATAAGAGTGTTATATAGTCAAAACAAACAAATAACTTGCTTCCCACACTTAGGTTAAGGGAGATACCATAACACAGCATTAACTCAGCAATAGCGTGTTAATAATCCTACTCTATAGTTCTGTCTTTATGTACGAGTATACGTGCAGCGAGGAAGCTCAGTGTTATGCAACGCTTGTTTTGCGAGTGCTGAGTCTCTACAAGGTCTGGTATGGAGTTATACTAGACCGGATAATTTGAGGCAATCTAGGATGTATTATGTGTGAAAAAACCCAACTTGGATAGGGGTTTTTGTGGTGTGGTAGTCTTGAATTCATCTACTGCTTTTCTCCTTCCTCTTCTTTCTCACATATATATTTAGTACTAACAGACAAACATATATAAAAAAATTCTGATACGGAAGTCATTCCTATCACTACGAAAAAAACACATTCTCCCAGTGCTCATATAGTAAAGGTTCCATTTTTCTTTCTGCTATCTCAGGTATTTGAAATATAAGACAAAACATAAAATAAAATCACGATAACGCAACTGTATTAAAGATCTTTTACGGTTGTTAGAAGAACTGTTTAAATTCCCAATTAGTTAACGAGCTAAGTCATCAAATAAACAATTTGTTAAGAAACTTACCAATAATTTTTCTTTATAAAAATAAGTAAATGACAACAACAACAAAAATAATAATAAAAGGCTAGCTATTCTGTACCACAGTCTTCCAGCTGTTCCTCCTGTTTGTCTTTCCTTGGTATTCCATTGTATTTCCTCTCCCTCCCTTCTTCTGCTGTTGCTGCTGCTGCTGCTGCTGCTGCACCAGCTGCTACTTTTCTTATTACAACAACAACAACAACAACAACATCTACTACTACTACTATTACTACTACTACTACTACTACTACTACTACTACTACTACTACTACTACTACTACGCTATTACTACTAGCAATACTACTACTGCTATTACTACTACTACTACTACTACTACTACTACTACTACTACTACTACTACTACTACTACTACTACTACTACTGTTACTTTTACTACGGGAAGTGGGGTCAGTTTCAAGCAAAGAGGTGAGGGTGTGGCTTTTACAACTACCCTTCTCTCCTGTCCTCCCTCCGCTAGCCACCTCCTCATCCTTCCCCTTCTTTCTTTACTTTCTTAACCCTCCTTCTTTCGTCTTTTCAGTCTTCCACCTTTCTTTCCACTCTCCACTCTCTCCTACTTTCCTCTTTCTACTCTTTTCCCTCCCATCTCTCTCTCTCTTTGCTCCATCCCCTTCCTTTCCTCATCTTTTGTCTCCCCCAACATCTCTCTTTCTCCACCCTCTCGCCTCTCATTTTTATCTTTCCTCAGCCACTTAATTCTCTTCATTATTCCCTTTTTCTCTCATCTCTCGTTTCTTGTCATCTTTCTCTCTTTCTGTTTATTTTTTTTATTCTTCTTCTCTATGTCAATACTGTATTCTTTCACCTACTTCTCCTCCTCTATTTTTATTTTAAATTTTCCCATCCTTCCTATACATCCCTTATTTGGTTTGCGATGAGAGAGAGAGAGAGAGAGAGAGAGAGAGAGAGAGAGAGAGAGAGAGAGAGAGAGAGAGAGAGAGAGAGAGAGAGAGAGAGAGAGAGAGAGAGAGAGAGAGAGAGAGAGAGAGAGAGAGAGAGAGAGAGAGAGAGAGAGAGAGAGAGAGAGAGAGAGAGAGGAGCAGAGAGTGAAGCACTTGCACTCACCTCTCACCTTCTCGCCCTCCAGAGACGCCACGTCCCACACAGGGAATACACCACCAGACCGACGGATCAGCCATGGTTTGGCTACCGTTGCCGTGTTGCTGCCGAGGCAAAGTATGCTGCCTGGCTCCGCTACAAGAGGAACCCGACTCGGCGCAACAAGGACCTGCACAGGGCTGCATGCAGGAGGATGGTGGTAACCAGCAAGTGGGCCTTAAAAAAGTGGGAGGAAAGCCTGCGCCGGAAACTGTGTGGCACTGGCGTAGGAAACAAAACTTGGTGGTCCCTTGTTAAGGACAAACAAGGAACTGGCCACCAAGAATCCATCCCTCCCCTCAGCAAGCAGGACGGTACTGTCGCCACCAGCAGTAAGGAGAGGGCACAGTTGCTGGCTTCCTTGTTTGCTGGAAAAATGAAGGTGGGAATCCACAGCAGCCACCGCCTCAGCTGGTCCAGCAATGTGAGAAGACTGTCACCATGGTGGAGGTGACGCATCAGCAGGTGAAGCGATTATTGCGGGGCTGGACACACAGAAAGCCACCGGCCCTGATGACATCAGCCCGCACCTGCTGAAGCGATGCTCCCAGGAACTGGCTGCCCCTCTCACCCAAGTCTTCACAACTTGTGTACGGGAAAACGTCTGGCCTTCAGTGTGGAAGGAGGCTCGAGTAGTTCCTGCACACAAAAAGCTCCAGGACGGACCCAAAAAACTACAGACCCATATCCCTGTTGTCAGTGGTGGGTAAAGTGTTTGAGAGGGTCGTGGCAGAGGTGGTGTGTAGCCATCTCAAGGACAATGCCCTCCTCTCAGACCAACAGTTTGGGTTCAGACCTGGAAGGTCAACCTCCGACCTAATGATGCTTCTCACCAGGCAGTGGCAGGACGCCCTCGACGACGGCAAGGACACTATAGTGGTTGCTTTGGACATAGCAGGAGCTTTTGATAAAGTATGGCACAACGGATTACTAGAAAAGCTTCGTGCTAAAGGCATCCAGGGTGGCTTGCTACGACTCCTGGGAAATTACCTGCAGGACAGAAGCCTCAAGGTGGTTGTCAACGGGCAAACATCTGAGTCCCTGCCTGTGGAGGCATCAGTGCCACAGGGTTCAATTCTTGGCCCACTCCTGTGGAATATCTACGTGGATGATCTTCTCCAGCTACTGCCAGGAGTCATGGCCTATGCTGATGACTGCACCCTCTCCTATACCTATCCACGCCAGGACAGTGGGCGGGCTGCTGAGGCCATCAATCAGCAGCTACGAGTGATAGAAGTGGGGTGCTCGCTGGCAAGTGACATTCGCGCCGGAGAAGACACAGGCAATGGTTGTCTCTCGGTCCCCAGCCGCCATGGCAGCAATGGCAGGAAAGTTGTCTTTGGCGCTGCTGCTCTCCCACTCCAAGATGACGTCAAGATACTTGGAGTGGAGGTGGATCGAGGGCTGAGGTTTGACAGCCATGTCAAAACCATTGCCAAGAAAGCCTCTCACAGGATCTCCGCTCTCAGAAGGATCGCCAGTTTCCTCGACAGGAAGGGAGACTGCTGCTGTACAAGGCACAGGTGCGGCCCCACCTTGAGTACGCAGCTCTCTCCTGGATGTCCTGTGCCGCCACACACAGAAGGAGACTGGACAGCATCCAACGCCGCGCCATACGGCTAGTAGATGCTGCACTACCACCTCACCCAGAGCCTGAGCGTCCCCTTGATTCACTGGAACACCGCAGAGACGTGGCGGCGATCGTAGTGTTCCATAAGGCACAGGTGCAAAGAGTGCCACATCTGGCAGGGCTGCGTCATCCTCTAAGAGTCACCGCACGGAGCACGAGAACGGTGCTCAATGGTGGTGACGCCGTAGAGGTGCCGCGATCCCACGGGTGTCAGCATCAACGCACCTTCGCAGGACGCGTCTCCAGGATGTGGAACTTGTTCACGGCCGCGGTGCCTCACGTCCAGGAGATGAACACTCACAGTGTCAAACTGATGGCACATAAGTGGAGACAGACACTGCCAACTCCTCTGACACTCTTTGTGACGTGACACTCAGTGTAGTGCAGTGCGTGAATAGTGCTAGTGAAGTGAAACGAATAGTGCTCCATTTACATGCTGACCATCTTGTATATTATCTATTTTTAAGTCTTGTAAATACTGTAGAGAAATAGATTGTAGTACCCTTAGAATAGGTAGCACACGACAGTGCGCCTTTCGGTACATGTTCTTTGTATAAAGTTATGTTTAAATAAAAAAAAAGAAAAAGAGAGAGAGAGAGAGAGAGAGAGAGAGAGAGAGAGAGAGAGAGAGAGAGAGAGAGAGAGAGAGAGAGAGAGAGAGAGAGAATGGGAAGGGGGTAGAGATGTCTAATGATAATAAACTTTTTTCTAACCCTTTCTTTCGGACGAATTTTGAAGCATGACACAAGAAATAATGACTACTTATTTCCTTATTATTTATATTACGATATTCATTGACTAATTTTGAATACAAGATAAGTAAACAAAAAATGAAGAAAATATCAAATAAGCTTGAGATTGTGTTGGTATCAATTTTAAGTTCAAGTCTCTCTCTCTCTCTCTCTCTCTCTCTACAATAACAGCTTTTCAACGAGGTTGAGGTGTGGAAAAGATGTATAGGAAGGGGAAAGGAGAGGACGGGAAGTAAGGGAAGGGAGCGGAAGAGAAGGAAAGGAAAGGAGAAATCAGAATGGAAGAGTAAACTACTGCTACTACTACTACTGCTACTATTACTACTACTACTACTACTACTACTACTACTACTACTACTACTACTAACACTACTTCTACTACTACTACTACTACTACTACTACTACTACTACTACTACTACTACTACTACTACTATCACTACCGCTCTCTTCTAACAAAATATTAACCACGATCCAAGCATGAGGCAGACAAACTTCTGATGACAGAACAACAATGACAACAAGTTACTGGGAGTGGAAAGGAAGAGAGGAAGAGAGGAAAGAGAGAGGGAACAGTAACAGGGGGAAAGAGGGAGAAGGAAAGTGTTGGGGGAAGGAACGAGGAAATATTTGAACGAAATAAGCAAGATGGTGATGGGACACAATGTGGAGGAAAGAAGAGGAGAAAGGAAGAGGGAGGAGAGTGAGAGGGAGAGAGGTGAGAACGAGAGGAGAAAATGTTGTGGTGGTGGTAGTGGTGGTGGTGGTGGTGGGATGGCATCTCTCGTCTTCCTGTGTAGAAATGCTCTAGTGAAAGAAAGACCAAGAGAGAGAGAGAGAGAGAGAGAGAGAGAGAGAGAGAGAGAGAGAGAGAGAGAGAGAGAGAGAGAGAGAGAGAGAGAGAGAGAGAGAGAGAGAGAGAGAGAGATGGAGAGAAGAATAGAAGAAAGAAAGAAAATGTAAATGTATGCTAGGAAGGAAAAACGAGTGAAAGAGAGAAAACACAAAACGAATGAATGGAAAGGAAAGGAAGGAGGAAAGGAAGGAAAGACAAAGAGAGAGAGAGAGAGAGAGAGAGAGAGAGAGAGAGAGAGAGAGAGAGAGAGAGAGAGAGAGAGAGAGAGAGAGAGAGAGAGAGAGAGAGAGAGAGAGAGAGAGAGAGAGAGAGAGAGAGAGAGAGAGAGAGAGAGAGAGAGAGAGAGATGAAAGGAAGGGAAGAAGAAGAGAGAAAAAAAGAACAAATGTAAAGGGTGAATGGAAGAAGTGGAGAAAGAATATATGAAAGGGAAGAGAAGAAATGAGGGGGAAGGGAAAGAGAGATAGTTTCCTTGTTTTTGTTTGCTTTTTCGTAAGTCTCTCTCTCTCTCTCTCTCTCTCTCTCTCTCTCTCTCTCTCTCTCTCTCTCTCTCTCTCTCTCTGCAGGGACGCATTCTCTCTCTCTCTCTCTCTCTCTCTCTCTCTCTCTCTCTCTCTCTCTCTCTCTCTCTCTCTCTCTCTCTCTCTCTCTCTCTCTCTCTCTCTCTCTCTTCAGTCTGTCTGCTGGTCTGTCTGTTAGTATGGCGAGTATGTTTCTGAACTTAAACCTGTGTATATCTTTCTGTCTTTTTATTTGTCTGTCATTTTGTTTGTTCATATTACTTTATTCTTCTCTCGAACAACATATGTTTGATCTCTTTGTTAATCTGTTTCTTTGTAAGTCTGTCTGTTTGTCAGTCTGCCTGTCTTTTCATTTTTATTCTTAGTAGTGTCTGTCTGTCTATCTGTTTATCTTTTACTAATAGTCTACCAACTTTAAACCGTCTAATTTGCTCGTGACTCAGTCTACTTTCATTGTTTAATATGTTAGTAAGACTGGTTGTCTGTTTGTATTAATCTGTCAGGCAGTCAGTTATCCTTTCTGTTTCATTTGTATTTTTTTAAACTATCTCTGTTATTTTTTTTCCCGTTTGATCTTTTTATATGTTTATCTGTTCGTTTGCTAATCAGACATTCTGTTTGGTTATCTGTAAGTGAATGAATAAGTCAGCCATTAAGTCAGTATCTGGGCCAGTCTTTCTGCTTGCTTTGCCAAGTCTAATTTCTTTGTCTCTTTATAGGTTAGGTTTCCATGTAATTGATCAATATATCTACCTGCTTGTCTGTCTGCCTATCAGTCTTTATGTTTATATGTCGGTCAGTCAATTAGTCAATCAGTCTTTCTGTTAACCTTATCCAGTCTTAGCTATCTGTCTTATCTGTTTTTTTTCCCTACTTGACTTACTTGTCTGTCGTTCTTTTTGTCACCGATGCTTTGCCTCACTCTGTCTCACCTGTATGAGTGTCTGTGGTGAGACCCTCACCCAACACCTGCCGCCTCATGTTTACGGAGGCCCGTGAGCGTAGCAATGAATGTCGCATTGCAGATTTGGGCCAACCCTCACCCTTGATGCTGGGTTCAGGTGCTCACACACACACACACACACACACACACACACACACACACTCTCTCTCTCTCTCTCTCTCTCTCTTTGCTCATCTTTCACGGAGAGAGAGAGAGAGAGAGAGAGAGAGAGAGAGAGAGAGAGAGAGAGAGAGAGAGAGAGAGAGAGAGAGAGAGAGAGAGAGAGAGAGAGAGAGAGAGAGAGAGAGAGAGAGAGAGAGAGAGAGAGAGAGAGAGAGAGAGAGAGAGAGAGAGAGAGAGAGAGAGAGAGAATTAATTAGGATACCAATAAGATAGGAAATAAGTTTAGTTGTATGGAAAACCCAGAAGAGCAGGAGGAAAAAGAGGATGCGGAGGAGGAAAAGGAATGGTAAGAAGAGGAGGAGGAATATAAGGACTTGAGACTTCTCTTTCAGTAATTACTCATACTTCACTCATAACAAAGAAGCCTTCATATCACCTATCTCTCTTCCTCCTCCTCCTCCTCCTTTTAATCTTTATTCATCTTATTCCCAAATTTCTTTCTTTCCTGCCATCCTACTCCACCCTCATCTTCACGTGAATAAAACAGTGGACATTTGGGAAGGGTGAGGGAAGATTGAAAGTAAAAACAAAATAATCCTGAATTACCTATACGAATGTTAGTGAAGGGAAATATTACTACTACCACTACTACTGCTACTACTACAACTACTACTACTACTACTACTACTAAAGAATACCTCCACCCCATGTACTACTACTACTACTACTACTACTACTACTACTACTACTACTACTACTACTACTACTACTACTACTACTACTACTTTTACTACATGTACTGCTACTACAACTACTGTTACTACTACTAGTATTATTATTACTACTACCGTAGTTATTTTTACTACTACTAATAATAATACAATTTTTTTTATGTCCTAGCCTATAGCGCTTGTAGTAAAATTGAAGAGTATTTAGAAGCGCTGTTAAGCTTCCACCCTTTAGTGGCGCAGGCAATTTTATTTATAGAAGTACCATTATTGGGGTCTATATCACCACCCAATCGCATCTTTGGTGTAACCACCTAGAACCAGGGCATTATGTTGACATGTAGTTAACTTTAAACCTCTCGACAAATGGCAAAGTATCAAGGCGATACGTGGTGGGATTCCAACCTAAGCGTGGACGTCTGCCCGATCCCACGTTCACCACCTTTTCCACTATACCACCACTGCTACCACTTCTACTACTACTACTACTACTACTACTACTACTACTACTACTACTACTTCTATATTAACGTTCTGGTTTTCATATACCATATAACAAACAAAACAACTTATTCATTTTAATTATATCGACTGTAGTAGTAGCAGTAGTAGTAGTAGTAGTAGTAGTAATAATAGTAGTAATAGCAGTAGTAACAAGAGCAGCAGCAACAATAGTAGTAGCAGTAGCAGCAGCAGCAGCAGTAGCAGTAACAGTGGTAGGTAGCAGCAACACAGCAGCAGCAACATTAGCAGCAGCAGCAGTAGTAGCAGTGCATTAGTAGCAGCAGCAGTAGTAGTAATAGCAGCAGTAGCAGCAGCAGCAGCAGCAGTAGCAGTAGTAGAGTAGCAGTGGTAGCAGTAGTAGTAGCAGTAGTAGTAGTAATAGTAGTGGTAGCAGCACACACACAGAAGTGGCAGGATTCTTTCTTTATTAAAACCACCACTACACATTACCACACTACTCACTACCACACTACTACTACTATTAAAAAAAATATTGCTGCTATTACTACTACTACTATTACCAATACTGCTACTACTGCTAATTTTAATACTACTACTACTACTATTACTACTACTACTACTACTACTACTACTACTACTACTACTACTAATAATAATAATAATAATAATAATACTGCAGATATAAATGAAGGGAAGTACTATGCAAAAAATAAATCATATTCTTTGTTATAAGGGATACAAAAGTCAAAACACAAGGATATGAAAAATCTATAAACAAATGCACAAATTTGAATAAATGACAAAAAAAAAAAAATGGACGAATAAAACGAATATATAAAAATAAATTAATAAATACTTACAACAATAAATAAATATATGAATAAATAATAATGCATAAATAAATGAATAAATAAATGTATAAATGAATATATATATATATAAATAAATAAATAAATAAATAAATATATAAATGAATAAATAATCATATGACAACAAAACTTCAAAACACGAACGAATAAACAGATGAAAAGAGATATGTATGAAAACAACTCAAACAGAAAAAAAAAAAAATCATAATACATATGTACAAAAAATAAATACAAATGATATCATAAAGTCCAAAAAAAAAAAAAAGGAAAAGAAAACAAAGACATAAAAAAAACTGGCGCCCTCACGGAATAATTGAAAGTAAAGCAAAGGATAATGGAGGATTTCAACACCTGTCTCAAACTACACCTGAGGTAAGCCCCACAAAATAGGTGACCCATTTCCGGGGACTGGGAGCTTAAGCAAGGCCGGGAGGGAGAGGTGGGAAAGGCGCGCGCATATATATATATATATATATATATATATATATATATATATATATATATATATATATATATATATAGAGAGAGAGAGAGAGAGAGAGAGAGAGAGAGAGAGAGAGAGAGAGAGAGAGAGAGAGAGAGAGAGAGAGAGAGAGAGAGAGAGAGAGAGAGAGAGAGAGAGAGAGAGAGAGAGAGAGAGAGAATACGTAAGAATAAGTGAGTGAAATGAGAGGAAGAAGAAACGATGAGGAAAGAGGAGGAGAGGAAGAGGAGAGGAAAAGGAAAGAGAAGTAAGTATTCATATGTGGGGAGGGATTTAATTAAAGGAAGAAGAGAGAGAGAGAGAGAGAGAGAGAGAGAGAGAGAGAGAGAGAGAGAGAGAGAGAGAGAGAGAGAGAGAGAGAGAGAGAGAGAGAGAGAGAGAGAGAGGAAGAGAGAGAGAGAGAGATAAAAATGAGTCAGATCTTTTGTGGCGTGTGGGCGAGTGTTATTAGAGGAACGGCGGGAAATTAGACAAGACGGGTGGCTCATCCCTCAGTGTCTAGGAGAAAGGCCGAGGGGGAGAATGGGTGGGGGAAGGAGGTAGAGAGAGACGCAGGAGTTGAAAGTATGAGATGACTTGATTCTTTTTCATTCACAACATCTGACATTATTCTTTCTCAGCTTTTTATTTCCATTATTTTTTTTCTTTTGCACTTAATGAAGTTCTTTATTACATTTTAGTTGAATGTAATATATAAAAAAATGTCTTAGGTTCATGTATTTGTGTGGTTATATTTAAGCTTTTTCTTCTTACTTTCTTTTTATTTTATTCGTGTGTCATAAGTAACAAGACGTTTACTATTTTCTTTCATCTCTCTCTCTCTCTCTCTCTCTCTCTCTCTCTCTCTCTCTCTCTCTCTCTCTCTCTCTCTCTCTCTCTCTCTCTCTCTCTCTCTCTCTCTCTCTGTCTCTCTCTCTTTTCCTCTGTTTTATACAGTTTCTCATTCTGAATTTGTATAAGATTTTTTTCTATTTGTTACATTTTTACATCTCCCGTGCCTCGCCCTTCACTCTTAGCCCTCCTCCTGCTCTCCTCCTCCTCCTCCTTCTGGTTCTCCCCCTCATCATGTGTCTTAGTGTAATGAAGATCCTCCACATCACTCCACTATCTAATTCTACAAATGAGTTCACACTGCACACGTCACGAGATATGTTGAAGCTGCTGTGGGAGAGACAATACTGCTCCTACTACTACAGCTTTTTTTTTTTTTTTTTACGTAGGGAAGCGGGCCAGCCAAGGAAGAAAAATCAAAGTGTAAAAGCGTCAGCCAAAGTTGGGGAGCAAATGCCTCAATACCTCCCTCTTAAAAGAAGACAAGTCGTAGGAATTCGGAAATACAGATGTAGGGAGGGAGTTCCAGAGTTTACCAGTGAAAGGGATGAATGACTGAGAGTACTGGTTAACTCTTGCATTACAGAATAGGGATGAGAGGAAGAAGAAAGCCTTGTGCAGCGAGGCCACAGTAGGAGGGGAGGCATGCAGTTAGCAAGATTAGTAGAATAGTTAGCATGAAAATAGCGATAAAAGATAGAAAGAGATGCAATATTCCGGCGGTGAGAAAGAGGCTGAAGACAGTTAGTCAGAGGAAGGGAGTTGATGAGACGAAGAGCTTTTGATTCCACCCTATCTAGTAAAACTGTGTGACTGGAACCCCCCTCCAAACATGCGAAGAGTACTCCATACAGGGACGGATAAGGCCCTTATACAGAGTAAGCAGTTGGAGGGGCGAGAAAAACTGGCGGAGATGCCTCATAACACCTAACTTCATAAAAGCTGTTTTAGCAAGAGATGAGACGTGAAGTTTCCAGTTAAGATTATGAGCAAAGGAAAGACCGAGGATATTCATTGTGGAAGAGGGAGACAGTTGAGTGTCATTGAAGAAGAGGGGATAGTTGTCTGGAAGGTTGTGTCGAGTTGATAGATGGAAGAATTGAGTTTTTGAGGCATTGAAAACTACTAGATTTTCTCTGCCACAAACGGAAATCTTAGAAAGATCGGAAGCCAGGCGTTCTGTGGCGTCCCTACGTGATCTGTTAACTTCCTGAAGGGTTGGTCGTCTCTGAAAGGACGTGGAAAGATGTAGGGTGGTATCATCAGCGTAGGAGTGGATAGGGCAAGAAGTTTGGTTAAGAAGGTCATTAATGAATAATATAAAGAGAGTGGGTGACAGGACAGAACCCTGAGGAGAAGAACAGTGGCCGTCTACCACAGCAACAATAGAGCGGTCGGAAAGAAAACATGAGATAAAGTTGCAGAGAGAAGGATAGAGGCCGCAGAAGGACAGTTTTGAAATCAAAGCTTTGTGCCAGACTCTATCAAAAGCTTTTGATATGTCTAACGCTACAGCAAAAATTTCACCGAAATCTCTAAAAGAGGATGACCAAGACTCAGTAAGGAAAGCCAGAAGATCACCAGTAGAGCGACCTTGACGGAAGCCATACTGGCAATCAGACTGAAGATTGTGAAGTGACAGATGTTTGAGAATCTTCCTATTCAGGATAGATTCAAAAACTTTAGACAAGCAAGAGATTAAAGCTATAGGACGGTAGTTTGAGGGGTTAGAACGGTCACCCTTTTAGGAACAGGCTGAATGTAGGCGAACTTCCAGCAGGAAGGAAAGGTAGAAGTCGATAGACAAAGTTGGAAGAGTTTGGCCAGGCAAGGTGCAAGCACAGAAGCACAGTTTTTGAGAACAATAGGAGGGACCCCATCAGGTCCATAAGCCTTCCGAGGGTTTAGGCCAGCAAGGGCATGGAAAACATCATTACGAAGAATTTTGATTGTAGACATGAAATAGTCAGAGGGAGGAGGAGAGGGAGGGACAAGCCCAGAATCGTCCAAGGTGGAGTTGTGAGCAAAGGTTTGAGAAAAGAGTTCAGCTTTAGAGACAGAAGAGATGGCAGTGGTGCCATCAGGATGAAATAAAGGAGGAAAGATGAAGAAGTGAAGTTATTTGAGATGTTTTTGGCTAGATGCCAGAAGTCACGAGGAGAGTTTGAGTTTGAAAGATTTTGACATTTTCTATTTATGAAAGAGTGTTTGGCAAGTTGAAGAACAGACTTGGCATGATTCCGGGCAGAGATATAAAGTGCATGAGATTCAGGAGATGGAAGGCTCAAGTACCTTTTGTGGGCAACCTCTCTATCATGTATAGCACGAGAACAGGCTGAGTTAAACCAAGGTTTAGAAGGTTTAGGTTGAGAAAAGAATGAGGAATGTACGCCTCCATGCCAGATACTAACACCTCTGTTATGCGTTCAGCACAAAGAGATGGGTCTCTGACACGGAAGCAATAATCATTCCAGGAAAATCAGCATAATACCTCCTCAGGTCCCCCAACTGGCAGAGGCAAAACGCCAGAGGCACCTTCGCTTTGGGGATCCTGTGGAGGGATTGGAGAAATAGGACAAGATACAGAAATGAGATTGTGATCGGAGGAGCCCAACGGAGATGAAAGGGTGACAGCATAAGCAGAAGGGTTAGAGGTGAGGAAGAGATCAAGAATGTTGGGCGTGTCTCCAAGACGGTCAGGAATACGAGTAGGGTGTTGCACCAGTTGCTCTAGGTCATGGAGGATAGCAAAGTTGAAGGCTAGTTCACCAGGGTGGTCAGTGAAGGGAGAGGAAAGCCAAAGCTGGTGGTGAACATTGAAATCTCCAAGAATGGAAATCTCAGCGAAAGGGTAGAGGGACAGAATGTGCTCCACTTTAGAAGTTAAGTAGTCGAAGAATTTACTATAGTCAGAAGAGTTAGGGGAGAGATAAACAGCACAGATGAATTTAGTTTGAGAGTGACTGTTAAGTCGTAGCCAGATGGTGGAAAATTCGGAAGACTCAAGAGCGTGGGCACGAGAGCAAGTTAAGTCGTTGCGCACATAGACACAACATCCAGCTTTGGAATGAAAATGAGAATTGAGAAAGTAGAAGGCAACAGAGAAGGGCTACTGTCAATTGCCTCAGACAGCTGTGTTTCTGTGAGGAAAAGATGAGGTCTAGTAGAGGAGAGGTGGTGTTCTACAGATTGAAAATTAGATCTAAGACCGCGAATGTTGCAGAAGTTAATGTAGAAAAAGTTGAGGGAGGTGTCATTATACCGAGTTCCCATATTTCTTTAAAATTTTGATTTTCAAGTGAAGGGTGTGTGTGTGGTGAGTGCATGTAGTTTTGTGTGAAGAAGGAGAGTTGTCTTTAGAGGGTAGGCTGTGACTGCCTCCCTGAGTTGTGAGACACAAAGCGAAATCACAACTAGCTTTAATGGAAGGTTCACAACACCCCCTGAACTAGTGCTA
>NC_059271.1:13390191-13395191 GCF_017591435.1 Portunus trituberculatus | reverse complement strand
TTTCTTTGCACGTAAAACGTTACGAGGTAAAAGTTAAATGACAACAATTAGATAGATAATATCAAATGCAATACGAAAATAAAAAGAATCAATAGACAAAAACCTAAAAAAATAGGAAGAAACTACGAAGAAATATGAAAAAAAGGAGCGTACGAATAGAAGATACATAAAAGAAGTGAAATAAATTCTTTAAAACAAACCGAAGAATATGTGTCATTATCTTCCCTCTCTCTCTCTCTCTCTCTCTCTCTCTCTCTCTCTGGGCCATCTACATATTGACGCATAAGACAAAGCCTCTCTCTCTCTCTCTCTCTCTCTCTCTCTCTCTCTCTCTCTCTCTCTCTCTCTCTCTCTCTCTTCGCGACCTTAACTTATGTAGACATCTCACTGCTACTCGGCCATAAATTACTTAAAAAAAAAAAAATCCCAATTCACATCGAGGAGAAAAAAAGACACACGATTCCAGAATATAAATGAGATTAATGCTGGACAGAACACGAATTATACAAGCTGTGCTACTTGCTATGGACCGACTCTCGCCAGGGATGTTTATATAAAAAGGAGGACGAGGAAGAGAAAGTAGAGGAAGTAGAGGAGATGGAGAAAGATAAGAAGGGGAAGGAATTATTTCTGTCTATATTGAAATTGAAAATTAGTTTCCCATACATTTTTTCATATATAAGTTCTCAGACACATGTACGTTTAGTACATAATGTTAGGAGTGAAAAATCTGTTAAATATAGGCAGAAATATACGCAAATGATATATGAAAGTATAAGAAATGAGAACAAAAAAGTTAAGATTATTATTAATAGAAGAGAAGGATAGAAGCGAGAAGCTGCAAGAATTTATCACCCCTACACAGAGCATCAAACATACTTATTTTCTCCTTGTATTATCACTATTCAAAAAATTATATTATCTCTCTTAAGATTATGTAATGTCTCACCAGTAACAAACTGACTCTATTTCATTTACGCTACCACTTCATTGAGAACCATTTTCTACCTACCTCTTTTTGAAGTCTAACCTCATCACTGTTGAAAGCAATTTTGTTGTTAGTCATGACTGTTTCTAGTGACGGTGGTAATTATGTAAATAATAGTGGTGGTGACTGGTGGCATTAGCACAGGTGGTTGTAATGGTAACAGACAGCATAATAGAACGTGCGAGGTTGTAAATAAATACCCGCAATTGACTTAACATTAACGTGTTTGCTGTGCTTAATTAACCTGCGCCGTAATGATAACTAAGGCAAAACACTTACAATTCACGACATCGCCTCACCTGTGAACCTGTTATCTTGTGAACTATAAATCTTTACCGAACACCTGAGTGAAGAGTTTGCTTGTTACCTAAGCAATTAATTGAGTTTGTTCTGTATCGTTTCTTTTTTTCTTTTTTCTTTTCTTTTTGATCTCGTATTGTCAATAGTGATCTGATCCAGTGATATCGTCTTCTCCTTTTAACAAAAAAATTCCAATAATTTCTAACATCACATTTTTAAATATTCCACCATCTTATTTCGACATTTTTTTTTTATTTTATTTACCAATGTTCCAGTATCTTATCTATAAACTTTTTATAAATTGTTCTGAATGGAAGAAACTGAGATTTGATATATATATATATATATATATATATATATATATATATATATATATATATATATATATATATATATATATATATATATATATATATATATACTGTAATGATTTAATAAAGATTTTGCTTTATAAAAGGAAAAGTAAAACAATGAAAACCGAATATATTCGCTCCGTAGCCTTGAAAAGAAAGAAGAAAAGAAAGAAAAGAAAGAAAGGAAATCAAGGAGAGGCGGTTAGTCATAATGAATAAATGTGTTCAAGAAAAGAGTGAAAGAAATAAAAGTACGTTTGAGTAAGTGGTTAGAGTGAGAGAAGGGACTGAAAGGGACCAGTGCAGATAACTGGATTTTGAACTCAGGCTATGCAATGAAGTAAAGACCTGACTAAAATACCACGACCTACAGTATATTCAGATGGCAGCTTGTAGGAGAGGCAAGAACGAGTGAAGACAATAGAGATACAGCCATACAACTAGAGACCATGGGAAAGGGAAAAAAATACGTATAATGAACATGCTAACTGCGTTATTGATCTTGCTAACTACATGCCTCCTCCTCTTACGGCCTCGCTCCACAAGGCTTTCTTCTTCCTCTCATCCCTATTCTGTCCAACCCTCTAATACAAGAGTTAACCAGTATTCTATATCATTCACACCTTTCGCTGGTAAATTCTGAAATTCCTTGCCTGTCTCTGTATTTCCATCTTCCTGCGACTTAACTTCTTAGAAGAGAGAGGTGACGAGACATTTGTCCCTGAATTTTTACTAATTCTTTCGATTCTTTTATGGACACTACAATTCAAATAGGCCTTATTTTTCTAATATTAATTTTATTTGCCCTTGGTAGTTCTCCCTCTTACATAAAAAAAGGTAGGTAAATGCAAGTACATGCAGTTCAAGTTGTGATACATCTTGGTATGTGGTACGAGTATTTGTATTTTTCAGCTTTATTTCTAACCTTCACTGAGCCTAGGTAGAGAATGATTAGGCGGTGTTCACACTTACATCCTACAAGTCTATCACCGCGGTCTACCTCTTTCCTCACTCTCGATACCAACACCCTGCCCACCCCATCTCTCTCTCTCTCTCTCTCTCTCTCTCTCTCTCTCTCTCTCTCTCTCTCTCTCCTTCCCATAGCTTTAAATAATTGTTGGGTCATAAAGAAAACTTTGGCTTAATGAACACAACCTTAATATAGCTTGTCTATATTCTTTCTAGATGTACAAAATGTTATGAGTACATATATATATATATATATATATATATATATATATATATATATATATATATATATATATATATATATATATATATATATATATATATATATATATATATATATATATATATATATATATATATATTCTCTATCTCTCTGTCTCTCATTCAATCTGTTAAGATTAATCTGATGAACCAGTCTCGCCTCTCCGGAGCGCGGAGGCCTGTGACTGGTGATGGCTTCGGGAGCACGCTCGTAATTGACAGTGCTGGCCGAGTCGGGGAGAGAGGTGGGGGAGGCAAGGATGGGCAATGGAGAACAAGGACGGGAGGGGGGAATGACCGGAGAGGGTGGTGACCTGCTCATTGGTCCATACTATATATATTTTGAAGGGCATCAGGTGACATATCTCTCTCTCTCTCTCTCTCTCTCTCTCTCTCACCTATCACCACGCCCGTACCACCACTTTCTGACCGTAATTGTGTTCTTATGCTACCAGATAACAGGGAAAGAAATTACTAGTCAAAATGTTGAATCTCTGTGTGATAAATTTATGTAGTCTTGTAAGGTTTGACTGATAACTCCCTCTGTGCACAATCCACGCTGCGGACTTTGTCTCTTGTTATCGTATTGCCCCGCCCACCGCCAACCGCCCACACCCAGACATGTAGGTCACGTAGACGGTTAGGTCCCACGGGCTTGGGTGCAGGCTATACATTCTCAGGGCCTGCACGAGTCTTCAGGAAGACTCTCCCACTTCCTCCACCAGACAGAGAAGCAAAATCTGATTAACCTCAAAATTAGCAGCATCCATTCTGCTTTCGCGCCGCTACCGCTTGGATGCAGGTGGCGGCAGTGGTGTACGGTGTTGGTCGTGGTGGGCGTTGGTCATTCATCCTCGTCCCGCCTTCCCACCATTCCTCTGCCACGCCTCTCATAATTTCCCCAGCATTTCTCTTCCATGTTCCTGTGTTTGTCCGCTTGCTTCCACTGTGTTTGAATTATCACACATACACACACACACACACACACACACACACACACACACACACACACACACACACACACACAGCTGTTCCCTACATGCACCGCGCCTAGCTGCATGAGTGGAGTACGAATATGACGTCAAGAAGAGGCCGACCAATAAGAGCCTGTTATTCAATATGCATTTCACTTTATAACAATCCCCAGCACACTGGCTGGGGGGTATGTATAATTTGAGCTCGTGCCCTGCCTTGCTTGATTGGTCCAGGTGCAGGTGAGTCATTGGTGAGTCTCAGGTAGAGCAGAAGGGAGGCCACATATTAGTGTAGGTAAGAACAGACGTGAATATAGACACATTTTTCCTCTCAAAATTTTTCCTTTTCAGAATTCCACTCAGTCGCTTCACGAACACTTTGGTCTCATTAACAGACCCCACACCTGTTAATTAGCCTTGTCACGTGTAAAGTTGCACAAACTGAGCCTCTTTTGATTCTTCTCCGTTCATTTCACGCTTGCAGATGAGAGAGAGAGAGAGAGAGAGAGAGAGAGAGAGAGAGAGAGAGAGAGAGAGAGAGATGAATACACAAAGCGCGGGCGAATACATACAAAGCTGATGATTGACTTCGCCTCCCCGTCAAGGATTAATGTAACTCTGGGCACCTCAGGTGAGAGGATAACAAATCAGTATTAAGCTATAAAAATCCGACCAGCGCAGAATTCTCGGAAAGGCGGAAAAAAATAGATGCTAATCCTTCGCGGTTCAAATGTCAGGAAGAATCGCAGCGTGCATTGCCTCTAACTTCCATCACGAGCTTTTCACTGACTGACGCATTTGGCTGACAGACAAACACACACACACACACACACACACACACACACACACACACACACACACACACACACACACACACACACACACACACACACACACACACACACACACACACACACACACATTCGAGATTCTTACACTTAGCAAACTAAACGACTGATCAAGAAGTTATAACATAATAGTGTTTGAAATTGAGTCATTTACGAATTAGATTTTGACTTGGATTATTGTAGTGTCATATTACCTTTCCATTTTAAGTTGAGGCGATGACATTTGTGTGTGTGTGTGTGTGTGTGTGTGTGTACACACACACACACAAATGTCATCGCCTCAACTTAAAATGGAAAGGTAATATGA
>NC_059271.1:13382691-13385191 GCF_017591435.1 Portunus trituberculatus | reverse complement strand
ATAATAATAATAATAATTATTATTATTATTATTATTATTATTATTATTATTATTATTATTATTATTATTATTATTATTATTATTATTATTATTATTATTATTATTATTATTATTATTATTATTATTATTATTATTATTATTATTATTATTATTATTATTATTATTATTATTATTATTATCATATCATTATTATTAATATCATTAATATTATTATTATTATTATTACTATTATTGTTTTTTTGTTTTTGTTGTTGTTGATAACTGACGCTTCGCGTGCCATAAGTTAAGCTTTTGATCTATGACATCTATGTACATCTCTCTCTCTCTCTCTCTCTCTCTCTCTCTCTCTCTCTCTCTCTCTCTCTCTCTCTCTCTCTCTCTCTCTCTCTCTCTCTCTCTCTCTCTCAACACGCTTGATTAACGATAAAGTCAATTCGATAATGTTTATGAGCAATCTAAAACCAGTCTGCCATTTTATTCTCGAAACAAATAACAAATAAATATTAACTTTAATCAGATCAAGTCCTTTTATAGAGTAAACTCATTTCATATAATTATATTATTTATTTTCTGTCTGATTTAATATATACTGATCGATCTATCTACTTATTTATCTCTCTGTTTTCGTACCTAAGTTATCAATCTCCTTTTGTACCTTTTTCTTTCCCCATCCTTTCACTGTCACTCATTTCCTCCTTCGCCGCCTCCTTCCTTTCTCTCTCTATTACATTTTCTTCCATCACTCTTTCTCTTCCGTCCTGATTTTCCCTTCCAATCTCTCATTTTCTTCCTCATCACCATCCATCACCTGCCAAGTACACACACACACACACACACACACACACACACACACACTCTCTCTCTCTCTCTCTCTCTCTCTCTCTCCTATAATTTTTTGCTTTTTTGCTGGTTTTCATTCTTCTATTTTTACAACTTTCTCCTTTAATTTTTCTTTTCCCTCCTTAATTCTTGCTTACTTACTTTTCATTTCCTTTGTTTTCAAGTTATTCCTATCTTTTCCTTCTCTTCTTCTCACTGTGCCATTTATTCCTTTCTTCCTTTTTTCCTGTCTTCTTAATGCTTATCTTCTTTGCTTTCTACTCCACCTACTTCTCTTTAACTTTAATTCCTTTAATTTTACTTTTCTTTCTTTCCTGTTCATTCAATAACTTCACATACCCATTTCTTTATTTTCCTTCTATATGATCATGTTTATCTTTTCCTTTTCTTTAATTCCTTGTCTTTCTTATCCTTACGTATCTTTCATTCCTTCCTTTATGCCTTCTCTTTCTCTCTCATTTTTCCTTGTTCTCCTTAAATTTTTCCTTTTGTACTTATCAATCTTTTCTTCTTTTCCTTCTTTTCTGATCCTTTCTTATTTCCCAACCTTCAGTCTTTACCTTCTTTCCTTTATTTCTTTGCTTTCTTTCAGTTTCTTATTTCACATTGTCTGTCTTCATCATTTAATATATTTTTCTTTCTTTCTTGTAATTCTTCCTTTTTTTTTATATGCTCTCTCACTTCTTCCCCTCCTGTTCACTGTACTACTTCCCACCATTCTCATTCCCTTTAATTCCTTCCTTTTCGCAACCTTCCTTCCCTCATTCTACCACACCACCACCGCCCATCCCCCTCATCCCTCACCCACTCCTTAACCGCCGCCCCATCCATCATAAACATCGCGGCGCTGCACAACACGCGGGGCCACTAATGAGTCAAGCAAGATGATCCCGTCTGAACCCATTTCGTTACAAGCTTACTCCCACGTCATCACTTCTCTCTTCCTCCTCCTCCTCCTCCTCCTCCTCCTCCTCCTCCTCCTCCTCCTCCTCCTCCTCCTCCTCCTCCTCCTCCTTCTTCCTGTCTTTTCTAACAGAAAATTAGATTCAGTAACTCACGATATCATTAAAAAACAAAGAAATAGAAAATTAGATTAGATAATTGATAAGAATATCAAGGATTAGGAAATCGAGTGGTGGTGGGTGGGGGTGGTGATAGTAACAATATTGATGATCTGATAATGAACAAGAAAACGAAAAGTGCATAATAAAACACGTGACTAAAGCTAAATAAAAGAAGAAAAGAGGATGAATTTGTGAATTGAAGAAGAGAGGACATGAAGAAATTTATAAGGAAAGGAAGTAAAAAGGAGAAAATAGTAGAAGAGCAAAACAGGAAAGAATAAGGAATAGGAATGAATAATAAAAAAAAATGCACAAAACTAGAAAGATGAAGAAGTGAGGAAATGGTAAAAAGATAAAACACAAAAATGAAACAGCAGAATAGTAAGATAGTCAAATAAGAAAATGAATAAAATCAACGAAAAAGGAGAAAAGTGGATAGAAGAGGAGACATATAGTGAAGAGAGACTAGAAAAGGTGGAGACAAAATATTTCAAACAGAACCAAATGGAAAAGGAAAAAAAAAAAAAAACATATGCAGGAAAACGTTTCAGAACCAAATATGAAAAAAAATACTATATATTCACATAACAGGAGGA
>NC_059271.1:13360191-13375191 GCF_017591435.1 Portunus trituberculatus | reverse complement strand
TACCTGTTTACTACTAGGTGAACAGGGGCCACACATTAAGAGGCTTGCCCATTTGCCTCGCCGCTTACCGGGACTCGAACCCGCCCTCTCGATTGTGAGTCGAGCGTGCTAACCACTACACTACGCGGTGTGTGTGTGTGTGTGTTTCACTGTTTGATCTGCTGCAGTCTCTGACGAGACAGCCAGACGTTACCCTACGGAGCGAGCTCAGAGCTCATTATTTCCGATCTTTGGATAGGCTTGAGACCAGGCACACACCACACACCGGGACAAAAAGGTCACAACTCCTCGATTTACATCCCGTTCCTACTCACTGCTAGGTGAACAGGGGCTACACGTGAAATGAGACACACCCAAATATCTCCACCCGGCCGGGGAATCGAACCCAGGTCCTCTTGCTTGTGAAGCCAGCGCTCTAACCACTGAGCTACCGGGCGTGTGTGTGTGTGTGTGTGTGTGTGTGTGTGAGAGAGAGAGAGAGAGAGAGAGAGAGAGAGAGAGAGAGAGAGAGAGAGAGAGAGAGAGAGAGACGAGTATGATCGAGAAAGAAAACGAACAAAAAAGCAAAGGAATTACATAAACCTAAATTTTAACACGAAATTTTACGGAGGAAACGAAGTCTTAAGGTCCAATATCAAATCCCCAAATGCAATCTAAGACGCCCTAATTCCGTTGGCCGGGTCTTCGCGCTTTTTAGTAAGAGGGGAAGGGGATGGCGGTGGCGGAGTGGACTAGTAGTGGAGGGGGAGGTGAGGAGGAAGACTGGGGTGTTGAAGTGAGGGTGGGTGCGGTGTTTAAGGTCACCGAATCTAGTCAATTTACAGAACTGGGATGCTACACGTTACCAAATTATCCTCAAGACCATTGGGATTCTGTTCAATACTGCCTTCCCACTTCCTTCCTTCCCTTCGCTTCCCGCCTATTCCTTCCTTTGGTCCACACTCCGCAGGGTTCAGGGTTCAGGGTTCATCTGGTCCTTCCGACTCTCCCATCCTCTTTGGACCGTTAATTTTTTTTTTTCGTTTTCTCTTCCACGTACATAAGGCTATCTTGCCTTCAATTCGCATTCCTTACGTCATACATTTTTCTCCCTTTTCATTTCCTGCGTTTTTGGTCTTAATTTTTTTGTTTTAAGGCGAGTTCAAACGTCTCAATATGCGACTGAAATTGTAAATCGCTAGGAGTATCGACTGAACCCTTCTAGTCGGAATACGTTCAAACATAACGACTGGTAAGTATCAGGTGGTTAGTGGGAAGTGCATGTAAACAAACAGCTACCCAACAAGATTTCTTCCTCTGGTGACGATGACGCTTGCTATCAAATTAAAACAACACAAGTATTCAATCCTCACCTCCAGCAATACCCTGCATAGAGGGAAGTAGTCATCGGAGAGTGGCAGCTATCTCATTGAACGCCGATTTACGTAAGCTTTTTTGCTGTAGAATTTATTTTCATGGTCTTAGATGTGCTCTTTTCCTTAAACAACTCCAAAATCTTCTCCTCTACATCGACACCACACTTTCAAACCTTTCTCCGTGACGTCACAACGTAAACATAGTCGCAAATCGACTGAACAACACCAACATGTTGGTGTAATTTTGCGACTGGTTTTCCCAGTCGCTAGGCACCGATATTCAGTAGGAAACCCTACCAATTTGCAATTTCAGTCGCATATTGACACATAAGAACCCGTCTTTAGAGTCATTTAACCTTTTTTCTTATCAGGTTTCTTTCTTATTCTTTGTGTTCTACTCTATTTTTCTATTATTTGGTCATTTTTACCTCATTCTCTATACCTTGTACCGTACTTTCCTAATCAAAAGCCAGTCTACCTTCTTTCTCCTTTCTATATCATACTCTTTCCATATTCCTTGCAACTTATAACATTAATTTCCTTTCCCCAAAAGTATCCCCTTTTCATTTTCCATTCCCGAGACTCCTTTGACTTCCTCTTTTCTCTGCGTAAGGAATTTCATGTCGTATTTTACTTTTTTAAGTCTTTCACATCATAATGGTAATTCAGGAGAATATGGAACTGAACATGATATTCAAAAATAATAATAAGACCGAAATTTTTATTAAACGAGTGAGATATGTAATAAATAACGAACTTGATGTTTAAAGGTGGTTTAAAAAAAAATAACGTCTTAAAAGCGATTTAAGATAGGTCTAATGCCAGGAAAAGGATTAATTTCGAAAAGAACTCTGAAAAACACCTTTCCACACACACACACACACACACACACACACACACACACACACACACACACACACACACACACACACACACACACACACACACACACACACACACACACACACACACACACACACAAACACACACACACACTGAAACAATCATTTAAACAAACATTTAAACTTCACAGAAATAGGCGGAAAAAACATCAAATCTGCGACGAAGTCTAGGCAAACAGCCCCTGCAGCATCCAGACACCAGCTTAGCCTGCAACTTCTAGCCATCAGGCCTTGCAGAACGTGAGAGGGAACCTCAAGGGAGAGGAGCAGTGAGACCTCAGCGGCTGTAAACTCCTAAACTTGAAAATGATTTCTAGAAAAACACTGGGAGACACAAATAAACCCATAAGATAGGGAGAGAAAGATAGAGGGTGGGAAACAGGTGTAGAGAGAGGAGAGGCTGGTTCCATTCGTTCATCGCTAAGTGAACCTCCGTCAGTGGTGAAGACAATAATTTTTCCCTAAATCCATTACGGGGTTGTTGTGTGTCCCCCTTCCAAGAGAAATGTCCCACGGCTTCGATCTCGCGGGCGGTATATTGCAGTGCCCCATACCCCACACGTTTTCTCTTGCTACTGCTCGGTTGTGTATCTTTCGAGGTGTGTTGGAGAGAGAGAGAGAGAGAGAGAGAGAGAGAGAGAGAGAGAGAGAGAGAGAGAGAGAGAGAGAGAGAGAGAGAGAGAAAGGAGGGATAGGAAGGGAGTGAGAGACGATATTCTACTCCCTGACCTTTTCTGCAGTACTCTCTGACCTCTCTCTCTCTCTCTCTCTCTCTCTCTCTCTCTCTCTCTCTCTCTCTTGATGAGAGCTTACTGGCAGAATCTTTAAGCAAATATTTTCCTATCTAAGTATTAGTAATTCTGTCCGTGTGTCTGTTTAATTTCTGGATACGAAAAGCAAACGCCATTATGGAGTACAAAGTGACGATAAGGAAAACTAAGCGCAGATGGGCATGCATGGGCGCGTGCACACACACACGCACGCACGCACACCGACTCACACACACACACGCACGCACGCGCACACACACACACACACACACACACACACACACACACACACAGTGTGTTGTGGTCTCAGTTCTACTCGAAGATCGGTCTATGAGGTCTGAGCTCGCTCCGTAATGGGAAAGACTGGCTGGGTGACCAGCAGACGACCGTGGTGAATTACACACATACACAAAAGGGGTAGTTTCTGTACCATTATAAAAATAGTAAATATATTGCCTCCTGAGAGTCCCTTTTGTACCTTTATTGATCGTTACGCGTTTACTCTCTTAGCTCGTCCTTCTCCTCTTTCTCCTGCTGTAAAACTTATCCAGTATTTTTTTTTTCATCAAACATCGACCATAAAATGTAACAGGATTCAGTGTCAACAGATACAGACAATGGTGTAGTTTTGCACTAAATATAGTCACTGTTTCTCTATATATCTTCCATTAAAATCGTTGATATCGTTGTCTTTAGATACTACATTTTCTATTACAACAACAACAACAACAACAAAAACAACAACAACTACAGCAACAACAACAACAACAACAACAACAACAACAACAACAACAACAACAACAACAACAACAACAACAACTACTACTACTACTACTACTACTACTACTACCACCTGGATTTCTTTTTCAGCTTATGTACATGATAACATAAGTCAATTCAATTGTGATTGCTTTCGATTCTGTTCTCCTTTCCACCTGGTCATCTCCTCCTCCTCCTCCTCCTCCTCCTCCTCCTCCTCTTCTTCTTCTTCCTTTTCCTCCTCCTCCTCCTCTGCTTGTATTTCAGTCTGTTCCCCTTTAGCGAGGTGGTCCATACTACACCTCACTCAGCCACACCCCAACCACACCCTCTCTCTCTCTCTCTCTCTCTCTCTCTCTCTCTCTCTCTCTCTCTCTCTCTCTCTCTCTCTCTCTCTCTCTCTCTCTCTCTCTCTCTCTCTTCTCTTCTTCTTCTTCTTCTTCTTCTTCTTCTTCAATTAAACACAATGCAATATAGCAACTTTCTTTCTACACTAACGTAATCTTGAGCAGTGCACCTCATAGCTAAATACTGATAGAGGAGGAGAAGGAGGAGGAAAAAGGAGAAGAAAAAGAGGGGGAGGAGGATAGGAGGAAGAGGATATTGCGATAATGATGAGGATGATGGTCAGGTTTATAAGGAGGAAGAGGATGGGAGGAAGAAAACGAAGAAATGGAGGAAGACGTATAAGAGGACGTGGATGATATTAATGATTGTAATGAGGAGATGAAAAAAGAGGATGGGGGGAAGGGTGATGAGAAGGAGGAGGAGGAGGAGGAGGAGGAGGAGGAGGAGGAGGAGGAGGAGGAGGAGGAGGAGGAGGACAAGGAGAAGGAGAAGGAAAAGGAGAAAGTCAAGGAGAGGGAGGAGGAGGAGGCGGAGTAGGAGTATGAGGAGGAGGATGATGATGAGGAGAAGGAGGACGAGAAGGAGAAAGAGGAGAAAGAGTAGGCGCAATAAGAAGAGAAAGAGAATAAAGAGTACGAGGCATTGATTAACACTAAATATAAATAAGTAAATAAAATAAACATAAACACGCTGCCAGAACAAAAGAGACTCATTATGGCTCTGAAACAAATACTCTCTCTCTCTCTCTCTCTCTCTCTCTCTCTGCAATGCCACCCACACCTTTTCCATGGCCCACACATTCAGAGCAATCCGCCCCCAACGACCTGCCCCGCCCACTCTCGTCTCAAAGCATCTTTCTCTTTCAGTCCATCTCAAACCCTCGTCAGCTAGACAGGAGAGAGAGAGAGAGAGAGAGAGAGAGAGAGAGAGAGAGAGAGAGAGAGAGAGAGAGAGAGAGAATGATCTAATTTGAAGCAAGCTTTCATCTGTGTTAAGTTTGTTTTCTATATCTTTTGGTTTGTTCTGTGTGTGTCTGGATACGAAGTGCAGTATCTTGTACCATCACTACTACTACCACGATTACTACTATTACTACTACTACTACTACTACTACTACTACTACTACTACTACTACTACTACTACTATTACTACTAAAATAAAATTATGTGTAATAGCTCCACGTGGCGAGTCTGGTACTTTTATGCTGATGTTGATTTAGTAGTAGTAATAAAAGTTTTAGTAGTAGTAGTAGTAGTAGTAGTAGTAGTAGTAGTAGTAGTAGTAGTAGTAGTAGTAGTAGTAGTAGTAGTAGTAGTAGTAGTAGTAGTAGCAATGGTAGTAGTAGTAATAGTAGTAGTAGGAGTAGTAGTAATAGTAGTAGTAGCAGTAATAACAGTAGTGGTAGTAGTAGTACTAGTAGTAGTAGTAATATTAGTAGTTGTTGTTGCTGTTGTTGTTGTGAAAAATCAGCAATAAAAATATTAGGTGTAACAATAATAACGACATAAATAATAACGATAGTAAAAATAATGATAGAAGTCGGAAACCTTAGGATATTAGATGATGCGACCAAAATTGTTGTTCTTTCCCGCAGTGTTTGCTGTTTTTTGTTTTAAATATTGTTATTGCTGTTGTTATTGTTGTTATTGTTGTTGTTGTTGGTGTTGTTTTTGTTGTTGTTGTTGTTGATGTTGCATTGTTTGTAGCAATGACAACTATGCCATTTCTTAATATTCTATCTGAGCATAATGATAATAACAACAAGAACAACAAGCCGTAGAGATTGTTTTGATGTTACACACGTCATACTGATATCACGCAGAAACACTAGAATGAATGAGAGAGAGAGAGAGAGAGAGAGAGAGAGAGAGAGAGAGAGAGAGAGAGAGAGATAATCTATTTAGACAAGGAGAGGGAGAGGGTGGAAGGGTGCCGTCACAGAATAGCGGCGGCGGTGGCGTGGGATGTGGTGGAGTGACGCTGTGATGTTGTGATGCTGTTCTGGGATGCCTGATGCAAGGGGAAAGGGAGACAGGGACAGGTGGGGGGGTGAGACAAGGAGGTAGTGGGAGGTTGTGGGCGGGGCGGGGCGGGGCGGTGTCAGTGGGCGGGGCTGATCAATACTAACATATCCCCGTCAGACGCTCCGTGTAAATAAAAAAAAATAAAAACATAGAAGAAAGGTAAAAAAAAGTAGAGGAAAAAAGCCAATTAGTGTGTGAATGGTGGATGATCTGCTGTGTGTGTGTGTGTGTGTGTGTGTGTGTGTGTAATAAGTTTACAGAATGAAATGTTTAGTAATTACTTATTTTGTTACCGTAACTCAATGATATAAATGATTGTATAGGATTCTACACACACACACACACACACACACACACACACACACACACACACACACACACACACACACACACACACACACACACACACACACACACTAGGAGATAAAACTAGTTATTCAGTTAGAGAGAGAGAGAGAGAGAGAGAGAGAGAGAGAGAGAGAGAGAGAGAGAGAGAGAGCAGTTTTCCTAAAGCCAGCAACAAAAACAGACACTAAATGGAAGCCAAACAAAAGGAGACTCTTAAAATAAACATCCGAGAAAGCACAAAAAAAAAAAAAAAAGTGATTAGTGATAAATTCAACTGACTCCATATCCTTCACACCGCTTTCGCCATCTCTTTTCTCCTAAAAAAATTCATACCCTTCTAACCAGAGAGAGAGAGAGAGAGAGAGAGAGAGAGAGAGAGAGAGAGAGAGAGAGAGAGAGAGAGAGCGGTAGCCAATCAATGCGCTCAGTGATTTGTTGTTACCTGAAGCGCCGCAAGGAGGTCGCTAATTGCAGGTAAGGGCTGTACCCAATGGTGAAGGGGCCTAGGTGGGATCAAGAAGGCGGAAAGAGGAAGGGGAAGACGAAGGAGGTAAGGCTTGGCTATATTGGATTAGCGGTAGCGTCTTGGTATTGGCTGTATAGATAAGGATATCTAATGCTACTATTATTATTTCTATTACTGCTGTTACTACTAGTGTTTCCGGTTCTACTACCACTACTACTACCACTACTACTACTACTACTACTACTACTACTACTACTACTATTACTACTACTATTACTACCATTACTACTACTACTACCGCTACTACATACTACTGCTACTACTACTACTACTACTACTACTACTACTACTACTACTACTACTACTACTACTACTACTGCCACTACTACTACCACTGCACGACTACTACCACCACCACCACCACCACTGCTGCTGCTGCTGCTGCTGCTGCTGCTGCTGCTGCTGCTGCTGCCTGCTGCTGCTGCTGCTGCCACTGTCCTGCTGCTGCTGCACTACTATTATTACCACTACCACCACTACTACCACCACTACTACTACTACTACTGCTGCTACTACCACTACTACTACTACTACTACTACTACTACTAATGCCAACAATGATAACAATAATATATATATATATATATATATATATATATATATATATATATATATATATATATATATATATATATATATATATATAGAGAGAGAGAGAGAGAGAGAGAGAGAGAGAGAGAGAGAGAGATAGATAGATAATTAGATAGATAGATAAATAGGTAGATAAACAGATAGATAGACTGATATACAGATTGATGTATATATATATATATATATATATATATATATATATATATATATATATATATATATATACATCAATCTGTATATCAATGTATCTATCTACGAGTATTATCTACCATCTATCTACCTATCTATCTATCTATCTGTCTAATTATCTCTCTCTCTCTCTCTCTCTCTCTCTCTCTCTCTCTCTCTCTCTCTCTCTCTCTCTCTCTCTCTCTCTCTCTCTCTCTCTCTCTCTCTCTCTCTCTCTATCTATATATATATATATATATATATATATATATATATATATATATATATATATATATATATATAGAGAGAGAGAGAGAGAGAGAGAGAGAGAGAGAGAGAGAGAGAGAGAGAGAGAGAGAGAGAGAGAGAGAGAGAGAGAGAGAGAGAGAGAGAGAGAGAGAGAGAGAGAGAGATGGGAGGGAGGAAGAGAAAACAGAAAAAGCCACACAGGTAACACTCCATATACTAATTGCAGGTATCAGGGTGTATTTACCGCCCCCACTCTGGGTCACATTAGCCTCCATTAACAACGTATTTTTGGTCATAATTTTTCACAGCTCATATTTCTCGCCATTGACACCTTATGTAAGTCTGCGTGGGAAGACTGGACCGAGCTGGGACCACCTTTGGAATTGCTCTTTGGATTTGGGTTTGTGTATGATAAAACTCGAACCCCTGGACAATAGGATGCTAGGAAGAGAGAAACAGGAGTACCGCCATAGACAGTGTTGGAGTTGCCTACTTTAAGACATTTTTTAATTATATTGGAGTTTTGCTCTTAGTTATGCTGGTTCTTCTCTTGGTAGTAGGCTATTATTCTTTTTTCTCTCTGCCTTTTTAAACACTTTTTTTTGTTAAGGGCTAGATATATTTAGATTTTCCAAGAACTATGTTGGTAGATCTTTTTGCCTGTCATTTTATTTATTTTTTCTTTGATTTTAAACGAGATTTTAAGCAGAGTTTCTTTAAATTCCATTGTCTTTTTTTATTAATTTCTTGTCAAGTATTTAACTATTTTTTGTGTCCATTTAGCACTAAATTGAGTAGTTCCTCTTGGTTCTCATTTTCTATCTTAAGGGAATGTCATTTTAAAAAGACTGTTCTCTTTTGCTTTTCTTTCTTTTATTTTTTCATTTCATGTGATCTTGGCTTACACTAAGACACTTCTAAAACTAAATATGTTGAGTATTTTGGTTGTCTTTTATTCCATTAACTTATCTAATTGTTTTATTATCTATTTATCTATTCATTTATCAATCATTATTTTTTGAAGGGAGTAAAATGGTGGGAAATAGCATTTACGGTAAAGCAATCTTTCATTTTTCATTTCTATTTTCAATTTTTCTTCTCACTTTTTTTTTTATACTTTTCTCATGTCTTTGGCTTATCATACCCACGTACATGTAAAAGAAAAAGAAAAAAAAAAAAAACTTCATTGCGTCTACCGTCTTCACTTAATCCTAAGTTTTGGAGCTGCATGGGTTTCCTTGAAATCAACCAGTTGTTTCGTGCGGAGACTGTCAACGGATCAAAGAAATCAAGAATGAGGGGGAGATATGGTATACACTGCGTATCGAGTAACCAGACGCAGTCTTCCTCAGTCTCACGTCCTCTGATCTTAGAAAAAAAAGATCAGCTGTTTTGTATTGAGTCTGACAACGTATTCGAAGATAAATTCCAAAATTTAGACGATGAATGTTGATATTGAGAGGTTAAATGGTAGAATAGAGAAGAAAATGATAAGTTTGAGAGGATACATGATAAAACTGAATGGTTAAATGCTGAAATTAAAGGGAAAGACTAAAATCAAAAGAATAAATGGTAAAATTGTGAAAAAGGACGCTAAAACTGAGATGACATATGGAAAATTTGAGAAAATAGATGCTAAAACAATGTACGTAAAGTGTGCTGTTCGACTGCCCAGCACCTCTCCCTACGTAAATCTTTCACTGTTAAAACAAAATAAGAAAGTGAAAATATGCTTCAAGAATGGTGTGTTGTTGAACTGACCAACACTGAACCTAACCCTCTATGGTATAAAACAATGGGTTAACGAAATGAAAACAAAGAAGAATAAACAGTGGAAGTGAATATGTGAGCACAATAGTGTGTACAGTACAACTTAAACTCTTCACGCTCTTAAAAAAAAAAAATATATATATGATAACAAAAAACCAGGCAAGAAACAGAACATATAAGTAAGTAGTGTAACACACATCAAACACTGTCACCACAACATAAACGCAGAAAAACCACCACTACCACCATCACCGTCATCATCGCCATCAACACCACCACCATCACCATCACAATCAACACTACCATTCCTACCATCACCATTAGCATTAGGAGGCACAGAAAACACTATCAGTCAACTCTCGAGACTTTCAGCCAATCAGCTTGCAGTAATCACATAATACTGACCAATCCCCGAATGCCTAGTGCATGATGAGAGAGAGAGAGAGAGAGAGAGAGAGAGAGAGAGAGAGAGAGAGAGGATTCTCTTCCCTCCTTTCGTCAGTCGTTCCTCCTCCGTTCCTGCCCCCTTCTCCGTATCTTTCCTCTTTCTAACTTTACCTTGACCTTCTTTGTCGAACATAATAAAACTGTTTAGTATTGGAGTCTAAAGAGGAGGAGGAGGAGGAGGAGGAGGAGGAAGAGGAGGAGGAGGAGGAGAAGGAGGAGGAGGAGAAGAAGAAGTTAGTGTAGGAAGAGGAGAAGGAGGAATACAAAGGAACACAAAGGAAAGCTAAACAGCAACATACCTTTTTGTCCTTGTGATGCTGCTTGGTAACTACTTCTAACTAGCTACGGGAAAGAGAGACAGGACAGCACAAAAAAAGGTTCCTCCCCACCCACCACTCAGTCCAGTTTTCGCTGGCATGAAAAATAGTCAGGAAAAGTACCAAGCAGTTGGAAAAACAGACATGGAATTTCCACAAAAACAGATGAAAGAAAATTCTGCTATTTACCTCACGATGAACTCTACATGTCTATTTCAAAGTAAAAAATACAGAAAACAATAATATCGTTAGGAGTTACGTGTGTATTTAATTGGACAAGAAGAGAGTTTGCTGCGGGTTAATTTTTAAGTATTTGTCAATTTTATTTTTGAATAAGGATATGGAATTGCTGTTTACAATTTCTAAAGGAATCTTAGCCTATTCCAGATGTTAACAGTTTCGTTAAACAAAAATGCTCGGTCTTGTGACATTTGAAGCGTTTGAGTGAAATCTTAAATCAATGATAAAATATTGTTAGCCCCAATATTGCTATATTCTACGAAAGAAACTTCGATTAGATCTGATCTTTCGCTTCGTTAAGCTGAATAGATTTAGTGCTTCGTCGTTGCTCATACGGCTTATTTCTCAATCTTGGAATAATTTTAGTAACTCTACGCTGTATCTTTTCCAATCTTTCAATGACTTTTTTGTAATATGATGACAAGAACTGCACACGGTATTCGGGCTGACGACGCACCAGTGAGTTATATAAAGGAAGTATAACCTTTTCTCTGATTTAAATTCAAATGTCCTTCCAATGAACCCTACTAATTTATTTGTTGTCTTCAATGTTTCTGTATAGTGTTAACTCGGCGTAAGATCTTTAGACACCATAACGCCATGTTCTTTTTAATTTTCAGCACTTGCCAGAGGCATATTATTTATTATGTATTTCCGTTGAACATTGTTATTCCCGATGTGTAGGACTTTGCACTTTTCTATATTAAATTTCATCTGCCACTTTTCTGCCCAGGAAGTTAGTTTGTTGAGATCACACTGTACTAGTTCCTGCCATTGTGACGTTGACGTTAGCTTACTCGTTTACTTATTTCGCAGTTGATTCCATCATCAATAACATTAATGTATATCATACAAAAAGTACTGAGCCTAATAAAGAGCCTTGAGGAACACCGCTATTTACTTTGTAACACTCCTACTCTTTTCCATTGATAACAACACGTTGCATTCTGTCAGACAGCCAGTCTCCCAGCCATATCAGGGTATTTCTTGCTATGCCGTGAGCTTTTACATTACTGATTATTCTCTTATGAGGGGCAGTGTCGAAAGCTTTCTGGAAATCAAGGTAACATCAGTTGCTTTTGTCTTTTCGTAAGAAAGCAACTGATATTATATACCTTGATTTCCAGAAAGCTTTTGCTACTCTCCAGCATAAGAGACTAATCAGTAAAGTAAAAGCTCATGGCATAGCCAGAAATACCCTGAAATGGCTGGAAGACTGGCTCTCTGACAGAAAGCAACGTGTTGTTATCAATGGTAAAGAGTTAGAATGGCACAACGTAAATAGCGGTGTTTTTCAAGACTCTGTAATAGGCTGTATCTGTATTAGAAAATGAAGGAGGAGGAGGAGGAGGAGGAGGAGGAGGAGGAGGAGGAGGAGGAGGAGGAGGAGGAGAAGGAGAAGGAGGAGGAAGAGGAAGAGGAGGAGGAAGAGGAGGAGGAGGAGGAGGAGGAGGAGGAGGAGGAGGAGGAGTATTGGGTTTCAGGATCGATTCATTGGCTGTAAGATGAAACAAAGTGAAATCGACTTGTTTGAAGGGAAATGCATTATAATCGTGTTTATCTTCGCAGAGCAGAAGGAGTTTAAGGAATTAAGAAAAATACAAAAGGAACGACAAAGGGGAATAGATAAGGAATCCGAAAAAAAGGAGGAACAAAAGGAGGAGGGGAAGGGGGAGAAAGATAATGATCTCTAAGATATGGAGAAGAACAAAAAACAGGAGAAGGAAGACGTAAATAAGGAAGAGAAATTGGAAAATTGAGAGAAAAGAAAAGAAGAAAAAGAAAAAGATGAAGAACAAGAACAAGAACAAGAAGAAAAGAAGAAAGAAAAGAGAGGGAAACACACACACACACACACACACACACACACACACGGGCATCAATCGTGCAAGGCAAACATTGCACCAGTGACTAATCAGATTAAGCGTTATCAAGACTGCCACTTAGGTTAATTGAACGAGCCAAGAGAGGCGCCCGAGAAGGAAGCACCTGTCGTAATTACTACGCCACGAAGATGAGGCGCCACAACATGTCTTGATATGCTATGTGTTTTGATTCACACATATTTACTTCTCTCTCTCTCTCTCTCTCTCTCTCTCTCTCTCTCTCTCTCTCTCTCTCTCTTATATTTGCTATCCGGTACACCAGGATTAGGGATATTTTAACATTATCTTATATAATATCTCTTCGTTTGTCCATTATCTGACCTACTTATCTTATCTATTGAATGTCTATCCATAATCTTTTTTGTGACCTCTATTCTCCTTTTTTAATCTGTGTGTGATTTAACTGTGTTCAGAGTGTCAAAAGAGGACGATTACAACATAAGTTAATTACTTAACACTATTTTACCTTATCTTTTCTACTAATGGCATTACCGCACCTGCTAATGTATTCAACTAACATCAGATGACTTTAATGACCAATAAATCTAAACAATTCGATGGATGACACTTCCTCTTTCACTGGGACCTTTGAAACTGGTATTGTTATTTGCACCACATTATTGAATTGAAACTGATAGGCAATACCAGTGAAATAATCAATACTACAGACTCTTTATTCTACACTGCAAGTAAATATTTCAGATTCTGAAGAGCATAGAAAACGAAGGAAAATGCTTATAACATTCTCGATAACTTTCTGTGGCCTTAACTTGCACATGTGGTATGGTACATCTGCTATATGCAGATATACCACATGGAGAAAAGAGAATTAAAATACATACAATAGAGAAAATAGACCAAAAAAATGTACCTTACGCATGAGTGGGGCAGATGACAGGAGCCAAAAGACGTCGGTATTGGGCGCTCTGTACGAAGGACGGGAGAGCCTCTCACTCTCTCCTCATACCCCAAACTCCTCATACTCCCCAAACTCAGTAGCAGAGCAACATAGATTATAGCAAGAGAAAGAGAGAATTGAAATTCTGAGGCCGCCGGCCAGGGGAGAGGCCGAGGGAGAAGATATGGACGGAATCATGTAACAGTAAGTAGAGTTTAGAACTTGTAATGCAGTCTTGAAAGCAAGTAATTCAGCAATTAATATTAGAATAATGAAGGAATAATGACAGGGTGTTTATATTTAATATTTTGATATTTAGTTAAGTAATAGTTATGGAAAGAGAAGTTTTTGTGCCGTGTGATATCTTTTCCGGTGTTTTTGTGAGTGATATGAGAACATCGCCAAATCGAATAGTTGTCGTGTCCGTATAAATTATTTCTGGTGTTAAAGTTCCGAGTGTTATGAGTAAATCGAAGTGATACAAGTATGTCTGAATTTAGGAGGAAGTCGCCGCAACGCAGATATATTAATCTTTCTGGTATCAATGTCTTGAGTATTGTGAGTAAATCGCCGTGATGCAGATATACGATAATTTAGGAGGAAGTCTCCGTAACGCAAATATATTACTCATGGGCGTCATATATGAATTAATGAGTACATTGTTGTAATGCCTATATATTTCATTGAGTGTTATATTTGAGCTAATTGAGTAGACCGTCATAACGCACATATATATGTTGTCCAGTGAAGAGAACGAAAATCTTTTGTGAGTAAAATTACGTTTGTGTGTATGAAGATTGCGTTCATTTTCACATGTGGTATATATTTGAAAGGTGTTGATTGCCGGAGACATATTGGATGTGTATGTATTAGTAGTATTTATTAAGTTTAGGAAGAAAATTTAATTGGAGTGTCTATAACCAGTAGCCAAAAAAGCATAGACCATTGTGCAACATTGTACAACATTACGCAACAGATCGGATCACTACACACGTGTTTAAAGATATCTTATATGAAAAAAACACGTTGCACGCCCTACATAAAACAGCATTTAGTTATTTTCGAGTAAAGCATTATCCCCGTCTATAAAGATCCTAACGTCTAACTTTCTGAAAGCTCCATAATGGAACAATACTAAAACATGACAACTTACTGAGTCATTTCCATTCATCTACCACTACATTTCAAAAACAATTCTTTCCTGTTTCTCTTTATAAATTTAACCTCATCAACCTTGAACCAATAATTATTGTGCAAATTAGAATGATTATGATGAGCTAATAACAACCGCTCGGAAAGGTTATGCTCAGATTTTCTTATATCACGATACAGTGACTGAATAAAAAATAAAAGTAAGAAAAAAAGGTGGTAAAAGATGGCTGAAATGAGATGAGGCAAAGT
>NC_059271.1:13350191-13357691 GCF_017591435.1 Portunus trituberculatus | reverse complement strand
TTTATTTTCCTCCATCTCTTTCTCTGTTACTATTTGCAGGAGGCAGCGACGAAAGCAAGGTGGGCGAGAGGAAGCTGCGTGCCCCTGAATAATCGGTGGCCTGTTTCCTCTCATTATGATGAAGTCAGCTGTCCAAGTTATAATTATGTTACAAGATGCAGCGGCGCGGACTTCACAAGCCTACTTTCTTTTCACGTCTCCCACAAACCATCACCACATCGTAGTCTTATATTCAAGTTGTCCGTCCTATTTTCATTTTTGTTTTTCCCACTTGTCTATCATTTCTTCTTTGTCCGGATTTTTTTATCTTGTCTTTTCTTTCAATTTTTTTTCTCACTTATACTTCCTTTATTTTTCACATTCGTTGTTCGTGTTTTGTTCTTCGTCTTCATATTTCAGTTCTGTCTTTTTTTTCTTTTCCTTTGTTTCTTGTATTCTTTTATTCAATGTCATACATCATTCTTATCTCCGCTCCCTTAATTTTTTTTCCTTTCATTTTGGTTCTCTCTTCTCTGTCGTGTTTCTTCTTGTGTTAAATCAATAGCATAATTCTACTTCCATAATTTTTCTTATCTTATTCTTTCCGTTTTATTTTTGTCATCTTCAATTTCATGAATTACAATTACTCCTATTCCTTTCATTCTCTCTATCTATTTCCTTTCTTTCTATTTTCTTATCGTGTCTCTATTCATTTATCGTTCATTCTTAACTAGTTTCCTTCTCTATCACCATTAATTTCCCTTTTCCTTGCTTTCGCATTTCATTCCCGCCATTATCAAGTTTTGTTTCCCCCTTCAATACCTTTATTGTAAATTTCTACTTTTTACATCCTTTTCCTTGTTTCTCGCATCATTCCCACCATTTTAAAGTTCCTTCTTCTTTCAATTTTTCTTTACATGTCTCTTTCCTTGTTTTCGCATTCAAATCTCACCATTCTGAAGTTAATTCCTCAATTCCTTCACTTCCTGTGTTTTTCCAGCATTCTTTCAATCTCTTTACGTGTCCTTTTGCTCCCCTGTGTCATCCGTAAGCCTCATTTTCCTACTCCTTTCCGACCATCTCACCCTCCTGTCGGACAGCTTGATGGCGGGAGCGCAGGGTACAAGTCAACACGCACCTCGCGCTCGTCGCGTTAACACCATAAAATAATGCTCCCGTTACTCTTTGAAGTCTTAGGAGGGCTGAGTGATGGTCTATGTAGGTCTGTGAACTGCGGCTCTTTTCTTCTGTTCCCTTGTGTGTGTGTGTGTGTGTTGCATCTCTCTCTCTCTCTCTCTCTCTCTCTCTCTCTCTCTCTCTCTCTCTCTCTCTCTCTCTCAAAGCCTTGACACCGAGAAGTTCTGGTTTTAGGGTCGATTAAACACTTCGTTGTGTGTTTGCAGCGCCAAGGGAAGGCAAGCCAAGGGTGTCACAGACAGGGGCAGCTGGTGGTTGTGGTGGTGTTGTTGGTGCTGGTGGCCTTCACTTCCTTCTTCCTGACCTAAATAATTTTAGTAGCTAACAATACCACTGTTTGTTTTTAGTCTTGCCTTGCTTTGTCTTGGCCTGTGAGTGTTTGTGGTGTTAATTCTCTCTCTCTCTCTCTCTCTCTCTCTCTCTCTCTCTCTCTCTCTCTCTCTCTCTCTCTCTCTCTCTCTCTCTAATAAGGCATGAAGTTGCATTAGATGTACTGTAATAACTTTGGACATTAATGAGAGTGCTTTAATGAACCATGTGTCATAGGAAGGAATTAATGTATATCTTTATTGGTATGTCTTCGTATTCTCATTATCTCTCTCTCTCTCTCTCTCTCTCTCTCTCTCTCTCTCTCTCTCTCTCTCTCTCTCTCTCTCTCTCTCTCTCTCTCTCTCTCTCTCTCTCTCTCTCTCTCTCTCTCTCTCTCTCTCTCTCTCTCTCTCTCTCTTAGCTGAATGCTTATCACTTTTTTCCTCACTTCATTGTATTTTTCACTTTCTCAACTTTAGCATTTCTTGTCTACCGCCTTCTTTACCAGCACCCTTCATAATCTCGTCATATATGACCTACTACTACTATTACCACCATTACCACACACTACACCTACTTCTGTAACTACTGTTACAACTACGTACTACTAGTTAAACTACTGCTACTACTACTATTACCTCCAGTTAAGCTCATAATCTCCTTAAGCCCAATAATTTTCCATCAACAATTTTTCTTCCCTTCCTTCACCATTACCTTCTCCTCCTCCTCCTCCTCCTTCTTCTTCTTCTTCTCTCGGACGATGGGCAGGAGTGTCAGGCGGGGATGATGGAGGTGTACCTTTTCATCTCCTTTTACTCTCTCCTGATCCTCCGCGTCTCATTAAGTGATGCCTCCTGAACCCCTCTTCCCTCTTTTCCCTTTGAGTGAGGAGGGGATCAGCTAAACCCCCCTCACTTCATCTCCTGCCCTCCTCTCTCATCTCGGCTTTCGGCTCACACCTGTCTTGTACCTAGAGACACCAATCCCCGAACTCTTTTCACTTGTACTCTCTCTCTCTCTCTCTCTCTCTCTCTCTCTCTCTCTCTCTCTCTCTCTCGAACTGAATAACTATTTTATCTTAGTGTGTGTGTGTGTGTGTGTGTGTGTGTGTGTGTGTGTGTGTGTGTGTGTGTGTGTGTGTGTGTGTGTGTGTGTGTGTGTGTGTGTGTGTGTGTGTGTGTGTGTGTGTGTGTGTGTGTGTGTGTGTGTGTAAGTGTGTGTGTGTGTACGTGTGTTTGGTATATTACAAGATTACAGGAGGAATACAAAGTAATATAAAGGATGTTCAAACAGCAACAGAACCTAAAGTCCTTTACTAATCTGTTTGAATAACTGCTTTACTCAAACTGTTAGTGAGAGAGACAGGATAGCAAATGAGACATAACAGCACAGGAGAAGGAGAAAAACAAAAAGGAGAAAGATGAGGAGGAGGAGGAGGAGAAGGAGGAGGAAGAGAAATAAGAGGAAGAAGAGGAGGAGAAATAAGAGGAAGAGGAGGAGGAGAAATAAGAGGAAGAGGAAGAGGACGAGGAAGAGGACAAGGAAGAGGAGGTGAAGGAGGAAGAGGAAGAGGAGGCGCTAAAAGGAAAATGAAGGAAAGAGGAAGATGAGAAAGAAGACAAGACGAAGGCGAGTTCAGTAGGAGAAAGAGAACAAGGAAGAGAAGCTCAGAAGGAAGAGGAGAAGAAAATAAATAAATAACACTTACGTATAAAGTGTCAAACATTTTCATCCACTTCTTATCCAATACTTCTCTCTATTTCTTTTTCCTTCATGCGAGGCCTGTTTTTCGGCTGGTTCTGGTTCGGATTGTTGAAATTTTCACGTCCGCGACAAAAACGAGAAAGGCGATGCTCATTACGTCCAACACCACAATAGCAGGGTGTCATCTGAACGCTCTGTTTCGGATTGCCTGACCTCGCCTCACATCATATCACCTCACCTCATATCGTGTCTCAGGTCTCGGTAAAGGAAAGAATGAAAACGAAAAGACTGCAGGTAGAACTTAATAGAATTAATTCCTAGGGTGCAACTCAGACCTCGCACGAAGCTGCCGCTCTCTCTCTCTCTCTCTCTCTCTCTCTCTCTCTCTCTCTCTCTCTCTCTCTCTCTCTCTCTCTCTCAAGACAATAATCTAAAAACTTCCGACTGCACTTTCACTACTTTCAAAAGGCTCTACTTAAAGTGACGTATTTTCTTAATGATGTGTATATGGTTCTTGAGAAAATAACATGTTTTTGTATTGTTGATAGAAGAAATAGTCATGAGAACTCGGCTGATCATCTCTGTGGCCTTGAAAAAGTAGTCGTGGTGAGAGAGGATTCTGAAAAGGGCTCTCTCTCTCTCTCTCTCTGTTTCTAGGCCGTGTTTTCGTCCCTCTGGTCGGCAATCACCACCATCTTCACGTACGATATTTATCTCCGCGGTGCACGACACCCACAGTTTTCTCTAAGGGCGAGGTCTTCCTGTTTTCACTAGTGCAAGATCTCTCTCTCTCTCTCTCTCTCTCTCTCTCTCTCCAGGGTACGATCTCGTTTCCTGCGCTCCTCGCCGGCCACTCGTGTGTCGAGACGCGCGGTGAGCCTTGCTGAAAATAGCGTTGCTGTCGCCGGGAAATATTTATGGCCACCAGAAGTTCTTGTTTAGAAATATTTCCTCAGGGTGCGGCCGAGCATTCCCTTGAGTGGTGTCCGGGTGTAGTGTTGTAGGTGGTGTAGGTGACGGAGGTTGATATGAAAGCAGGTTGCTTATAAACTTATGTAGGCTCTTTCTAGATGTTTGGGATAGCAAGTGTAGTAAATGTAAGTGATGGTCAGGGCTTGATAGGAGTGTAGCTACTTATAAACATAGCTTCCTGTTTCTAAGTATTTATGTGCCTTATCAGTAACTAGCCTAGACTTACATGATGCTCTAATTAAAGTACGGGTTTCACGAGAGTTTTCATGATTCAAGGGAGAGTTCAGTTAAAGTTTTCGCATTGCAAGAAAAGACAACACTAATGGAAGCTTATTTATTACCTTTGATTATCGAAAATAGTACTTATGAATGAACAAAGAGTTTCAAAATACCATAAGCGCAAGAGTAGTCTCTATGAGATAAGAAAGAATTACATAATGCATTCATAGACACAGAAAACAACTCCTATTAAAAAGAAATTCATAGACTCAAGAAAACATTTTTTGTAACATAACAGAATTTCGAAATACTACTATAGACACACACAAAAAAAAGCCTATACGTGAAAACAAAAAGCTTCAAAATACTACCATAGACACATACAAGAAAAAATAAATAAAACGGTACTTATGAACGAGCAAAATTGTTTCTAAATATCAGACGCAAAATGAAAGTCCTGGGAAGAGTGTGTTTCAAAATACTAAACAATAAAACCTTTCAAAATATTGCTACAGACGCCGGGCTCCTCCATGCATTGCCGTCATATGACCCACGTACACACACTGGGTTACTCGGCTATATTCTGCAGGAGTGGCGTCACACGTACGTAAACACGGGGCTTCGTGTCCGAGTGTCATTACCGTGCATGTTAACAGGCTGGATCCACTGCAAGGCAGGCACATCACGTAGCCACGTAAACACGCGACCCCGCACACGGCAGCCACATCACGCAACGCACACACTCACACACAGACAGGCACAGGAGCAGGCAGACACACTCACACACACACACACACACACACACACACACACACACACCGCAAACTACTAAGTGCACACCACAAATATGGCAGAAAATAGCCAAAATTTCTGCCACACGCACGTGTGAATTGAAAGGAAGATTTTGTTATTACTACAACTACTACTATTACTACTATTACTGCACTACTACTACTACTACTACTACTACTACTATTACTACTACTACTACTACTACTACTACTACTACTACTACTACTATAACTAATGCTGTTGCTACCACTACTATAGTAATAGTGCTTTAAGAAATATAAGTTATATGTATATCTCCCATTGTCCAACACACACACACACACACACACACACACACACACACACACACACACACACACACATACACGGTCTATGAGCTCTGAGCTCCCTCCGTAATGGGGAAGACTGGTTGGGTGACCAGCAAGCAACCGAAGTGAATTACACACACACACACACACACACACACACACACACACACACACACACACACACACACACACACACACGGTCTATGAGATCTGAGCTCGCTCCGTAATGGGGAAGACTGGTTGGGTGACAACCGAAGTGAATTACACACACACACACACACACACACACACACACACACACACACACACACATACACCTAAAATCCCTACTCTACTCTTTCATCTCACAACATACTTCATTCCACACCAAGCAAGATCACCACCACTATCAGCAACACTATTACCAACAGCACTACCAGCACCAACATACTGTTACCTCGCAGTAACCTACGCGGATGAAGGAGAAAGACGCAAGGCCAACAAGGGTAATTTTAAGATCTCCCCAGCTATTGTGACTTTCAAGTTGTGATGGTGATGAGTGACAGGGCTTATAGGAGCCTAAGTAAGATGAACGAGTGGAACTAATTAGATAAAGTGAGTGAGTGAGTGAGTGATTGAGTGACTGTGTGAGTGAGTCCGTGAATAAGTAAGTGAGTGTGTGTGATAAAACGAAAAGAAAAGACGAAATGAAAATAAGAATATCGAAATTCATTACATAAAGTGTGGGAATAAGTTAATGAGTTTGTGAATAAATTTGAAAAAAAATAGAGATTATGAAAATAAGATGAAACAAATACCAACCAATGAATGAATGAATACGAAAAAAAAGATAAAACACATAATCTGACTGACTTATCAAACAATCTTAATAACAATGAAACTACAAATAAGAAAACAATAACGAAAATAACAAAATTTACAATCACCAGTTCAGGAGCCTCCAATGATCGAGGGAATGCATACACGAACGAGAGAGGCAAGGCAGTTCAGCAGTTTTAGTCTTACGATGAGCAACTTCTGAACTACTGTTATTACTGAGATGGAGGTGCAGCAATATCACACAAGCCCTTTGCATCACCAGTTGTCACTGTTTCAACCACCTAGCAGAATTCAAACATCTCACAACTCCTTTCACTTACCTCTATCAACTGCCCGTTCATTCCAGAGTAACTAAACTTTCTTATTTATCTAGTTCTCTAGCTTCCATTTTTTTCCCACCATCTTCAGGTTCCTTGTCTCGTACACTAATTATCAATCTTCTTGTTTTCCTTCACATTGTCTCTGTCTCTAAATCCCTGTTCTCTTTCAACATTCTTATCATTACCTTTTCCTTTCTTTCCCTTACTTTCTTCATCTTACAATTCTAAAGTCCCTCTTATGTTATTTTCAATATATGTCCTCACTGCTTTTTTTGATCATTCTTGAATTGTTTGTCTTACTTCTTTTCTTTTATTCCTCTCATAATGATAAAAAAGAAATCACCATTTTTCTGCTCCTCCTCCTCCTCCTACTACTACTACTACTACTACAACTAATAGTTATTATTATTTTTTTTGTTACAGCAACAACAACAACAACAACAACAACAACAACAACAACAACTCCTACTACTACTACTACTACTACTACTACTACTACTACTAGTATAACTACCACTTTTATTGTTACTACTTCTATCTTCTATTACAACAACTATGCATATTACTACTACTTCGACTTCCACTACTACTACTACTACTACTACTACTACTACTACTACTACTACTACTACTACTATTATTACTGCAACTACTCCCACCACTACTACTACTACTGCAACCACTACTACTACTACTACTACTACTACTACTACTACTACTACTACTAGTACTACCATTAATACTACTACAGCTTCACTATTAATACCAAATAGAACTTAAACCAATAACATTTCATTACGTTTTATTCACTTCTAAAGATCACCAACGCTATTCCCCACGCCCTCTCTCTCTCTCCCTCTCTCTCTCTCTCTCTCTCTCTC
>NC_059271.1:13342691-13345191 GCF_017591435.1 Portunus trituberculatus | reverse complement strand
GATTATCTATGGACGCCTGAGGTGAAATACGTATGCGTGGTTGTAATTGAAGTTCCTCTATCACGCCACTTCTCTGCTGTCGTACTCCACTACGCTTCTTCACCTTCCTTAATACCTCCATCACCATTTCTTCATCCCTTCATCTACTTCACGTCTTCATATTTTATATTCTTCCACATTATACTTATCTAATCATCCTCAATTTAATCTTTTCGTACAGCTAAGATTATCGTTGTGTGTATGTGTGTGTGTGTGTGTGTGTGTGTGTGTGTGTGTGTGTGTGTGTGTGTGCATTTAAAGAGGTTGTATCAGTGTGTCTGGATGCGCATTTTTGTTTACTTAATTGTTTGGTTGTCTAATCTCTCTCTCTCTCTCTCTCTCTCTCTCTCTCTCTCTCTCTCTCTCTCTCTCTCTCTCTCTCTCTCTCTCTCTCTCTCTCTCTCTCTCTCTCTCTCTCTCTTAAAACCAACAAACACATGAAGTCACTTTTTTCTCCTACTGCACTCCTCCTCCTCCTCCTCCTCCTCCTCCTCCTCCTCCTCCTTTTCCTCCTCCTCCTCCTCTTCCTCTTCCTCTTCCTCTTCCTCTTCCTCCTCCTCCTTTTCTTGCCAGCTTCAACCAGTAATCACTTTCCTGTTTCGATTACTGTTCACTTTCCCTCTCCACTTGTTTCCCTTCCTCTCCTTCTCCTTCCTTCCTCTTCCTTGCCCTCCTTCAGCATTTTGCTCCCTACTCTCTCTCTCTCTCTCTCTCTCTCTCTCTCTCTCTCTCTCTCTCTCTCTCTCTCTCTCTCTCTCTCTCTCTCTCTCTCTCTCTCTCTCTCTCTCTCTCTCTCTCTCTCTCTCTCTCTCTCTCTCTCTCTCTCTCTCTCTCTCTCTCTCTCTCTCTCTCTCTCTCTCTCTGAAGTAAGAATACTGTAGAACCCTTTCCTTTTTTTCTCTTTCTTCTTCCCTTTTTTTCCTTACTTCCACGCTTACTGCTCACCCTCTATTCTCCCTCAATTTCTTCCTATTACTTGTTCCATGATGAAGTGAACAGTCGGTCAAATATTTACTGCGAAGTGGTGAAGTAGGTGGGTCAGTTGTGAATGGGGTGGTTAGCAGTTAGTGAGAGGTGGGTCGCTGGCTAATTTTGTCAGTTAAGGGAATGAGTTAAGATGAAGTGGATACAGTGGAAGTTTTATCAATTCATTATTTAGTTTATCACGATTTAAAATTTGGTCTTTTCGTACTTGTTTTGTATTTCCTTGAAATTCTCTTTTCTCTAGTAGTATTGTACGTATTTCAATTTTTAGATGCAATTTTGTCAATAAACTGTTAATACCACTCTTACTACTACTACTACTACTACTACTACTACTACTACTACTACTACTACAAATACTACTTCTATTTCTAATATCAAAAATGATGATGATAATAGTAATAATAATAATAATAATAATTATAATAATAATAATAATAATAATAATAATAATAATAATAATAATAATAATAATAACAATAGTAATGATAATAACAATATTAATAATAATAATAACAATGATATTAATATAATAATAATAATAATAATAATAATAATAATAATGATAATAATAATAATAATAATAATTCTAATCCTAATTCTAATAATATTTAATAATAATAATAATAATAATAATAATAATAATAATAATAATAATAATAATAATAATAATAATAATAATAATAATAATAATAATAATAATAATAATAATAATAATAATAATAATAATAATAATAATAATAACAAAAATAATGATAATGATAATAATTAATAAATTGATAAAAATAATAATAATCAAAACAATAATACAGGAGTGTGTGTGTGTGTGTGTGTAATTCACTGTTTGATCTGCTGCAGTCTCTGACAAGACAGCCAGACGTTACCCTACGGAACGAGCTCAGAGCTCATTGTTTCCGATCTTCGGATAGGCCTGAGACCAGGCACACACCACACACCGGGACAACAAGGTCACAACTCCTCGATTTACATCCCGTACTCACTCACTGCTAGGTGAACAGGGGCTACACGTGAAAGGAGACACACCCAAATATCTCCACCCGGCCGGGGAATCGAACCCCGTTCATCTGGCTTGTGAAGCCAGCGCTCTAACCACTGAGCTACCGGGGCGTGTGTGTGTGTGTGTGTGTGTGTGTGTGTGTGTGTGTTTACCGTATTGCATTTACATAGTTGCAGTAAACAGGATTTCACCTAATCTGGAATAGTCCTGTCTCCACAACCACTTATATCCAGATTACATACTTTCAAGCTCGCCAAAGTTCTCTGCTCCCTCCTCTTTTTTCTCCACCATCTGCTTGGCAATCGCTCCCAATGCAATTCTCTTTAATTACGAGTAACTAAACTCCTGTGTCATTTTAAGTACGTCAAGTTTCTTAATATGTGTTCGCGATTCGCTCTCTGTCACCATTTGATACTTCATTCTCTTCGATTAATGTATATTGATAAACGTGGCTTTTCT
>NC_059271.1:13332691-13337691 GCF_017591435.1 Portunus trituberculatus | reverse complement strand
TAAAATGAAAGGTGATGAGTAAGAAGGATAAGGAATGGAAGGGCAAGCAAAACATAACGATATGAAACTAAACAAAAAAGTGGGGAAAAGGAAAGCGAGGAAAGGCAAAAAATGGAAGAAAGGGAGAACTGAAGGTAGAGGAAAAGAGGAAATGAACAGTAATTAATAGCGATAGGGGATAGAGCAAATAAGAAAAGAGAGAGAGAGAGAGAGAGAGAGAGAGAGATGACTGGTCAGGAAGAGTGGAGGCAGTGGGAAGGAGAGCAAGGAGAGCACTGTCGGTAGAGCAGGCAGCAGTGGTGTCTGTCAGGAGGGCAGTTTTGGCGTCCTGCCCACCTCCACCTACTCCTCTTCTTGATCTTCCCCTTTCCACTTCTTCCTCCTCTGTCCTTTTCATCCTTTCCCTTCCTCTCTGCTGTGTCTACCTCCTCCTCCTCCTCCTTTGCTCCTCCTCCTCCTTTTCCTCGTTCTCCTCCTCCTCTTCCTCCTTCCCTCCTCCTCTTCCTTTTTTCTTATTCTTTCTAGCAAGGATAAAGCCTCCCTCCATCTCTCTCTCTCTCTCTCTCTCTCTCTCTCTCTCTCTCTCTCTCTCTCTCTTTGTACACACACACACACACACACACACACACACACCTATTAAAACTGGACTTCTTTTTACGCTCAACTAGATGTTCATATTTTAACGGTGATACTTCCCAATCCTCCTCCTCTTCCATCCCCTTCCTCCTTCTTTTTTTTCTCCTTCTCGTTCCATTTACTTCCTCCCTTTTCATTTCTCCGCCCTCTGAAATCATAAAACTCGACAATGCAAAATATACTTCCACTATTCAACTACTACCTCTACTACTACTACTACTACTACTACAACTACTACTTGTACTTCTACTACTACTACTACTACTACTACTTCTATTACTGCTTCAGTCATCCACCTGCGAGCTACGAGACGTGCCGCACTGTACCGTAACGATATAACGAATTAACAGTAACGCTAATGACGATAACAAGGTAAGAATGAACTATTGGGTATTTCATAAAGAAAATTCTAACTATATAAATGTGTGTGTGTGTGTGTGTGTGTGTGTGTGTGTGTGTGTGTGTGTGTGTGTGTGTGTGTGTGTGTGTGTGTGTGTGTGTGTGTGTGTGTGTGTGTGTGTGTGTGTGTGTGTGTGTGTGTGTGTGTGTGTGTGTGTGTGTGTGTGTGTGTGTGTGTGTGGAATGAGGGAGGTTGTAAAGATAAAAAAAAAAAAAAAGGAGGGAAGGAGGTAATATGCGAAGGAGGGCAGAAAGTGATAGGAAAACTGTAGGAAGAATAATGCTTGAAGAATGACTGTACATGGAGGAGGAGGAGGTAGAATGATAATATGACGGGGATGGTTGTAAAGAAAGAAGAAGATAATGTGGGATAGCAGGAGGAAGTAGATATTATAATAAACGAGGCTGTAAAGGTGGTGTGATGTAGGAGAGAGAGAGAGAGAGAGAGAGAGAGAGAGAGAGAGAGAGAGAGAGAGAGAGAGAGAGAGAGAGAGAGAATGTGTTGGTGTGGCATAAAAAGTAACGAATTACATAAAAACGAGGGAATATGACGTGTTTGTGATGTGTCTAATGCGCTGTTTTTAGCAAAGTATGGAACACACACACACACACACACACACACACACACACACACACACTCTCTCTCTCTCTCTCTCTCTCTCTCTAATATCGCGATTCCCAAGTTTTATCGCCCCTTGAGCCTCTTTTCCATGCGTGACGGGAAGGAAGAGGAGAAGGAAGAAAAGATAAAAGAGAGAGTAAAAGAAAGGAATAAGGACTGTAAGATTAGAAGAGTAGAAAAGGAGATAATGATAAGTTGTGTGGTCAGAATGGAATATAAGAGGAGGAGGAGGAGGAGGAGGAAGAGAAGGGCGCGCGCTCGCGCCCAAGAAAGCCAGAGAGAGAGAGAGAGAGAGAGAGAGAGAGAGAGAGAGAGAGAGAGAGAGAGGAAATAATGTCATCATCATCCACTTCTACATCTCTTCCTTAAAACTCCCAATCTTTTCTTCAAGTCGTTTTTTCCTCCATTTCTTCCTGCCCCTTCTCTTTTTCCTCTGCTCCACATCAATCCACAATACTTAGAGACAGAGAGAGAGAGAGAGAGAGAGAGAGAGAGAGAGAGAGAGAGAGAGAGAGAGAGAGAGAGAGAGAGAGAGAGAGAAATAGGGATCGAAGAATTGGGAAAGATTTGTGGGTGGGAGGTTCATATTGGTAATACGATTAAAATGTGACTCCGCGCAGGGTAATGGGATCAGCTTCAAATTCCGGAATAGGGAAATGGGGCAGAGGAGACGATAAGGGGATGGGCAACGGGTATATCCAGCTGAGGTGACGTGTGGAGCATGTGTTATTGGGGCAGAGCAGAGCAGAGTCGAATGGTGGAGGTGGCTAGAAGAGGTTGTAGAAAGAGAGAAGTTAGAGGGTAGGAAACATGGGATAGCAGAAAGGAAGGAAAGGAGAAAGCAATTGAGAATACTAGTAAAATAAGTAAAACAAGTTTATGGGAAAGAATTTATGAGGAGGAGGAGGAGGAAAAGGAAGATGAGTAAAGGAGGAGAGAGGGAATGGCTGAGAGATGGTATGGGAGTGGTTAGGAAGAGGAAAAAAGAAGAAAGAAACGATAAAGAATGGTAATGATGGAAGATGAGGTGGATGAAGAGGAGGATGAGGAGGAAAATGAACTGGGGAAAAAGACAAAAAAGAAGAACGAAAGAATATCATAGAAAATACCAGTGAAATAAATAGATGAATAAGAATCTTTCGAGGAAAAAGGAATGGAGGATATAGGCTGAAAGAATAGATGGTAAAAAAGGAGAGTTTGATAGGAGTAAGGGAAAGGAAATACGAAAAGGTGAAGAAACGATGAAAATGATAATGAAGGAAGAGCATTTAAGCAGGAGAAGAAGGAGAAGGAAAGGGAGGTTGATCGTGAGAAGGGGGAGGAGGAGGAGGAGGAGGAGGAGGAGGAGGAGAAGGATGAGGAGTAGAAGGAGGAGGAGGAGGAGGAAGAGAAGAAGGACGAGCGCTGGGTAGGCAAGAATGAAGGAGAGAAGGAGAAAACGATCGACATGGTAATATAATAGTAGTAGAATGAGTTGATGGAAGGGTCTTGGAGGAGGAGGAGGAGGAGGAGGAGGAGGAGGAGGAGGAGGAGGAGGAGGAGGAGGAGGAGGAGGAGGAGAAGAGGAGGAGGAGGAGGAGGAGGAGGAGGAGGAGGAGGAGGAGGAGGAGGAGGAAAAGGAGGAGGAAAAGGAGGAGGAGGAGGAGGAGGAGGAGGAGGAGGAGGAGGAGGAGGAGGAGGAAGAGGAGGAAGAGGAGGAAAAGGACGAGGAGAAGGTGGAGGAGGTGGAGGAGGAGGAAGAGGAGGAGGAGGAGGAGGGGAGGAGGAGAAGGTGGAGGAGGAGGAAGAGGAGGAGGAAGAGGAGGAGGAGGAGGAGGGGGAGGAGGAGGAGGTAGAGGAGGATAGGCATGAGAATTTATATGAAGAGAATAAGAAAACATAAGAAAGACATTGAATTGCTCAATCAATACATTAAATAGATAATGTAATAATAAAAAAAAAAAAAATAACACATAAATGGTTAGAAGGGCCGCCGTGGTACAGTGGTCCCGAGGGGTCTCCAAGCGCACGGGTTCGAATCCTGTCCACGGTCTGAGTGTAGGTAAGGCTTCCTCACTCGCGGCAACGGTTTCCTAGCGGGTGGGCTTTGAGATAGGAGGTACCCTAAAAAGTATCCCTTTTAGCCCATAAATTCCCGTGACAAGCCCACATAGTATAAATAAAAAAAAAAAAAATATATATATATATATATATATATATATATATATATATATATATATATATATATATATATATATATATATATATATATATATATATAGAAATGATTATCATAATAATAGTAATACGAATAATAATAATAATAATAATAATAATAATAATAATAATAATAATGAAAATACTAATATCAATAAAAGTAATAATATCAATGGTGATAATAATAATAATAATAATAATAATAATAATAATAATAATAATAATAATAATAATAATAATAATAATGATAACAATAATAACAATAATGGTGATGAGAATATTAACAATCGTCAGGTGTCAGTAAGGAATTGTGGACGATGTAAAACAGGTATTTTTTTCTTTTTTTTTCTTCAAATAAGAATGACATTATAGTAGTAGTAGTATATAGTAATAGTAATAGTAGTAGTTATTCTTGTAGTAGTCGCAGTGGTAGTAGTGATATTAGTTGTGATAATGATAATAATAATGAAAAATAATGAAAATAATAATAATAATAAATATAATAATAATAATAATCATAATAATAATAAGTCATAATAATAATAACAACAACAACAACAACAACAACAACAACAACAATAATAATAATAATAATAATAATAATAATAATAATAAAAAATAATAATAATAATAATAATAATAATAATAATAATAATAATAATAATAATAATAATAATAATAATGAAGAAAAGAAGAAAAGAATATAAGAGGAAGAACGGAACACATGAAAGGAAAGATTAAGAAGGAAGGGGAAGGACAATAAACAATATAGAAACAAAAGAACAGAGGAGTCAAATGTAAAGAGAAAAAGAACAACAAAAAATATTAAGACCACACACACACACACACACACACACACACACACACACACACACACACACACACACACACACACACACACACACATACACCGAAAGGGTTAAACTTCCTTGTTGTTTCTCTTTTGTTTCTTCATTATGTTTCAAATACGAGATAAGTAAAGAAATAAGAGATAAGGAAAGAAAGAAAAGAAAGAAAAGAAATGAGAAATTATGGAAATAACCAAAAACCAGAGAAAAAGTGAGTAAAATAAGGAAGGAGAAAGAAAACAGAATACAGAAAGAAGTGTAGAGTGCAAAACAAGATAGGGAAAGAAAATTGTAGTGAA
>NC_059271.1:13302691-13327691 GCF_017591435.1 Portunus trituberculatus | reverse complement strand
GACTTCTACTTACACAACTTTATTAGACTGGGTATAATAAACAAAAGTTCGCTTTATCAACCAACCCCCTCTCCTTTTATATGACAGTCTTCAGTCTCTTCCTCATCACCGTAATGTTACATCTCTTGCCATCTTCTACAGCTATGTTTATGTCAACTGCTCTTATGATCTTGCTAACTGCATCCCTTACCTCCTTCCGCAGCCTTGCTCCACAAAACATTCTTCATTCTCTAACCTCTATTCTGTCAATATTTCTAACACAAGAGCATTCCTTTATCCCTTTCTCTGTATAACTTAAGTAGTTTCTCCCATTCATTTGTTCGTGTTTTAGTTCATTTGTTTTTTATTCTTGGATATATTCGTGTGTTTTTTTTATTCCTCCTTTTTTCCTTATTCTATGTTCCGTCTTCCTTCTTTGTGGCAGAGGCTTTTAATTCATATTGTATAGATATTAATTTACCCCTTTTCTCTCTCTCTCTCTCTCTCTCTCTCTCTCTCTCTCTCTCTCTCTCTCTCTCTCTCTCTCTCTCTCTCTCTCTGTGTGTGTGTGTGTGTGTGTGTGTGTGTGTGTGTGTGTTCAATGTAGGAAGTGCTCCTACAAGGGCAACAAAAATTACAATAGCAAAAGACCCATTAAGATGCCAAGCCCATATAGAGACAAAGAAAACGTCCGGCAAAGTAAGAGGATAAGTGTTTTAAAACCTCTCTTGAAAGAGTTAAGTCACAGGAAGATGGAAATACAGAAATAGGCAGGCAGTAACCTCTCTCTCTCTCTCTCTCTCTCTCTCTCTCTCTCTCTCTCTCTCTCTCTACCTTCGTTCCTTCCAGAAACAGCTAATTTTTAGCCATTTCTGAGACCAATGATCAATGACACAGCTTAACTTAGGAATGTAACGACCAATCTTAGAAAAGGAGCTTAGTTGAGGATGGAAGGGAAAGAGAGATATAGATAGAAAGATAGATAGATAGGTAGATAGATAGATAGATGAAGAGAGACAGAGAGAGAGAGAGAGAGAGAGAGAGAGAGAGAGAGAGAGAGAGAGAGAGAGAGAGAGAGAGAGAGAGAGAGAGAGAGAGAGAGAGAGAGTGGAAGTAGGAGAGGAAGGGGAGGAGGGGATGTGGACTGGCATTGGGAAGGGAGCAAGTAAGGAGAGAGAGGAGGAAAATATGAAGATTAAAGAGGAAAAGGAGGGAAAATCTTGTTAGAGAGAGAGAGAGAGAGAGAGAGAGAGAGAGAGAGAGAGAGAGAGAGAGAGAGAGAGAGAGAGAGAGAGAGAGAGAGAGAGAGAGAGAGAGAGAGAGAAGGTAAAGATGGATTGATGAATGATTTTGAGGAAGTGAAGAATTATTAGGGAAGAAGACGTAGATGAAGAAGAGGAAGAACAATACAAGCAATAAGAAAGAATATAAAGAAACTCAAGCAACTGTAACAAGTCTTGTGTTCCTTATTATGAGTTGGAAGAATAGAAGAGGAAATAAAAATAAAATAATGGAACCGAAAGAGTAAGTATAAACATACAACAACAATAACAAAACAACAACAAGTAATAATAATAATAATAATAATAATAATAATAATAATAATAATAATAATAATAATAATAATAATAATAATAATAATAATAATAATAATAATAATAATAATAATAATAATAATAATAATAATAATAATAATAATAACAAATAACGATAATAATAAAAATAATAATAATGATAATAACAAAGAAGTGAGAGACACAATGTATCTTGGAACCATTTCAGTTCCAGAAGAAAAAAAAATGTATATATACAAGAAAAAATGAAAAAAAAAGAGAGGTTGGAAGGAGGGGAAAGAAGTGTAAATATTCAAAGGGGAAAAAAAGATCAACAACGCGTCTTACACTCCGTTAAGAGACGCCAGGTCAATAAATACACAGATGAATGGATACATAAGAATACAGAGGCACGACGTTATTGATGGGTAAATAATGGAATATGTACGAGAAAGAGAGTGGGGAAAGAAAAAAAGAAAAATGTTTTACTCCTAAAAGCTTGTATATCTGTAGTAGTAGTCGCAGTAGTAGTAGTAGTAGTAGTAGTAGTAGTAGTAGTAGTAGTAGTAGTAGTAGTAGTAGTAGTAGTAGTAGTAGCATTAGTAGTAGTAGCAGTAGGGATGATAGTGATAGTGATTTTAGTAGTAGTAGTAGTAGTAGTAGTAGTAGTAGTAGTAGTAGTAGTAGTAGTAGAAGTAGTAGTAATAGTAGTAGTAGTAGTAAGTCACTACCATTATTTCCACATTACTAATATTACTGTGTTCACCACCATCGCCAACATCACCAACACCACAACCACCGTCATGATTATTAGCACCATCACTACTTTTCCTTTATTTCTTTCAGTTTTGGCAAGAGAGGACCCAAACTGCCAAGTTTTTGGAGTTTGCCTGCTGGTTTAATTCAGATGGTCAGGCTTGTCAAGCGGTACAGAATAGTCGTCTCTAAACACTATATTACGATGTATCTATTGATTTGCCATGCTTTTGCTTCTTCCAGTATACTTTTGTTGTTATCTTACTATGGTATTTCTTTATAGCTACTTGAGTACATACGACTAAAGTCATTCTATAGAGCAGAAATATAGTCGCCTGGTATACCAAGCATTTTAATTTTAGAGACTTTAATAAAGCATAAGCCCTTAACACACATTTCACCTCGCCTCTGCATATGTTAATGCTTCACAAGGAAAGTATAGAGCAATTTTGTTCGTTTTTTTTTTATAGGAAAAATAAAACGATTGCGGCCAAAACAGAAATGTTCAAAGGGTGTTGCAGTTCTTTCATCACTATGTCCTTAAGCTGTGTCTTACCGAAGCTTGAAAACGGTATGCCTTCAGTCTAAGGATAACTTGTCAGGATGACCACTGTCCCTTAACTAACATCGTTAGGTCTCTGTGACGCTGAAAATGTCTATGGAGAAGAATAGCTCAGTTGGATATAGACAATCTCATTATCAGACTTTGATTTCTAACTTATGAAAATAACTCATTTACAGAGCTTTGTTTTTGTAGTCTACTTTCTAGTCTAGAAAAAAAATATCATACTAATTTTAAGTTATCAGTTAAGAAACTAAGAGATTTTTGTCCCAGCAATGGAGATGGCGTAAACACACACACACGCACACACACACACACACACACACACACACACACACACACACACACACACACACACACACACACACACACACACTGTTACGGCCCGCCCGTAACGTACTACACTATCCTCATCTCCTCCACATGCTACCTCGTTCGCTACCTCTCCACCTCCCCTTCCACGTCACCATCTCATGAACCTTCCACGTCACCGTCTCATGAACCTTCCACGTCACCGTCTCATGAACCCTCCACGTCACCGTCTCATGAACCCTCCACGTCACCGTCTCATGAAGCCCCGCTACTGTCCCGAAGTTGGATTCACGCGGCCCCATTCGACTCAAGCGGAAGTGTTAAGCGAGCTCCCTGATTTCTGGAAGTCAGTCGAGGTCAAGGCCTCAACCAGTGAACACAACGCCTCTTGGACTACCGTGGGATCCACCTCACCCAGCACTTCACCACTGCGACACCTCATAAGTATCACTTCCCCTCGTCCCGTTTTTTCCACATTGCCTCCATATAGGATTAGTATTATTTAGGTATTAAGTTGGGTTCTTTATTGTTGTATTTATTTCTGTGTTATATATATATATATATATATATATATATATATATATATATATATATATATATATATATATATATATATATATATATATATATATATATATATATATATATATATATATATATATATATATATATATATATATATATATATATATATATATATATATATATATATATATATATATATATATATATATATATATATATATATATATATATATATATATATATATATATATATATATATATATATATATATATATATATATATATATATATATATATATATATATATATATATATATATATATATATATATATATATATATATATATATATATATATATATATATATTATTAAGTGCCCCTTTGCATTTCCTCACCAGTTGAACCTGCAGTCAGTTTTTTTTTTTATTGTTAAGTGCCCCTTTGTTCACCGGCTGCCCCGATGCCAATCTTACCCATTTAACCGGTGAACGTAACAATTGGCGACCGTGACAGGACTATTATAACCCTTGTTCAGTGTTCCATTTTTCCAGTGACTTTTTCTGTGATTACATTATTTTTTTTTGTGTTTCTGTGGTGTTGTGACTTTGATGTGTTTTTTTTCTGTGACTTACTCTGCGTGTGGTTTAAATTTACCTTTGTGCGATCAAGTGGCTCCTTTTGGGTTAAAAGTGCTTCGTGACTTTCATTGGTATCGCATAGCAGTGGTAGAGCAGGAAACCAGGTAGAAAGGCGTGTTCACCGATAGCACTTATCTCTATTTTTTGCACATAGGCAGGTGTGTAATAAGTGTTATCCAAGTGTTGGGATCATCATATGTTCATGCGAACCCTCAATCCCTCAGTTCATGGATCATTTTTCTCGCTAGTTAGAATTGGCCATTTTAACTAGTCCCTCAGACTAATCCGCCTCCTTATCAATAACAAGTCTCAGTACAATTCGCTCCTCACTCTCAAGTCTCGTAACTAGAGTAATCCGGATCCTCTTAATGCCGTAATTCTCTAGTTTACCCCTCATTAGTGATTGTACTCATAAGTGTTTACTTAAGTATAATCTAGGTAATTTCCAAGGTTGCCTTTATTATCACTCTGCCAAGTTCCTCACTTAAGTAATTCACTTATCATTTTTTTGTTGTTTGTTTAACATCTATTTAATATGGCTTCCGCTCAGTTTAACGTTGAAGATTTTTGTGCTGACCCTTCTCTGGAACAACTTAAAGATGCTAACATTAAAAAAGACCAATGGAAAGCCATCGCTAAACATTTTGATGTTCCCATCACGTCTCAGATGACTAAAGAGGTCATTAAGAATGTAGTTGTTGAACATCTAGTGCAAGAAGGTCAGTTGCTAGGAAATGCCATAGAAGAGTTAACTCCCATGTCAGCAGCCTCTACGAGGACTATAATACACAGTCCCCAGGAAGAACAGGATAAGAGTAGGATAAGTCAGTGGGAAATTGAGAAGCTTAGACTAGAATACCGGATGCATGAAAAACAAATGCAACTACAGGCAGAAAAGAAGCGAAAGAAATGCAACTACAGGCAGAAAAGAAGAAAGAGATGCAACTACAGGCAGAAAAAGAAGAAAAGAGAGAGAATTTCAGTTACAACTTAAAAGGCAGGAGAAAGAGTTAGAAATTCAGGAGTTAACCCTACGAAATGACGCTAAGTTTAGAGGGGAAGAAATAGATATAAAGAAAAAGTTAGCAAGCTTTAATCCTGCTACAGCTGCTCCGCTAGTTCCCCCTTTTGATGAATCTGATGTTGACGGGTCATTTCGCGCTTTTGAGAGCATTGCTAATAGGAATAAATGGCCCAAGGATCAGTGGGTGTCTCTCCTTGTCCCTAAGCTAGTAGGAAAAGCTTACAGGGTATACAACGGCCTTAGTGATGAGGTAGAGTATGAAGAGATCAAAGGTAACATTCTAGACGCCTACTCTATCACTTCTGACGGATACAGACAACAGTTCCGAAAGTATGTGAAACCAGACTCTCACACCTATGTTGAATTTGCTAGTGAGAAACTAAGACAATTTAAGAAATGGTTAGCCGCCCTTAACATTACCACCTTTTCGGAGTTGCTCAATCTAATGGTCCTGGAAGAATGGAAGAACAAGTTACCCTTTAATATTCTGAGGCATGTGGAAGAACGGGAGAGAGTGATCTTATGTCTGCCGCTAAAGTGGCTGATGCCTTTGCTTTGTTGATGGGATCCCTGGGTAGTAGAGGTCGTGGTTCACCATCTAATGTTAGGTCCTCCTTTGGGGAAGGTTTTGGGGCGCGGGTGGTAAGCCGACCGGATTCTCGCCAAATGCATATAATTCCCACTGGTGTACATACTGTAAGAAACCAGGTCACACGATCCAGAAATGTAGACACCCAAATTGCAAGGCCTCTCAACGTCAACCTTCTTTTGTGGCCCCTAAACCTAACACCTTTGAGAACAAGAAACCAGTGGCCCTAGCTAACCCTGTCAACTCTCCTCTAGAACTTTATGACTCGTACATGTATCAAGGTAAAGTGTCCCTGACTGATGGTAAAGACAAGGCAATAAATGTCAAGGTTCTGCGTGATACAGGTGCTGCCCAATCCATCTTAAGGGAAGATGTCATCCCTAACATCAAACAGGCTTTCACTGGGAGAAGGTGATCCTTACAGGTCTCGAATCACAGCTCTCCTATCCCTTGGCTAACATTAGCTTACAGTGCCCTTTCATTTCAGGAGAGGTTGAGGTAGCCATTAAACCTGGTGAACTGCCAGTACCGGGGTACATCTTGTACTGGGTAACGATCTTGCGGGTAACTTGGCTGTTCCAAACTTAATTGTTCTTGATTCCCCTTAAAAGAAAGTCCCACTAAGACCCTGGACGAAACATCCCCTCACTTCTTCCCAGTGTGTGCAGTCACCAGGTCTCAGTCCAAGTCCCCTGCCCTTTCACCACCTCCTCCACCAATGATTGCCTCTACTGACAACTTGTACAATAACATCATTTCAAAGGAGAATTTGATTAATGCTCAGGAACAGGATCTCACTTTGGCTAAGATCAGACATGTTGCCAGTGAGACAAAGGATATGTCTAAATTGCCTTGTTTTTATTATCAGGAAGGAGTCCTGATGCGTGCCTACAGACCTCCTGAACTGAAACAACTAGACACCTGGTCAGAAACACATCAAGTTGTCATCCCTTGTCTGTAAGACCAGCCATTATAGAACTAGCTCATGATGGATTGTCAGGTCATCTAGGCATCCAAAAAACCTACAAGAAGGCTCTTCAACATTTTTTTGGCCAGGAATGAAAAAGGATGTGTCACACTATGTAAAACATGTCATATATGTCAAATTGTGGGTAAGCCTAACGAACGCCTTGTGCCAGCTCCTCTGACGCCTATTCCAGTTCAGACGGAGCCCTTCGAAAAGATCGTTCTGGACTGCGTAGGGCCCTTACCCAAAACCAAACGAGGGAATCAGTATTTGTTAACCCTCATGGATCCCACTACCAGGTACCCTGAAGCATTCCCTCTTAAGAACATCACATCAAAGACCATTGTAAAACATCTAATACATTTTTTCACCTCGGTAGGAATTCCAAAACAAATTCAGTCTGACAAGGGTAGCAATTTCACTAGCAATTTTTTCCAACAGATAGTGAATGAGCTAAACATCGACCATGTAACCTCCTCGGCTTACCACCCCAATCCCAAGGCTGTCTGGAGCGGTTTCACCAAACATTAAAATCCATGATGAAGAAGTATTGCTTGGAGCATCAAGGAGACTGGGATGAAAGTATCTCTTTCTTCTCTTCGCTTTAAGAGAATCTCCTCAAGATTCTTTAGGTTACTCCCTTTTGAATTACTCTATGGTAGACAGATCAGGGGCCTCTCAAAATATTAAAGGATCAATGGTTTACTCAAAATACTCCTTCAAGCCCCAGTGTGTCTGACTACATCAGTAACCTTAAGAATAAAATCAGTGAAGTCAGATCTTTTGCTAAATCAAACTTCCTCAAATCTCAAACTAAAATGCAACAAAATTCTCTTCCCAAATCTGTCATGAGAAGTTTCAAACCAGGAGACAAGGTTTTACTTTTTCTCCCACTCCAGGCAATGCTCTTCACAGTAAGTTCATGGGACCTTATGTTGTGGCTCAAAACTAAGTCCATTAAACTATGTGGTCCACACTCCTGACCGTCGTAAGGATTCCCAACTAGTTCATATTAATCTAATGAAACCTTACCACTCCAGAGAACCAGAGGACGACTTGTCTCGCACTGTACCTGTATGTCTGGTAGGGAAGGAGTCTGGTCCTGTGCCCCCGAGGAAGAGTCCGACATCGAATTCCTCTTCTCGTCACCTAAAGGACGCCCCTCAAACAGCCAAATCATGTCCAACCTTGATGAGGTTTTTCTTTCCTTAACACCTTCACAACAGTCTGATCTTAAAAAGTTATTGCTAGACTTTTCAGAAATCACAGGTGACCTTCCAGGACTTTGTACTACTATCCAACATGATATAACATTAATATCTAATGACATCAAGCCTATAAGACAACCAGCCTATCGCATTTCACCCATTAAAAGAGACTTGATGAAAAAAGAGGTAGACTATCTGCTCTGTCATCACCTTGCAGAACCTAGTATATCCCCTGGGCTTCTCCTGCCTGTTAACATCTAAGCCAGATGGTAGTAGTCGATTTTGCACCGACTACAGGAAATTAAATAAAGTGACGGTGCCAGACTCCTACCCATTGCCCTTGATAGAGGACCTTATAGATAGCATAGGAGTAGCCAAATTTGTAACCACCATAGATTTACTTAAAGGTTACTACCAGATTCCCTCTCGGACGAGGCCCGAATAATATCCGCCTTCATCACCCCTTCGGACTATACCAATACACAGTGATGCCCTTCGGCTTGTCTAATGCTCCCGCCACCTTCCAGAGGGCTATAAATTACATCACCCAGGACTTGGAGGGAACATCTGCCTATCTGGACGACCTGGTGGTGACTTCGGACGACTGGGTGACACATCTGACCCGTCTCCGGAGGCTGATGGGTCGGTTGCAGGAAGCCGGTCTTACAATCAACCTGGCCAAGTCCACCTTCGGGAAGTCTACGGTGGTCTACCTGGGACATGTGGTGGGGAACGGCAAGGTTCGCCCCAAGAGAGCCAACGTGGAGGCCATCCTTGGCTTCCTGTCCCTACCACCAGGAAAGCTCTCATGAGGTTCTTGGGGATGGCTGGTTTCTACAGACGATTCTGTAGGAACTTCTCCACCCTGGCCGCCCCTGACGGACCTTATCAGCACTTCCGTCCCCTTCCACTGGACCCCGACCTGTGACCAAGCCTTCCAACATCTCAAGGCGTTCCTCTCCTCGGAGCCAGTGGTCTGGACGCCAGATCACTCCCGCCCTTCCATCTACAAGTGGACGCGAGTGGAGTTGGAGTGGGTGCTGTCCTCCTACAAGCGGACCCACAAGCGGCATCCTCCATCCCATCGCCTATCACTCCACCAAGCTGAAGAAACACCAACTCAACTACTCCACCATCGAGAAGGAGGCTCTGGCACTCGTCCTGGCGCTCCAACGTTTTGAGTGCTACCTTCATCCTGGTCCTCAAACTACGAAGGTCTTCACCGATCACAACCTCTGGCCTTCCTTCACGCCATGAAGAACCGAAACCAACGCATTCTTAGGTGGGCCTTGTTAACTCAACCCTTCAACTTGGAAGTCCACCATATCAAGGGGGTGGACAACATCATCGCCGACGCCTTATCAAGATCTCCCGTCTCACCTCCTTCATGAGCCCATTACGGAGGTCTTAGGGGGGAGGAAATGTTACGGCCCGCCCGTAACATACTCCACTACCATCACCTCCTCCGCTTGCTACCTCGTTCGCCACCTCTCCACCTCCCTTCCACGTCACCGTCTCATGAACCTTCCACGTCACCGTCTCATGAACCCTCCACGTCACCGTCTCATGAAGCCCGCTACTGTCCCGAAGTTGGATTCACGCGGCCCCATTCGACTCAAGCGGAAGTGTTAAGCAAGCTCCTGATTTCTGGAAGTCAGTCGAGGTCAAGGCCTCAACCAGTGAACACAACGCCTCTTGGACTACCGTGGGATCCACCTCACCCAGCACTTCACCACTGCGACACCTCATAAGTATCACTTCCCTCGTCCCGTTTTTCCACATTGCCTCCATATAGGATTAGTATTATTGTTAGGTATTAAGTTGGGTTCTTTATTGTTGTATTTATTTATGTGTTATATATATATATATATATATATATATATATATATATATATATATATATATATATATATATATATATATATATATATATATATATCAGTATATGTTTCATGTTATATCTATATGTGTATGTCAGTTTCATTGTTATTGGGTTATTAAATAGCTTCTTAAAAGCCCCTTTGCATATCCTCATATAGTTATATATATGCATATATATATATATATATATATATATATCCCAGATGCCAATCTTACCCATTTAACCGGTGAACATACACACACACACACACACACACACACACACACACACGCGCGCGCGCGTATGTAGTGGTTAGCACGCTTGACTCATATCGAGAGGGCCGGTTTCGAGTCCCGGGAAGCGGCGAGGCAAATGGGCAAGTCTCTTGATGTGTGGCCCTCACCAGTAAATGTACGGGATGTAACTCGAGGTGTTGTGGCCTCGCTTTCCCGGTGTGTTGTGTTTGGTCTTATTGATTCACTCTGAGCTCGCTCAGATGCCAATCTTACCCATTTAACCGGTGAACATATGTCTTTTATATACTTTTCTCTATATATTACAATTACCACATTCACTCATATACGCTGTACACACAAGGACTTTCTTATATTTCACTACTTTTCACACTGACGATCCACATGTACACATATCATACATAAATACTTTTCATATCAATCATATCATTCACCTCATCCTAAGATATAAACGTAGTCTTGACGACTATACAAAAGCAAAGAGATCTGATCATTGTATTAGTTTAACGTGGTCAACGGTGGTCTCCCACCAGGACCAGCACGGGTGCTTTCTCCTGAGCAAGATGCCTGCGGCACTCTTCGTCGTATTCGCTCCCTTGGATAAGAAGCCCTGCCTCCTTTCTCCCGGGTGTTCGCAGGGTTGAGGCCAAGGGTTGGGAGAAGTATGCGTTAACAAGGGTGGCCACTCAACGGATTACTTGCACCCTCCCGACACCGTCTGCGTCTCGCCGCGGACGCCTTCAGCGTCTCTTCCACCCCTCCAAGGACGTTGCTGCGTCCCCGCCGCCCTTTGGCGCCCCACCCTGCCCCTCCCCCCCACGCCCTGGCCGGCCCCGCCACCGGTACCACCTTGCAGTTTTTGGATTGCTCGTCCGCGGCAACCCTGCCGCCACTTGGATTACCTACTCGCCGCCCACACGGCCACTTGGATTTACCAGCTGTGTTCAGTGCTGCCCTGTGATGTGTGACGCTTACGTGTTGTGTGTAGCCCGTGTATAGTGACGCCTCAGTGACACACACAGTGACACACACAGTGACACAACACACGGAGTGCTACATTGCTGCCTTACTGCTACACTTCCACTTAGTTACTGTGGTTAACGTGCTCTGCAGTAATGTGTTCACCGCGATTCTTCAGTGCTTCTGCTCAGTGCTACTCACCAAGTGAGACATAAACACTGTTACACCAGTGCTTCCTGTTGCTACACTTTCACTCAGTTACTGTGGCTCCTGTGCTCTGCATGCCAGCCTTAGCAGCTCCTGTGGTTCCTGTGCTCTCCATGCCAGTCTCTAGCATCTCCTGTGGTTCCTGCGCCCTTCATGCCAGTCCTTCGCAGCTGTTGTGGTTTTTGTGCGTGTCACGACAGTCTTCATCATGGCTACCCCAGACAGTGGCACGGCTACGGCGATTGCTTTCCGAGCTCCACCTTTCTGCTCCCAGGACCCGTCTCTCTGGTTTTTCCTGTTAGAGTGCAGCTTCAAGGCATCAAAGATCACCAGCAGTCTCACCAAGTTCAACTACGCTGAGTCAACTGCCTTTTGACGTGCTCCCGCAAGTCTCTGCCGTCATTTCTACCGCTGCCACCGCTGACAACCCTTATGAAAAGCTGAAGACCGCCCTACTCAAGAGCCTGCAATCTTCTTCAGTTGCCACTCGCCTGCGTGAGCTCCTCTCAAAGGAGGAATTAGGTGATGAGAAGCCTTCTCAACTCCTGCACCGCATGAAGCAACTACTTGGTGACAAGTACCACTCCTTCGATGCTGAGCTGTTCAAGCAGCTGTTCTACCAGCGGCTGCCTCCAGCCATATAACGCAGCCTCTTCAGCGTCTAGGACAACCTGCACCCCAACGCCATTGCTACGCTGGCAGACGACTACATGGCTACCTTACCTCCCTCACAAACTTCTTCAGTCTCTGCCGTCTCGTTTGGCTTGTTTCACAGCAGCCAGATGATTCACCTCACCGAGCTCGTTTCACAACTCACTACTGAAGTTGCTCAGCTCAAGCAGCAGCTTCGCGACCGCCCACGTTCTCGGTTGGTCAGTCTTCGCCGCCGCCAGCACCGTTCCTGCTCCAGCAGTCCTGGGTTGTGCTGGTACCACCAAAAGTTTGGCGAGAAAGCTCTCAAGTGCACGGCTCCCTGCACCAAGACGTCAAACTCCAAAGGCGAGCAGTAATGCAGCACTCTGCCTGCCAGCAACCTTCAACGCTGCTCCACATCCGTGACTACCGCGCTGGCATCCGCTTCCTCATCGACACTGGAGCAGATATCAGCATTCTACCCATCAAGGCGCCTCAACGAGACCTTCCGCCTATCCTGCACCTCTACACCGCCAACGGAACCAAGATTCCCGTCTATTCGCGACGCAAAGTGCAGGTGAACTTCGGTCTCCGCGGCTCCTTTGATTGGACTTTTTATGTTGGGGAAGTTTCCCAAGCTATCATCGCACACTACAATCTTCTCGTGGATGTCAAAAGAGGGAGGCTCATCGACTCCCTTACCTCCATCTCCTCTCCTGCTCAACCAGCATCAGGTGACAGCACACATCTCACCGTCATCCAAAAGGATCACCAGTTTGCTACTCTTCTCAGGTCGTTCCCCACGCTGACGCAGCCCTACTCAGCTGAGTTACCTATCAAGCACCACGTCACGCATCACATCGAGACTTCAGGACCTCCGGTTCACGCCAAGGCCCGTCCTTTAGCTCCTGAACGCTACCGTCAAGCCAAGGCCGAGTTCGAGTCTCTGATGCGCCAAGGTATCATACGGCCCAGCAGCAGCAGCTTGTCATCTACTCTCCACATCGTAGAAACGAAGAATGGTGACATCAGGCCTTGCGGACACTACCGTGCTCTCAACTCACGCACCAAGGAAGACAGATACACAGTGCCCGACATTCAAGAGTTCTCCTCACAGCTCGCTGGTTCTTCCGTCTTCTCCCACATCAACCTCATCAAGGCCTTCCACCAAATTCCTGTGTATCCTGATGACGTACCGAAGATAGCCTTCATCACGCCTTTTGGTCTGTTTGAATACGTCAGGATGCCGTTTGGGTTATGCAACTCAGCCCAGACATTCCAGAGCTTCATCGATGAAGTACTCCGTGGCTTACCCTTCTGCTTCGCCTACATCGACGACGTACTCATCGCGAGCCCAGACACAACTTCACACCACCAGCATCTCCAGCAAGTTTTCACACGCTTGCGAGACTACGGTATCCAGATCAACGTAGACAAGTCTGAGTTTGGTGTCTCTTGACTCACCTTTCTCGGCCACCCCGTCTCCCCAGCAGGCATCACTCCACTCTCCTCGAAATTTGACGCTATCCAGCAGTTCCCGAAGCCGACTGACCAGCGCCAGCTCAAGCAGTTCCTGGGCATGGTTAACTATTACCACCGCTTCATTCCACACTGCTCACTCCTGCTTCAGCCTCTCCACGCCATGATCAAGCCCTGCGAGCGTGGCCAGTCTGTCTCCCTCACCTGGACGACCGACACTACCGCTCCGTTCCTCGCAGCCAAACAGGCTCTCACCGACGCAGCTACGCTGTCCTTCCCTGCTCCGGATGCAGAAGTCTCCCTCGCCTGCGACGCGAGCGAGACCGGCTCAGGCGCAGTCCTCCAACAGCTCGTGAACGGTACATGGAAGCCCATCGAATTCTCCTCAGAGAAGTTCAACAAGGCAGAATCTGACTACAGTACCTACGACTGCGAACTTCTCGCCATCTTCAAGGCTATCAAGCGGTTCTATTACTTCTTGAGGACCATCGTTTCCACGTGTACACCGATCACAAGCCTCTCACCACTGCGTTCCTGAAGAACAAGGTTTTCTGCTTCCCACGCCAACTCCGCCACCTGGATTATGTCGCCCAGTACACGACCGACATACGCTACGTCGACACTTCCCCAAACCCACTCTCCTGCAGTGTTACCGCCCACTCCTCCTCCTCTCCCCTTGACTCTGCCGCTGTTGCTGCCGATCAGTCCGGCGATGCCACACTGAAAAGACAGGACGAGTCCGCTTCTCGTTACCTCGCAGCTAGGAAGGGGGTAATGTAGCGAATCATCTCAGTCACCCATAGCACGCATTCCATGTTTTCTGTTGTGCCTGACACACTATCACGACAGACTATTACAAACTCGTTTTTTTCTTTTATATACTTTTCTCTATATATTACAATTACCACATTCACTCATATACGCTGTACACAGAAGCTCTTTCTTATATTTCACTACTTTCCACACTGACAATCCACATGTACACACATCATACATGAATACTTTTCATATCAATCATATCATTCACCTCATCCTAAAATATAGAATGTAATCATGACAACTATACAAAAACAAAGAAGACTCGGCCTAGACAGACAGATTCGGCCTAGACACCGTGCTACGAACACGTGTCCTGCGCTGTCCTTCACCCACCTCTGTGTGGATGTTTTGTACGCCCATCAATCTTTGGTATTAGTCAAATAAAGTTAGGTTTCCCTTTGTCCCGTACTTTTAGCTTTGGTTTTTCACTGTCCTCACGTGTTGCCAGGTTGTCAGATTGTCTTTCACGGAGGATTCTCCTCAGTGAGCGTGCTTTTCGGGTGAATTAACACCGTCCGGCCCCCTTAGAGTGGTTTGGCAGGACCATTTGACATTAGGTAACTCCTCCCTGACCTCCTCCCACTTGTGTCTCGCTCCCCTCTTGCAAGAGGGGGGTGTACCCCCATCCATGCCTGACGGACCTTCCTGCCCTCCCCCCGTAAGGGGGAGGGAGGACACTGATAGACGACCCCCGACTGTCAGACTGTCTATTGACCCCTCCAAAGCAACGTATGTGACTCTACACTCCAAGACGAACACTCGCCTTTCCACTGTTAATTCTTTTATTATAAAGGTCATTGACTGTAACATTGGAAATGTCGTTAATGTGAAGAAACTTGCCATTGGTGATTTGATTGTTCAGACACTTAACTTAAATCAAGTTAAATCATTGTTGAAGTTCCGGTTCATTCATGACATCGAGATCGAGGCTTCGATTCCAGTGTCCATGAACTCGTGTCGGGGAGTCACTTCCCACCGCGATTTTGTGGAAATAGAACCGACCGAGATCGTCGATTGTATGACTGACCAGGATGTCATTGAAGCTCGAAAAATTACTAAAATGGTTGAAGGTACAAGAAGGAGCACAGCTTCAGTCTTTCTCACCTTCAGTGCTGCTAAGTTGACAGAGAGGATTCATGTAAGATACGAGTCGGTTCCCGTTCGTCCCTACATTCCGAATCCTCTCCGTTGTTTCAAGTGCCAGCTTTATGGTCACCAAGGCAACGCTTGTCGGTCTTCTCATACTTACTGCGGTAGATGCGCAAGAGAGGGCCACTCTGTGGAACAGTGCACATCCTCGGTAGAAAAGTGCCGTAACTGTAAGGGTGCCCACTCCACTTTCTCACGCGATTGTCCTGCGTAGAAAGTGGATAAAGAGGTCTGCACGGTTAAGGCTACTGAAGGGATCTCTTACTATGAAGCAAGGATGCGAGTGAAGTAGACGCAGGCCGCGCCTACTTCAAACGTTTCCTACGCTTCAATAGTAAGGGCTCCACCTAAGATGTGTACTGTTGCCATACAGGTTGACCTCAGCGACCTGCTGCCTGAGAACGCATCTGCCACCATAGCTTCCACTTCCACCACTTCCTCATCATCTGCTAAAACTACTACTACTACTACTAAAACCCCTACTCCTATAACTTCCTCTGCTCCATACCTGTCTGCTATTTCTCGTACTCCCAGTAAGGGTGAGAAGACAGACAAGGCTAATAAAATAAATTTAAGAAAACTTGAAGGTCAACGCCCTTTTCATGTCGTCGCCGCTCCCGCGCCGTCGAGAAGGGGTTCTCACGCTCGCTCCCTCTCGACGAGCTCCGGGAGTTAACAACTGATGAATCGATGGATGTCACCACTAGCAAGGGCCGGGAGAGATCCTCCTGCAGGACCTCTGAGCGCAAAAGGACTAAGAAAAACGGCCGTCACCACAACTCTTAAGCCATAATGTTCAAGGTGTTACAGTGGAATTGCAGAAGTATTCGGAATAAAGATGCATACTTGTCACTTTTGGTGAATATACACAGACCGTCCCTTATTTGTCTACAGGAAACGAGACTGCAGGATCAGCCTGATCCTGCAGTGCTAAAACACTCCCACCCGTATAGAAGATATGAGGGACACGGCGTTGCCATATACATACACAAAACACTGACACAAACAGAAATGACGTTGAATACACCTCTGGAAGCTGTCGCTTGCAGGGTGAGATTGAACGACACGTATCTGGCTATTTTGCCTCCCAATACCTCCATTGTTGATGATGATATTACTTCTTTAATTAGCCAGCTTCCGAGCAACAAGGAAGTTTTTGGCGACTTTAACGCCCATCATGAACAATGGGGAAGTGAGAGGTCAAGTGTACGTGGGGAGCAGATAGTAAACATTTTATTACAGACAAACCTCTGTCTTCTGAACGATGGAAGTGCGACTCGTGATGTCTGCCATTGATCTGTCGTTGCTCTCGCCAAATATACTCCCTGACTTCTCCTGGGAAGTCATCGACGACTCTCACGGAAGTGACCATCTGCCCATCTGCATCTCTTATGCACGTGACATCCCACCCCCGCCCTCCCAAGTTTAACTTCCAGACTGGGCAACCTTCAGTGGGGTTGCCGACGTGGATATATCTGGCGAGGACATTGACACGATGGTTAGCAACGCAACACAATCCATATTACACGCCGCTGAGGCTTGTATTCCGAAGACTTCTGCAGTTTTCACTAAGCATGGAGTCTCATGGTGGACAACGGATTGCCGTTGTCCACTCACTTCGTAAGCGCAATAGACGATACAGGTAATTCAGCCAGCAGCCCAGTCAAGCAAATTTCATAGCCTATAAAAAGGCAAGGGCTCAGGCAAGGAAAGTTATCCGTAATGCAAAGAAAGATTCATTCCGTCAATTTATATCGACAGTGAGCCGCACAACCCCTCTCGCACAAGTATGGAACACCATAAATATTTTGAGTAAAAAAAAAACATATACTCCTATAAACCCTCTAAAAAATAATAACATTGTAATAGACAACAAAACAGATATAGCCAATGCCATAGCTCACCAATTTCATCAGGCAAGCAGGACTACTTATTAAGACCCTGCCTTCTTTCCAAGGAAGGAGGCAGCAGAAATCACTGTCCCAAACTTTGCCACGGGAGGCGTAAACTCTGACTACAACACAGAGTTTACGTTGGATGAACTCCTCTTTGCCCTGAAATCCTGTAAAGGCTCCAGTCCCGGTCCACACAGTATTTCATATATTATGTTACATCTCGGCCACTATTCCCTCTCAAAATTATTAACACTTTACAATAGAATCTGGACCTCCCACACTTTCCCTCAGTCCTGGCATTTCGCTCACACCATCCCAATTCCTAAAAAAGACTGGACGCCTTACGGACCCCAGTGCGTTTCGTCCTATTGCGCTCACGAGCTGTCTATGTAAGGTCATAGAACGTATGGTAAAGCGAAGGCTATTTTTTGTTTTAGAAGCGAAAGGTCTGTTAGGTGATCAGCAATCGGGCTTTCGGAAGTACCGAAGCACGATGGATCACCTAACACACCTGGAGCATTGCATTTCAGAGGCATTTGCCAAAAAAGAATTCATGATAGGGGTGTTTTTAGACATCCACAAAGCCTTCGACATGACATGGCGACACGGTATCCTCATGAAACTCTACGCTCATGGCTTCAGAGGTAACTTGCCCATTTTTGTTTATAATTTTCTTCAGGACAGAACATTCTCTGTCAAGCTTCCTGGTAACGTAATCTCGGACGTTTTCGTCCAGGAGAACGGGGTGCCGCAGGGTAGTGTTCTTAGTCCCATTTTATTTTGTATAATGATTAATGATATTCTGTCAACAACTCCCGTCCCCAGGAATCTTAAGTACTCATTGTACGCTGACGATTGTGCGTTATGGCACTCCTCGCCTAACGCACAGTTCTCGGCGAAACGGATTCAGGATGCTCTTGACTCCGTCCAGCATTGAACCTCGCTATGGGGATTTAAGTTTTTCGTTGCTAAGTGTATCGGTGTTGTTTTCACTAGACGTAACGTACCTGATTTGCAATTAACACTTCAAGGCCAACCGATACCGTTTTAAAATTCAGTCAAGTTCTTGGGTCTGCATTTTGACAACAGACTCAATTGGATGACTCATGTTAATGAATTGCTTATTCGTTGCCGTAAAAAAATCAATGTCCTCAAATACCTTTCTGATACTTCATGGGGAGCAGACAGAAAATTTTTATTAATGGTGTACAAGTTCTTGATTCGTTCTCATTTAGACTATGGCTCTCCGGTGTATGTGTCTGCGTCGGAACCAACACTGAGGAGGCCGGATGTACTACAGAATGAATGTGTGCGAATGTGTGCGAATGTTTGGCGCGGATGGAGGTTGAGGCCAACATACCACAGCTACAGCTACGTCGCGATGCCCTCCTTTTATCACATGGGATAAAGGCGGCTCGGAAAGCTCCCCTCGGTAACACAGAAACAAGATTATATGGCAGCACCAATCCCTCCACAATGCCGTCCGCCGTCCAGTCTCAGTTCGACTACACACGCTCTGCCAGCAAACGGGCGTGAGACTGGACGATGCGGACCAGCTCGTGCTGCCCACCTTTCCCCCATGGAAACATCCTGCCACCACCTTCAACATCAACTGGCTTCAGGGGAAGAAGGCTGTGGTTACCGAGGTGGAGCTCCAACACCAGTTCCGAGCCCTCGTCGCTGGCCTCCTTCCATCCCTACATTTCTACACAGACGGCTCCAAGACAGGTGAATGTGTGGGTGCAAGTATGTGATCGTGTGAATGTGCCCTCAGGTTCCGACTGCCTACCCATACATCGGTGTTTTCTGCTGAAATTTTTGCCATTGACAAAGCCATATATTATGCTTTAAATTCACTTCATAATTCAATTGTCATTTTTTCGGACTCTATGTCAGCCCTTCAGGCAAAAGAGTCCGGCAGCACGGATACAAATGAAATCGAGGGCAACATCATTAATAAGTTGAATTCATGTCGTAAATCCTTCTCACTGGTTTGGGTGCCTGGACATTCCAGTATACGCGGGAATGAACAGGCTGACATGCTAGCTCGGTCTGCTGCAGAGCTCGAGGGAGCGTGGAACCTCCGTCGGGATCTGCATTCATGTCTCTCAGTTGTTAAATCATCAGCAAAACTCCTATGGCAGAGTCACTGGGACAACCTCCACCTACACACTATCAAACCCATCCTGAGCGAGTGGGCCTCCTCCAATCGTCCTGAGGTGGCCCTCGCACGCCTCAAGATGGGCTGCACCCTCCCCACCCACATGCTTCCATACATAGCCCACACCTTCCCACCACAGTGTTCCACCTGTAATGTTACCCTCTCTGTCGAGCACATCCTGCTTCACTATGTGCGTTATCGTGAGGAGAGGCGGCCCTTGTCGGTGTATTGCCAGAGTCGCGGCCTCCCGCTGACGCAGACCACCCTCCTGGGTGACGAACACCCGGATGTGGTCGATAGACTGATGATTTACCTGACTGAGACCAATTTAATCAGAGAGTTGTGATTTATGTGTATATATTATGCTTTTACTCTCCACTCTGTAAATATTTGAAATATATGTATGTTAATAAAAGTATGAGTGTATGTATGATTCCAGGTTTGCGTGATATGATGTGAATGTTTTCCCTTTCATGTATATAAGCAATACGTAGTGATGCTAAGTAGCCACCCTGTGTGCTTGTGATTTATGCCTCCCTTCCCCATGCCCTAACAAAGGACAATAGTTTTGAGTTAGGTGTAGGATCCGTGTGAATGAAGCGTGTATGGAATTCTGAGTGAGTGTACAGTGATATATATATATATATATATATATATATATATATATATATATATATATATATATATATATATATATATATATATATATATATATATATATATATATATATATATATATATATATATATATATATATATATATATATATATATATATATATATATATATATATATATATATATATATATATATATATATAATCTTAATTCTACTACTAAAGTGTTTACGTCATAGATACGTGTTGAAATATACTTTATGTATTTTGATATCTCGGTATATGATAGTCGAATATCCAAAAAATATATATGCAGTAGATCAACTTTTCTCTGAAATATTACGATATCTGGTGAATCTTGCAACGGACGGTGGTTTGGGCTCACTCTTATTCCTCCCCTCCCGTCTCTCTCTCTCTCTCTCTCTCTCTCTCTCTCTCTCTCTCTCTCTCTCTCTCTCTCTCGTATCATCATTAGCTTTTTATATATCTAATTCTCCATCATTTTATTTCCTTTTCCTTCTAATCTTTCTTCCATTCCACCTCTCACTTCCTGTTCTTCACCCTTTCTCTCTTTTTTCTTCCCCTTAAATAATGTTTCCCCTTTCTTCTTTCCTTTCTGATCTTCTCATAAGCTTTTTACTTTCTTTTTTATTTGCATAATCTTTCTCTTAGTCCTTTTCTGTATGTCTTTAATACTTCCTTTCTTTCTTTCTCCTCATTTTAATGTTCATGCTTCGAATATTTTTCTTCTTCCTTCTTCCACCTTTTTTATTTCCTAATTTTTTCCTCCTTCAAAAGCTTTATTTCCTTCCTCATTTCCTACATCTTCCGCACCTTTTCTCCTCCCATTATTCCCCATTTCTCTTCTTTCTTCTTTTCCCCCTTTCTCTCCATTCCACTTTTTTTCCTCATTTATCTCCATCCTTTTTCCTCCTTCAGAATAAACCCTAGTAACACCTAACCACCTATACAACTAATACTACCCTCTCTTTGTGTTTCTTTACGTTCCCTTCTCCTATCTCCCTTTCCTCTTTTCTTCCTTCTTTCTTATATACTGCAAGAAAGTAAACAAACACTTCTCTTCTTTTTGTGTTCATATACGCTCTACTGCTTATTCATCCTCGTTCTTACTTTCTTATTTTCGTATTTATAATCCTGACAAGGTTGCTACCTGGTTATTACTTTCCGAATCTCGTTTTCAATTTATTTTCAACCCAGATGTGGCCACCACTTACCGTCGCAGCATTAATATCTTCAGCCCGTATCGCCGCATTGTGATGTAATGGTCCTATGGGAGAGGAATCATTAGTGGTGGTGGTGGTGGTAGGAATAGATGGAGTGTTAGGTGATTGGGAGGGAAAGGGAGAAGGAGAAGAATAAAAGGGAAAGGATGGAAGAGACCGCATTGATGCATGGAAGGAAGTGTTACAAATTTGGTGAAAATCGAGAGATTAGGTGTAAGAGAGAGAGAGAGAGAGAGAGAGAGAGAGAGAGAGAGAGAGAGAGAGAGAGAGAGAACATTGGGGCGTGAAAAAAGGAAGGATGATAACGAAGGCGTGGGTAGCCAGAAGATGTAGGAAAAAAAGGAGGAGAGAGAGAAAAGGAAAGATTGGGAGGAAAGAAAGGAGAGAAAGGAAAAAAGGGATGCAGAGACGAAAGAGGAAGACCTTGAGAGGAGAGAGAGAGAGAGAGAGAGAGAGAGAGAGAGAGAGAGAGAGAGAGAAACACATCTTTCCTCAAACACACACACACACACACACACACACACACACACACAGGCACATGCGCGCGCGCACGGATACAAACGATGAACTAACACCATACAATTCCTTACAAAGCCACAGACAGAAACTATCCATCAAATCTCACCCAGTATAGGTCGCCAGAAAGAAACAAAAAGGAAGAACAAGAATCGCAATACTAGAACACCTATTACCTATAAAGCCTTATTTAGCAACGACCACATAGGAGAATACACAAAAGAAGAGCAGGAGCATTACTTCTTATAAGAGGACGCTCCCATAGCTGTTCACTTTTCTCTCACTAGCAATCATAACTCGAAACTTGCATTAACATATATAAAACGCACATTTCTGCCCTCTACCCATGGGGACACTCACACTGAAGGCTGTGGGAGGAAAGGAGGGAAGGGGGGAAGTCCTGTGGCTTTTACTACACACTGCCGTAGCCCTCCGCTTGGCCGGCGATTCATGCAGATTGTTCTGAATTAAATTGCATACATTAGTACTGAGGTTGTGGTGGGGGTGTCGATGTAGGAGGGGCTAGAAGAGGAGAGGAAGTTGGGTAGCAGAAGTTAGGATCGCCAGCTTTGCAGCCTAGTGTCCAAAAGCCGAGAGTTGCTGTGGCATCCTTGGGTGATGAGTGCTTGGCTAACATTCCTACCTATGTTCACGGAAGGAGAATGGAGTAGAGGAATATCAAAGGGAGGTACAGAAAAAAGGAAATATTATGGAGGGAATGAAATAGAGGAAAAGAGGATGTCATTTGTAGTAGAAAAAAGACGTTGAAGAGAAGGAAAGGTAGTATGAAAGGGAGGATTGGAGAAAGAAAGAAAGAAATGAAGAAGAGAGAATAGGAAGTAATATGAAGGGAGAGGAGAGGGTAGGGAGAGAAGAAGGATATAGAAAGTGAAGGATGAATGAAGTGGACAAAGGAAGGCATAGCATAGTTAACGTAAGCGAGAAGATAGAGGAAGGGGGAGAGGGACAATGGATATTACCAATTCCACTTCCCACACCGCTCCCTTTCCTACTCCTCCCACCCTCCATGACCCCCCTCTCATCACTGTTTCGATCCCCTCCCCCTGATGTTAATGGACTGTGCTCCTCCTGATGAGATGAATGCACTCAACAACATGTATGTATTGGAACTGTTTATCTTTTTAGCAAACTTGTATTTTTTTTCGCTCTTGTTTTATTATTTCAGTTTTTCTTTATGTGTATGTTTCCTTTATCATTTTGCTTTTGTAATTTTTTTGTTAATTTTTCATTTGTTTTTTTTTTTAGTTATATAATCTTTGTCTTCATTGTCTTTCTATTTTACTATTCTTATATTGGTTATCTATTTTGTGTAATTTTTTTTTTTAATGTTTTCCCAATCTTTATTATATATCTATTGCTTAAGGGTTCTATCATGTGTGTTTCTAATTATTACTTCTGTTTTCTTCATCGTTCCCTTCTTTTGGTATTCTTATTAGTATTCCATCTAATTTTTATAATTATCACTTCCTCTCTGTCCTTGTTGACTAATTTCCATATTTTGGCTGGAATTGTTTATTCTTGTGCTTCTTGAAATCTTTTCGTTCTCTTCTTTCATTCTTTTCATCAGTACCTTTCATTACAGAGTTCTTTCACAATCTTTATCTTTTTTCTTTATTTTTTTATCAAGGACTCTTCATCTGCATCCTTAATCAACCTATCCACATTTTTACTTTTCTCTCTTTCACCATTTTTTCCCTCCCCTTCTTCCTTCGCTCAATACTTTGTCTGAACTAAATATTTATCCTCGACTCACAATCCAGCTCCTCTTTCATGACATTCCTTCTTACCTCCACTTTCTGCTCCTGCCTTGCTGCTCTTCTCGCCTCCGTCTTCTCATGAACCCGTCAGCCTTGTCTATAGACACACCCTCGCCCCTGCCTACCAGTCTAAGCCGTACTCCAGCCCCGAGTTGCGTCCCTTCCCTCGTATTATAGGGTCTTAGCACAAGCCTTCTCTAGATCTGACCGTATGATACATAGCTTGCTGCACCTTCCCCTAGAAACACTCGCCCTGCTACCCTTGCTGTTTATTGACTTGCTCTGCTTGGTGTATCCTGCATTCATCCCCGCAGTGCTAAGGGTGACATATATGTTTAGGTAGTCTCGTGTTGGTAATCATAACTTTGTGTTTGTAATCCATTTTGGTGTTGTGGTTCTCAAGTTTGTGTGTTTAATCTTTTATTTTGTTGTATAGATTGGAATGATATTGTGGCTGAGTTGAGTTGGGTTGTATTGTTGTATTGGGTTGCATTGTTAGGTTATACTGGGATAGGACTAGTGTTGCTCCTCACACATATATTTTTATTTTTTTTTATTTTTAAGGTATTACTTCTGTCCTAGCAATTTTGTAATTTTAGTATTACCATTCCACTGTTTTCATCACAACTTCTCTCCCTCGTCCTTTCTCCTCTTCTCTTCTCTTCTCTCTCTCTCTCTCTCTCTCTCTCTCTCTCTCTCTCTCTCTCTCTCTCTCTCTCACTTTATCCCTCACATTCCTTCATCCATTCCCCCCCCTTTCATCCCTGAATTCCTACCTCCTTCTCTCCCTCCCTTTCCGTCCCAGCCTCATCTTGCAAACAAGGCCAGGGAGAAGCAGGGAGGAGTGCCAGCCGTCCTCTTATCGGCGCCTACAGTGATTCCCGGCGCTCACAAGCAGACGGCCTGGAGTGTCTCGAGAGCTTGCTGGCCTCAGAGAGAGAGAGAGAGAGAGAGAGAGAGAGAGAGAGAGAGAGAGAGAGAGAGAGAGAGTGTGTGTGTGTGCGTGTGTGTATCGAAAAAAAATATGGAGGGAGGAAAACAAGAATGGCAAGAAGAACAAGATAACAAAACCAAAAACAAGAACGAAGAACAGGTGGATAAAAAGCAAAAACAGAGAGAGAGAGAGAGAGAGAGAGAGAGAGAGAGCTTGCTAGTGGTGGTGGTGGTGGTGGCTGGGCAATACGCAGTAGGTTAGTAGCGATAAAGGTCCGCGCGGCCTTTCCTGGTTCAGCATCATGCAGTATTCACGGGTGAGGCGTCGCGGCCAGACCAGCACACCATGGGAGGCGAGAGTGAAGGACACGATCCAGGGTAC
>NC_059271.1:13282691-13285191 GCF_017591435.1 Portunus trituberculatus | reverse complement strand
GTGCGTAACGACACCACTTGCTCTCGTGCCCACAATCTTGAATCTTCAGAATTTTCTACCATCTGGCTAAGACTTCAATGTCACTCTCTAACTAAATTCATCTGTGCTGTATACCTCTCACCTAATTCCTCTGACTATGTAAAATTCTTTGACTATTTGACTTCCAAGGTGGAGCACATCTTATCTCACTTTCCTTTTGCTGAGATCTCCATTTTAGGGATTTCAATGTTCACCACCAGCTTTGGCTTTCATCTTCTTTCACTGACCAACCTGGTGAACAAACCTTCAACTTTGCTATCCTTCATGACCTAGAGCAGCTAGTGAAGTTCCCTACCCGTATTCCTGACCGCCTTGGAGACACGCCCAACATTCTTGATCTTTTCCTAACCTCCAACCCTTCTGCTTACTCTGTTAAACTTTCCTCTCCGTTGGGCTCCTCCGACCACAATCTAATTTCCGTTACCAGTTCTATCACTCCAGTGCAGCCTCAGGACCCGCCTAAGCGGAGGTGCTTCTGGCATTTTAACTCTGCTAAGTGGGAGGAACTAAGGCAGTACTATTCTGATTTCCTTGGGATGATTATTGTTTTCATGTCAGAGATCCTTCTCTTTGTGCCGAGCGCATAACAGAGGTGATTATCTCTGGCATGGAGCTATACATTCCTCATACTTTCTCTAACCCTAAAGCTAAAAAGCCTTGGTTTAACTCTGCTTGTTCTCGTGCTGTCAATGATAGAGGCGGCTCACAAACGGTTCCGTAGCCATCCAACTGCTGAAACTCATGCCCTATATATTTCTGCCCGTAATCATGCCAAATCTATTCTCCAACTTACTAAAAACTCTTTCATCAATAGAAAATGTCAAAGTCTTTCCAATTCTAACTCCTCTCGAGATTTCTGGCATCTAGCCAATAATATCTCTAACAACTTTACTTCTTCGTCTTTCCCTCCTTTACTTCATCCAGATGGCTCTACAGCTGTCTCTTCTTTTCTAAAGCTGAACTCTTCGCTCAAACCTTTGCTACCAACTCAACTTTGGATGATTCTGGGCATATTCCTCCTACTCCTCCACCCTCTGACTACTTCATCCCTAAAATTAAAATTCTTTATAAAGACGTTTTCCTGGCCCTCTCTGGCCTTGATTCTCGGAAGGCTTACGGTCCGGATGGAGTCCCTCCTGTTGTTCTCAAAACTGTGCTTCCGAACTCGCTCACTGCCTGGTCAAACTCTTTCATCTGTGTCTCTCTACTTCTATTTATCCTTCTTGCTGGAAGTTTGCTCACATTCAACCTGTCCCTAAAAAGGTGACCACTCCAATCCTTCTAACTACCGCCCTATAGCTTTGATTTCCTGCCTTTCTAAAGCCTTTGAGTCTATCCTTAATAGGAAGATAATGAGGCATCTATCAGCTCACAACCTTCTCTCTGATTGCCAGTATGGTTTCCGTAAAGGCAGATCTACTGGTGATCTTCTTACTTTCCTAACTGAATCTTGGTCATCCTCTTTTAGGGACTTCGGTGAAACCTTTGCTGTCGGCCTTGACATATCGAAAGCCTTCGATAGAGTCTGGCACAAATCTTTAATTTCTAAACTACCCTCCTACGGATTCTATCCTTCTCTCTGTACCTTCATCTCCAGTTTCCTTTCCGATCGTTCTATTGCTGCTGTAGTAGACGGTCACTGTTCTTCCCTAAAACTATCAACAGTGGTGTTCCACAGGGTTCTGTCCTATCACCCACTCTCTTTCTATTATTCATCAATGATCTCCTAAATCTGACTCAATGCCCTATCCACTCCTATGCTGATGATACCACCCTGCATTATTCAACAGCGTTCAACAGACGCCCAACCCAACAACAATTAAATGACTCAAGGCGAGATGCTATAGGACGCCTAACTTCTGATCTTTCACTTGTTTCTGATTGGGGCAGAGAAAACCTGGTTTTGTTCAATGCCTCAAAAACTCAATTTCTACAACTATCTACTCGACATAACCTTCCAGACAACTATCCTCTCTTCTTCAATAACACTCAACTTCCCTCTCCTCTACATTAAACACACTCGGTCTATCCTTCACTAAAAATCTAAACTGGAAATTTCACATCTCTACTCTTGCTAAATCAGCTTCCAAGAAGTTAGGTGTCCTATGGCGTCTTCGTCCATTTTCTCTCCCTCCCAGCTGCTTGCTCTGTACAAGGGCCTTATCCGCCCGTGTATGGAGTATGGCTCTCATGTCTGGGGATCCACACACAGCTTTACTAAACAAGGTGGAATCTAAAGCTTTTCGTCTTATCAACTCTTCTCCTCTAACTGACTGTCTTGATTCTTTAAGTCACCGCCGCAATGTTGCATCTTTATCTGTCTTCTACCGCTGTTTTCATGCTGTCTGCTCTTCTGAACTTGCTAACTGCATGCCTTCCCCCCTCCTGCGGCCTCGCTGCACAAGACTCTCTACTTCTTCTCATCCCTATTCTGTCCATCTTCCTAATGCAAGAGTTAACC
>NC_059271.1:13272691-13275191 GCF_017591435.1 Portunus trituberculatus | reverse complement strand
GGTGTTTAAATAAAGGAAAAGAGAGAGAGAGAAGAGCTTGAACTATTAATACAAGAGGAAAAATATAGATATAATAGAAGGCTTGAACTATTAATTAAGAGAAGGAATTACAGACGTAACTTGACCTGAAATGACTTGGCGCGAAGACTGAGAGTAGACCCATTGTGACCCTCTCTGTAGTGACCTGGAGTGGTTTAACTGTGTTCTGATAGGTGGGATGGAACAAGGGTGGATGAGAGAGAGAGAGAGAGAGAGAGAGAGAGAGAGAGAGAGAGAGAGAGAGAGAGAGTGTGTGCAAGGGTAAAGGAAATGGAGGAATGATGGGAGTTCAACTTGTGTACGGGAAAACGTCTGGCCTTCAGTGTGGAAGGAGGCTCGAGTAGTTCCTGCACACAAAAAGCTCCAGGACGGACCCAAAAACTACAGACCCATATCCCTGTTGTCAGTGGTGGGTAAAGTGTTTGAGAGGGTCGTGGCAGAGGTGGTGTGTAGCCATCTCAAGGACAATGCCCTCCTCTCAGACCAACAGTTTGGGTTCAGACCTGGAAGGTCAACCTCCGACCTAATGATGCTTCTCACCAGGCATTGGCAGGACGCCCTCGACGACGGCAAGGACACTATAGTGGTTGCTTTGGACATAGCAGGAGCTTTTGATAAAGTATGGCACAACGGATTACTAGAAAAGCTTCGTGCTAAAGGCATCCAGGGTGGCTTGCTACGACTCTTGGGAAATTACCTGCAGGACAGAAGCCTCAAGGTGGTTGTCAACGGGCAAACATCTGAGTCCCTGCCTGTGGAGGCATCAGTGCCACAGGGTTCAATTCTTGGCCCACTCCTGTGGAATATCTACGTGGATGATCTTCTCCAGCTACTGCCAGGAGTCATGGCCTATGCTGATGACTGCACCCTCTCCTATACCTATCCACGCCAGGACAGTGGGCGGGCTGCTGAGGCCATCAATCAGCAGCTACGAGTGATAAAGGAGTGGGGCTCGCTGGCAAGTGACATTCGCGCCGGAGAAGACACAAGCAATGGTTGTCTCTCGGTCCCCAGCCGCCATGGCAGCAATGGCAGGAAAGTTGTCTTTTGCGCTGCTGCTCTCCCACTCCAAGATGACGTCAAGATACTTGGAGTGGAGGTGGATCGAGGGCTGAGGTTTGACAGGCATGTCAAAACCATTGCCAAGAAAGCCTCTCACAGGATCTCCGCTCTCAGAAGGATCGCCAGTTTCCTCGACAGGAAGGGGAGACTGCTGCTGTACAAGGCACAGGTGCGGCCCCACCTTGAATACGCAGCTCTCTCCTGGATGTCCTGTGCCGCCACACACAGAAGGAGACTGGACAGCATCCAACGCCGCGCCATACGGCTAGTAGATGCTGCACTACCACCTCACCCAGAGCCTGAGCGTCCCCTTGATTCACTGGAACACCGCAGAGACGTGGCGGCGATCGTAGTGTTCCATAAGGCACAGGTGCAAAGAGTGCCACATCTGGCAGGGCTGCGTCATCCTCTAAGAGTCACCGCACGGAGCACGAGAACGGTGCTCAATGGTGGTGACGCCGTAGAGGTGCCGCGATCCCACGGGTGTCAGCATCAACGCACCTTCGCAGGACGCGTCTCCAGGATGTGGAACTTGTTCACGGCCGCGGTGCCTCACGTCCAGGAGATGAACACACAGTGTCAAACTGATGGCACATAAGTGGAGACAGACACTGCCAACTCCTCTGACACTCTTTGTGACGTGACACTCAGTGTAGTGCAGTGCGTGAATAGTGCTAGTGAAGTGAAACGAATAGTGCTCCATTTACATGCTGACCATCTTGTATATTATCTATTTTTAAGTCTTGTAAATATTGTAGAGAAATAGATTGTAGTACCCTTAGAATAGGTAGCACACGACAGTGCGCCTTTGGGTACATTAAAGGAATAGGGGGGAGGAAATGATATAGCAGGAAGTCGTGAAAGGAAAGGAGTGGATTTGTTCCAATTTGAATTGACTGTTATTGCTGCTACTACTACTTCTACTACTACTACCACTACTACTACTACTACTACTACTACTACTACTACTACTACTACTTATACTACTACTACTATTATTACTACTATTACTATTACTACTACTACTACTACTACTTCTACTACAACAACTATTACTACTACAACGATCATCACCATCAATCAGTTGAAAATAGTCAAAAGGTTCCCATAGATTTTCTTTTATCTTCATCTTCCTTTTCAAACGAAAGGGTCTGCATATCTACAAAAAATGAAAGAAAATAGCTGTGTTGAAAAGGTAAAATGAGAGAAAGATGAATGGATAGAAAACAACAGAGGGACAAGAAATGATGAGTTATCAAGGAGAGAAAGTGAAAGGGAAAGAGAACTAAGAAGAGAGAAAGTAGACGTAGTGAAAGATGATGAGAGGATAGGGAGGATAGGCAGAGAGGTAATTGGAAGAGCAAAGATAGCAAAAGAGAGCCTGCATGAAATGAAAAGA
>NC_059271.1:13262691-13267691 GCF_017591435.1 Portunus trituberculatus | reverse complement strand
CGATATTCAACTCCCCTGGAGACTTCAAGCATCTGGCCAAAAATATTTCCAATAACCTTACTTTTCATCCTTCCCTTCTTTATAGCAACCTGATGGCACCACTGCCATCACATCTGTTTCTAAAGCTGATTTCTTCTCTCAAACCTATGCTAAAATTTCTACCTTGAATGATTCTGGTCTTGTTCCTTCCTCTCCTCCTCTATCTGACAACTTCATGTTATTGATTGGAATGATGTTTTCCATGGCTTCTCAGTACTAAACACATGCAAAGCTTATAGACCTGATAGGGTCCCTCCTATTGTTGCACCCTGCTTGGTCAAACTTTTTCAACTCTGCCTATCGACTTCTACCTTTCCCTCATGATGGAAGTCTGCCTATATTCAGCAAGTTCCTAAGAGGATTGCCATTCTAATCCCTCAAACTACCGCTCTATTGCTTTATTTTTCCTTTGATCTAAAGTTTTATTCTATCCTCAACAGGAAAATTCTTAAACATCTATCATTTCACAATATTCTATCTGATGGATACTAAGGCGGTTCTTCTGGCTATCCTTACTGAGTCTTGGTCATCCTCTTTTAAAGAGTTTGGAGAAATTTTTGCTGTTGCCTAGGCATATCGAAAGCTTTTGATTGAGTCTGTTCATCAATTATCTTCTAAATGTAACTTCTTATTCTATTCATTCCTTAGCTGTCTTTCCAGAGACGATCAATCCTTCAGGAAGCAAACAGATCATGCACTAACGCCAAAAAACGCCTGACTTCCGATCTCTCTAAAGCTTTTGATTGGGACAGAGAAAGCTTAGTATATTGCCTAAAACTCAATTTCTCAATCTATCAACTTGGCATAATCTCTTCTTTAATGACACTCAACTTCTACTCCGAATATACTCAGTCTGTCCTTTATTTATAACCTAAACTGGAAACCTCACATGTCATAATTTGCTAAAACAGCTTCTATGAAATAAGGTGTTCTGAGTCGTCCCTGTAAGTTTTTCTCACCTATCCTCTTCAGTTATTAATCTTGTACAGGGACCTTATCCGTCCATCCATGGATTATTTTTCATATGCAATGAGAGATTCCACTCATACAGTTAGTTCTTTTGGATAGGGGGAATCAAAAACTTTTCGTCTTATCAACTCTTTTCCTCTGACTGGCTGTCTTTAGCCTCTTTTTCACCGTCACAAAGCTGCATCTCTCGTTATCCTTTACCGCTATTTTCATGCTAACTGCTCTTCTGATCTTGCTAACCGCATACCGTCCGTCCTCGTCGCTGTACAAGAATTTCTACTTTCTTTCACCCCCTAGTCTGTGCACGTCTCTCACACAAGAGTTAACAAGTATTCTCAGTAATTAACCTGTTCGCAGCTAGGCTTGTAGACACCTATCAGCGCTAGAATTTTCAATTGTCTTAGAGTTCCTGGAAATCAATGTGTAGAAAAAAGTACAACATGAACTGTTGCACATGTGCATCTAAAATTAAAAGCATAATTCAATGTTATTATTCTAACTTGCTGGTGTATGAAAAGTCTTTTTTAATGAAATTATAAGATAAAGTAAAAAAACAGATAATCATTCTTATTTAAGTAAGTATGAGCACTGAAAATAAAATGATGCCAATTTCGGTTTCTGCATTTTATCTGAGAGTGTTGAAAAATATGGATATCACTATCACGTCCTAAATATAAAGATAACCAGTGAAATAAAAACAATCAGCACCGCTGGCGGACGTACGACGCACTAAACTTTGCGCCGTTAAGAAGACTAGTAAGGCTTGGAGTGTTGTGATTTGCTGCCAGCAGCTGACGATATCGTACCGGAAAGCATTAAGTCTGTGACACAATACTATGTTTTCTATGTACTGCATGGACTTGTCTGTTGTTTGCTATACTCAAATGAAATTATGTATCAGTATACATCCGTTGATAATAGTATGAAATGATAAATTGCTTGCCTTGATATAATTTTATGCTGTTTTAAAAACATCATCTGAAATTATGAATTGAGGCTCAAACAATGTTATAATGCAGTTAGTTATCATGAAATTAATTAACTTAAATTTCAGATGCATTTGTGTGCAACTATACACCCGTGTAAGCTTGTAAAACTTATTTTCCAGCAAGAATTACAAAATCTAGCGCTGTCTGGCATCAAATCGCTGAGTGCGAACAGGCTAATTCATCCTTTTCTATGGTAAGCTTTAGAGCTTCGTACCTTCTTCATTATTTCCATCTACCTTTGACTCGAACTTATTTATGAGGGAGGTTTCAAGACATTTATCACATTCTTTTGGTTAACTTTCTTGATCCTGTTTGATGACTGGCATATCAGTAGCCCTTTTTGTTGATCGTTTTTGTTGTTCTTGGTAAGCTTTCCCTTCTTACATTCTCTCTCTCTCTCTCTCTCTCTCTCTCTATGCGTGTGTGTGTGTGTGTGTGTGTGTGTGTGTGTGTAATTCACCGTTTGATCTGCTGCAGTCTCTGACGAGACAGCCAGACGTTACCCTACGGAACGAGCTCAGAGCTCATTATTTCCGATCTTGGGATAGGCCTGAGACCAGGCACACACCACACACCGGGACAACAAGGTCACAACTCCTCGATTTACACCCCGTACCTACTCACTGCTAGGTGAACAGGGGCTACACGTGAAAGGAGACACACCCAAATATCTCCACCCGGCTGGGGAATCGAACCCCGGTCATCTGGCTTGTGAAGCCAGCGCTCTAACCACTGAGCTACCGGGCCGTGTGTGTGTGTGTGTGTGTGTGTGTGCGTGTGTGTGCTATAAAAAACGTTAATTAGATAAAATAGGGTCAAAGTACAAGTATTAAACACCTACTTTATGTTCCCAAGCCCATAATCATATTCTCCATGCAACTTCCCCTTCCCACTCTTCCCCACCACAACTAATCACCCTCTTGCCACCATCACCGTGCTATCAATATCCTTCATCACCATTAACACCACTTTCACCCTCCACTGCTTCTTACCATACCCCATCAATAATGCTCATCCCTACATCCTCACCTTCACTCCCCCTCATCACCCATCACTAGCTAATTATCAATCTCTATCCGGAGAAACGCGGGAGAATGAAACAGCGGGATAAGGATGGTAGTAGCGTCAGTTTTCCTTAACATTTGTTTAACAGAAGAAGCAGAAGTGATAACCAAAGTGTCATGGTAAATTGATCATTGATTGAAGCCACTCCAATGACCATACTGTTGCTCGTTTTGGAGTTTGATCTGGGCTACATATATTTGTATTTGGTGACCATTTTGTGCTTTAGTGTTATGAGGTTGTTTTAAAAGCATTGAGACATTTCTGTGTGTTCTAATTGTTAAGGAGAGTTTTCAAGGTGTTATCAAGTTATTCTAGGATGTGTTCATTATTCTGGTGATTTAAAAAATTTTTGAAGGTGTTTTCGAAGTGTTTTCATAACAATCAGTATTTTTTTTTTTACTTGCAAGATATTTTCATGACACTGATGACTTTCAATGTGTTTTCGAGGTGTTTACAAAGACAATCGAGATTTTCAAGGTGTTTTCAAGAATTTCAGTAACAAAGGAGATTTTCAAGATGTTTTAAATGTTTATGTTTTTAATGACAATGGACATTATTAAGGTGTTTTCAAGGTGTTAAAATGCATTTTCATGACGATGGGAATTTTCTAGGATATTACCAAGGTATTTTCATTAAGCTGCTGATTTTCAAGATATTTTCAAAATGTTTCCATAAATTTAGTAATACATATATACATACTAATCATTACAATGGCCTCTGAAAATAGTTATGATAAGATCACAAATGAAAACACTTGACTTGATACCACTTATATTCTAACAACGGTAAGAAAAAATAATCTAATAATTTATATGAACTTTGAAAATACTCCTGATGAAAATGCACCTCAACAACACACTCACAAATTTCAGTTTCGCAACAAGAGCACCATCTAAAACTCTCCACAGTGAATTAAAAGAAAGAAAAAAAATCTATGACAACCCATTAGCCCATAGGAACCCAGACCTGTCGCCTCTGAAAAAAAAGAAAAACTGAAATGCACACAAGAAATCATCCACCAATTTCACTTGTCAAATCTCACTTTCCTCTCTGTGTCCCAAGAGCAAACGCGGCCTTCCTAAACGTGCCAGTGACCACAAAAGGCCACAGCAATGCCTGAGACAATCTTGGGATCTACAGCAGGAAGGGGAGCATCACGCCGCGGCACAATATCCCGGCGCGCGCTCAGGACAAGGCCAACACTATCTGGACACCCTGGGACGGCCGCCACACACGGATTTACCCACAATTGAGCTCGCCGCGTCGACAGTCATCACTCATCCACGGAATCCCTTACAGTCTCCACCAAGCCTATTACATCCTAAAGTCGTGGTCGCCCCTTTCCTCCTCCTCCTCCTCTTCTTCCTCCTCGCTGTCACCTCGTCCTCATCAGGATCATTGCCGTTCTCGTTATCACCACCATTTATTGCAGTTGATGTTAATGTGGATATTAGTATGGGTATATAAATTTTTCTTGTCTTTTTCACCATCTAGTTCTTTTTCTCTTTTCTCATCATCATAATTGTTATTGCTATTATTATCATTATTATTATTATTACTATTATTATTATTATTATTATTATTATTATTATTATTATTATTATTATTATTATTATCATTATTATTATTACCATTATTATTATTGTTATCATTATCGTTATCATTATCGTTATCATCGTCATTATAATACTAATATGAGTGTTTTGCTTCATCTCATGCGCATGGAGAATTAAAAATCACTGTATTCACAATTTTTTTCAGTTATTCTAGTTCTTTGTGCATTTCAGTCAACTGTAAGTAACCATTTCCATTCACAATCTTTCAGAATTTTCATTATTTCTTGCCCAAAGCTAATTATTCACTTAGATAATTCATTAATATCACTAAGCAGCCACATTTACTCATTTAATCTCCCTCTCCTTCCCCCACCACACACAC
>NC_059271.1:13247691-13255191 GCF_017591435.1 Portunus trituberculatus | reverse complement strand
TCACTCTCTCCTCCTCCTTCTCCTCTCCTCCTCCTCCTCTTCCTCCTCCTCCTCCTCCTCCTCCTCCTCCTCCTCCTCCTCCTCCTCCTCCTCCTCCTCCTCCTTGTCATCCTCCTCCTCCACCTGCTCCTCTTCCTCCTCCATCTCCTCCACATGTCACCTCTAAACAGATCCCGTACACCGTCTCTTCCCATTTATCTCCATTAATCTAAGGTGTTAATTCCTTCCTTTCATATTTTTCAGGTGGAGAGGAGGAGGAGGAGGAGGAGGAGACGGAGGGGAAGGACGGGAATGATAGGGTATATATAGCAAAGGAAAAGATGAAGATAATGGATAGGATTTTCAATGACCATATATTTTTATTGAGAGGAAAGGAACTAATTATGGGAGTATAAAATGGGAACAGAGGGAATGGAAGAATAAAAGTGAAGGGAAAGAATATGGAAAAAAAATGTCCAAATTTTTATTAGTATTTCTTTCCACAAATCTATTAATTCTTCACTGTAAGTCTGTATTATACATTTTACGATGCTTTTATGCATGAATGAATGTACGTATGTTTGGATATGTGTTTGTTTGTTTATATATTTGTAAGTAGGTAGATGGGTATTCTATGCATGTATTGTATATATATTTTTATGTATGTATGTGTGGATGAATGGATTGATGGATGGATGGATGCATAAAATCTTATTATATTACTCTATTAATTCTCTTACTTCATTCCCTGCCTATTAATTTGTTTTATAATTTTCTTATTTTAATTTTCATATATTATCTTATGTCTTCATAGATTATTTATTATGTCTTTTGTTTTAATACTTTTTAATTGAAGCGGATCTTTTTACAAAACATTTTTTTTATTTCACTTTATTCAGTAACATGACGTTAAGTATACATCCTCTGTACTCTTATTCTTTTTCTTTCCCTTTCTGTTTTTTCATTTTCAGATTTTGCTTAATAATCTTTTATTTTCGTTCACTGATCAATTTATTTCTTATCATATTCCACTGATAACAAGTTTGCAACACACTTATTTTCTCACTTTATTCCAATTGTTATCTTTTCCTTTCCCCTTTTGTCTTTTCTACTGGGTGAGAAATTGTGTTCATTAAATAAAAAAATAATTTGCATAATCTTTCATATTTGTTTTACTTTATTTTATTCGTATTACAAATTAACAATATACCTTCTTTTATAATTCATATTTCAATTTTTTTTTATTTCACACTGTTTTCTTTCTTTCTTTCTTTCTTTTTTTTTGCAGAGATTACATTAACCTCACCTTTTCATGCCATTATTTTGTATCTAATTTTACTTAGATTTGCTACATTCATAAGTTTGCATCTTATTATCTCTTCATTTCTTTAATTATTTCCTTCTTTTCCTTCCTTTCTTTCTATTCTGACACTGATCTCATTTTCCTTATACATTTCATTGATATTCTTTTTCTTCAAGAATTATAGACTTGTACTACATTTTGACATGTTATTTTTGTTACTTTTTTTTCTATTATTCCTTAATAAATATAATTTTGTTAACTGATCATGCATCATTGCATTTGACTCACTACTACTTACCTTCAATACGTGTGATCAGATAAAAAAAAAAGAATTTTCTCCCCTGATAAAAAAAAAAAATTAACTATGGTAATTATTCTTGCCTTTTTCTATTCGTACATGACTCGTCTATGAGCAGTGACCACCACCGTCATTACAATACAAGAATAAATTTCATTAATTTTTCATTTTGTGTTTATTCTCTTCCAGTTCATATTTCCGTAACTGATCTAGCCTCTTTATACATTAATCAAGCCTATACATATTTTCAACCACCCTCTTTATCTACAACTTCACCACATTTACTCTAATACAAGAATTGCGGGGTAAGGATAAAGACAGAATTAAAAAAAAAAATGTTCATAGGATAATTATAGGAGGATGTCAGGGCTATAGGGTAAAGGTTTGAAGGTCTGAAGTAAAGAGATGAAGGGAGAATTGTAAAGTTTTGTGAAAGTCACGACTATATGGGAGAGAGTTAGAGGCATGAGAAGGGTCAGGGAGAGGGGAAAGGGGAGAAAAGGAGATATTAAATGACGGGAGGTAAGGGGAGGTGAGTGGCTGAAAAAAGGTCAGGTGAACAGGATTAAAGGATTAAAGATCTGAATTAAAGAGAAAATTAAGAGATATGTGAAGAAAGGGCACTGATGATGAAAATATGTGGAAATCACAACTATATAGGTGAGAGTCAGAAGCATGAGAAGGGTCCGGGAGAGGGGTAAGAGGGGAAAAGAAGAGATAAAGTGAGGGGAGGTAAGGGGAGGTGAGTGGATGTGAGGAAGGGCAGGTGAGCAGGTGGCTTTGATGATGAAATGATGAGGGGAAGGAAAGGGTGATTCTTTTCTTTTATGTACAATTATCACAACGTTATAGTTAATTAACATCTCTCTCTCTCTCTCTCTCTCTCTCTCTCTCTCTCTCTCTCTCTCTCTCTCTCTCTCTCTATATATATATATATATATATATATATATATATATATATATATATATATATATATATATATATATATATATATATATATATATATATATATATATATATATATATATATATATATATATATATATATATATATATATATATATATATATATATATATATATATATATATATATATATATATATATATATATATATATATATATATATATATATATATATATATATATATATATATATATATATATATATATATATATATATATATATATATATATATATATATATATATATATATATATATATAGCGAAAGGATACCTACACTGAAACAAAAGACCAAGAACAATGAAGCTTGATGCGTAGATAGCAAAAGAAAAATAACAAAAATTCACAATAAAATTCCTGGAGATGTGATAATGACACAAAATGTAATCTGTGATAAGGGCGAGAAGTAACGGTCAAGTGGTGGATGAGATCCTAAGAATAAGGATGCATGAGGTGAGAGGTGAGGTATGACGTAAAAAGTGAGAGGAAAGAGATATGTGGAGTTGCTCAATTAAATCTTTGTACATGAAAAAAGAACAGGAAAGGACACGACAGTATGTTGTTATTTATTTCTTATTTTCTCTCTAGTAATTTTTTGCTTTAATGTTTACGTCATCGTGACAGTTTTTTTTTTTTTTTTTGAATTTCATCGCTATTAAAAAGTACAATGATTAAAAAAAAATTAAACGAACAAACTATATATTTTCTAAATGATTTTTAAGACGTTTTGTTTGTTTTGGGTTTGAATTCTATGGTTAATAAAATGAACATCACTCGTACTGCTGCTTTAAAAAAAAAATGATATTTTATAGACTTTTCAAACAAAGAAATTGTATATTTTCTAAGTGATTTTTAGAAGATTTTTTTTATTTTATTTAATGAGATTCGGTACAGAGTCACAACAAAACACACCAGTATATGCATTGCGTGGCATCGAAACATTAAAGCCAAAACCACACTAATTACCTTTTCTTCTTTCTTGAAACGAAAAAAACAACACACTATATAACATTTTTTAAGATCTTTCAGTGATGTAATTTATTCACAAGAAAACACAACTCAAAGTCTTCTAAGTCACCCTTATATGTTTTGTCTGACACTAAATCTTCAAAACCAAGAAACACATATATAGTTCTTTTCTTTATCACAAACAGACTACGTATTCAATAATTTATTCTTTCTTAGCCTTTTTTACTACTTTTATTAGATTAATTAAAAAAATACAATAAATAACATAAGTCACCCGCATAATATACTGCACGACACTCGACCTTCGAAAGATTGATTTCACCATCGCACGTAAATAACACTTGGCTATCTTATATGTGTCGTTACTTGTCTCAGAACGGAAGAGGTGAGGAGACAGATGTATGGACAGACGAGCGAGAGAGGTAGGTGATAGTAGTGGTGTTGATGGTAGAAGTGGTATTGGTGAGTGTGTCAATGTGTTTGTGTGAGAAGAGAGACGCCAAAATAACACTTCTTAAGACCGAAAATTACATAGTGACCTTTGAAACTATTGATTTAGAGAGAGAGAGAGAGAGAGAGAGAGAGAGAGAGAGAGAGAGAGAGAGAGAGAGAAAGTTCATGTAGAGACCTTTCCAGTACAAGGATGACATTTCATAGAGCCTCTTCCACCAATACCTCCTCCTTCTTTTTTTTATTAATTTCTCCTCTATCTTTTATTCCTTCTCTTTCCTCATTTTACTCCCCTCTTCTTTCTCCATTTCCGTCTCGTCTTTTCCTCTTTCTTCTATCTTCATCTCCATGTTCTCTTCTTCTTCCTTTTTCCTCTATTCTTCTATGAACTTCATTTCTTTTTCCTCCTCTCATATTCAGCAGGTTCGCTCTCTTTTTTTTTCCTTCATGACATGCAGTATAGTAAGGAATATTCGCAACACACCGACAAGCTGCAAGGGATCTCTTTTCTATCTTCCTCCTCTAGCTCTTCTTTTTTTCTACCTTCTCCTCCTTCTTCTCTTACTGCCTATCAGTTCATCCACCAGGAAATAGGACTGAAAACTCAATAGACAATTTTATTATTACAGGAAGCATTGTTATGCGAACTATTGATAAAATGAACGTTTGCAAAGCCCCTGGCCCAGAGGAAATCTCTCCTAGAATCTTTAACGAAACCAAACACTAAATAAGTAAACCACTGTCGGTTTTGTTTATCATCCAATGAGAAACGTGCAAATGATTCTAAACTTCATCTATAGTCGATAACAATACAATAAATGACTCGCAACATGGCATTTGTAACAAGCGTTTGTGCTTAACTTGACTTCTCTCTTAATGACTTTTTTTTATGTGTATAATGAGAGTACATCAGCAGACATAGTGTACCTGGATTTCCAGAAAACATTTCGTAAAATTCCACATAAACGTTTATTCAGTAACATATTGTCACACGGTATCACTGACAATGTTCACAGCTGGTTAAAAGACTACCTCTCTGAGCGTAAACAGAGATTAGTTGTGAGCGGTTTTTCATTTAGCTGGCTGCTTCATGTAAATGATGGCTTACCACAAAGGTCTGTGCTTGGTCCTTCTCTGTTCATATTATATGTAAATTATATTAAGGATGGTCTTATGTATTAATATTTTCGGATGACAGGAAAATTGTTTGTAAAGCAACCACGGCACCAGACAGAGAATCACTTCAGTCAGACTTAGATCGACTGACTTGCTGAAACAGTACAGGCAAATGAAATTCAACATCGATAAATGTAAAGCATTTCACATTGGAAGTAATAAAAGTCAACTTCAGTATTTGATGAATGGCAGACAGCCTTTTGCTGTAAACAAAGAAAAAAAAAATCTCGGAGTCTTAATAACGAGTGATTTAAAACCCAGCCAATACTTTTCACATGTGGTCAAGACAGTTAACAAACTAGCAGGATTTATTGGACGTGTTTTCGAAAATAAATCAGAAAAAAAATGTAATATTAGAACTATAATTCGTTGGTCAGACACCGTCTTGAATACTGCGTACAATTTTGGCTCCCATATTGCAGAAAAGACATCGAAAAACTGGAAATAGTCCAACGCAGAGTAACAAAAGCAATTCCGAGGCAGAGAAATAGACCGTATCAAAAAAGACTTAAAGAATTTAATCTCTTTAATCTTTCAGAACGTACAATACGAGGTGGTCCAATTGATTTTTTTTTTTTAAATATTCTTTGGATTCGACAACATTATTGTCGATGATTAATTCACAGCTGACCGATCAAATGTTATAAGAGGACGTACAAGTTTCAAAATAACTGATCAAAGATTCTCGTCAAATGAAACAAAGTGTTTCCTTTTTTAATGGCTAAGTTAATGCTTTGCTCTCTCTTACCCCTAGTGTCATCGATTGCGAAACAGATATAACCTTCAGAGATATATTGGAAAAGTATCAAAGAATAATCCGAAGCTACGATATTATCCGTTGACCTAAAACTTCGTAATAAAGTAAATTTCTGTCATAGTGTGTTGTGGCGGAGTCAGCTGGCAGTGCCTAGCGGTGGCAGTCGACTCTCTCCACCATTTTTAGTTGTAGTGATATTGACACTGCTCTCATTTCGATCCTCATCAGAATTTCCAAAAAAATTTTCAATATTGTATTATTTTTCCATAATTCTTGTCAGGCTTGACTGGAAAGAGTGGAGGATGGCTTTGTTGTCCCTTATTTCCAGCAATAATTCAGATACAGTAATCCGCAAAGAGCCCAATAAGGATCAGTAATCCTGATACTGTATGTTCTTCATTTGTATTCTTCTTTATTAACTTTTTCCTCCTCTTTCTCCTTCTATTATATCTCTCCACTTTATTTCAATTCATGCGTCCTCTTTCATCGCCTCGTCTTCCTTCTTTCTACATTCACTTTTAATTTTTTTTGCTCATTCTCTTCAACTTACTGGGCTACTTATCAAATATTTCACCTTCTTTCCTCTTATTATTCTCTCCTTTCCTCCATTTCCCTCCTTCATTCTTCTTTATCCTTTCTCTTCTCTCTGCTTCTCTTTTATCACCCAGTTCTCTTCCTCTTCTTCCTCTTATTCCATCACCACTACTGCTGCTACTACTAACTCTTCCTCCTCCTCCTTCTCTAACTCCTCCTCCTCCCTTCTGCTCTTCACCATCTCCTCTTCCTCCTCCCCGTCCTCTTCTGTTTCTTTGTTGTTCGCGTGAGGAAAGTTGGAAGGGTCGCGTTAACGGAGAGCTCTCAAAACAACAGTGAAAGAAAACGAGGAGAGAAATTACTGGCGGCACAAAGAAAATGGGAGGCGAATGACTGTTCACTGACCACAGAACAATAGAAGAACAAAATGCTAAGTAAGAAGACGAGAGACAATGGAGAGAGGGAGGAAAGGAATAATAGAGAGAAGTATTAGAAGGTATGGAGACGGTTTGGTTTGGTTGGTCTCTCTCTCTCTCTCTCTCTCTCTCTCTCTCTCTCTCTCTCTCTCTCTCTCTCTCTCTCTCTCTCTCTCTCTCTCTCTCTCTCTCTCTCTCTCATCAGGGTGCTAAGATATCTAGTCTTTCCTAAGTTCTTTAATCTCTCTCTCTCTCTCAGTCTCTATCCCTCCACCTCTTCCTCCTCTCTCTCTCTCTCTCTCTCTCTCTCTCTCTCTCTCTCTCTCTCTCTCTCTCTCTCTCTCTCTCTCTCTCTCTCTCTCTCTCTCTCTCTCTCTCTCTTTCGTGTTTTCTATCTCCATTTACTGCACCGTATATCTTCGTTTTTTTACCAATTACTTCTGTGCTTCACTTTTATTTTGGACTTTCTTCCTCTCTTTCATTCCTTCATCAGCGTTATTGCCTCCTGTCCTCCGTAAGTCCGCCTCGTAACCCTCCCCTTCTCTTCTCCATTGCCTCCCTCCACCTCTTACACGTTTCACTCCCTCTTACTTTTCTTCTTGTGTCTTTCTCTTTCATGTTTATCTCCCTCGTTTTGCCGCTCGGTGCCTTAG
>NC_059271.1:13220191-13242691 GCF_017591435.1 Portunus trituberculatus | reverse complement strand
AGATCACCTTAGAGATCAAGGAGGACGAAATAGAGGTGGAGGAATGTGATGAAGATAGAGGGAAAGACAAGAGAGGGAGGATGAAGCGAGGAGAGAAAGAAGGTAAGTAAGAAGTGCAACTAAGTGACAGGTAGACGCATGTAAGACGCAGGAAGGGTAAAGGTAAGATACGATACATCTAAGAGGATGAAGAGGAAGAGCAGAAGGAAGATTTTTAGAATAAGAGACAAAAGAGATAGGTAAAAGAGGAGGAGAGAAGGAGAATAGGGAAAGGAAGAAGAGGTACAGCACTTTCAAAATACGAGTCGAAAGGGAAGGAATGAGGTGTAGGACGTACGTTTGAAAGGGAGTGGGAACGAGGGGGAAGGGAAACGAGAAGGGGGAAGAGGGGAAGGAGGACGAAGGGAAAGGGAGGCACTGTATCGAAATAGAACGAAGCTTCAAACGGACGCCAGATAGGAATCGAAATGTATTAATGGTATCAGTGATAGAATTTACATCTGAGCGGTAATGGCGTCGAGAGAGAGAGAGAGAGAGAGAGAGAGAGAGAGAGAGAGAGAGAGAGAGAGAGAGAGAGAGAGAACAAAAAGGAGGGAAAAAACGAATTTCACGCGCTCTCCTATTCGATTGATAGAGTGAGAGAGGGAGAAAGAGAGGGAGAGCGCATTAGAACGTGAAAGAAACGCTATTCATCTCACTTCAGAAAGATTTGTGTATGGGATGTGGCCGAGGCGGAGCGGAGAGACGACAGGTTAGAAGAGGAGGAAGAGGAGGGAGCGTAGAGAAGGAGAACGGTGTGGAATGGAGTGCAGCGCTACGTGGGAGAGAGACAGACATACAGAGCTCTCATGAGAGAAAGAGAGGTTGAGAGAGGCAAGGAGAAACTAAGAGAAGCAAGGAGAAGCAAGAAAACATTTGAAAAAAAAGCTTGTAGAGGCAGGGAAACAGGCTAGAAGTGTCAAGGAGAAGATGGGAGAGGCAGGAAGAGGAAGGAATAGGCAGGGCAACGCTAATAGAGATATAGAGAGGTAGGAAGAGGCTGGGTGAGGTTGAGCGAGACAGGGAGAGGCTGGGGAAAATTGGGATTGGCTGAGAGAGGCAGGGAGAGGGAGGAGGTGAAAAGGAGTAAAGGTATAGCAGTCTTATGAACATCTCGCAGTATACGTAAAAAAAAAAAAAAGAAAAAAAAATTGGATGGAAATGATGACGGTGACACGGTGCCTCATTTGACAAAACCGATTCGCGTACGAGAAAGAGAAAGAAAAAGTATTAGAGGGGGAAAAAATATAATGATCTGCCTGCCTCGTATATCATTGTTGTTGTTGTTGTTGTTGTTGTTGTTGTTGTTGTTGTTGTTGTTGTTGTTGTTATTGTTGTTGTTGTTACTGTAGTTGTTTTTGTTGCTCTTCTGGAACTACCGTATACAGAATCTTCCATTATTTTATCTGCAAACATAGACAATGACAAACAACTAGAGCAACAACAACAATAACAAGAGCAGGAATAACAACAAAACAAAACCTGTTATAACTTCTTGACAGCGACATAACTACTTTGGATGATGTACTAGAGAGAGAGAGAGAGAGAGAGAGAGAGAGAGAGAGAGAGAGAGAGAGAATTATCCGAGAAAAAAAAACTATAAAAAGCCAAAGAAAGCAAAGCTCACTTTGTATGAACCTCTCTTTAAAAATCCTTTATTATGCTTTCGTCATGTTTCATCTGTCACTTTATTCCTAATTTTTACACCATTTTTCTTGTTTTTTCACATAGTTTCACGTTCCTTTCTTCCATCTTTTAATAGTCCTTCCCCTTCTCTAACAAGTCACCTGCCGCCCGGTGGAATACTCCAGGAGAGGTACTTACGGGGATGTAGGCAGTGCTGCAGACTGAGTGATTCCCGTGTCCTCTCTTCCCGGTTCCCTTTGTGGTCTCATTTATACAATTGAGCAGCTGCAGCCTGCCCTCTAAAGACAACTTCTACTACTTCCTACACTACACTACAACACCTTACACTTTTACACTCTCTTCAAATCAAAATTTAATAATGGCTTCACCACGCCCTGCCTCGGAGTCCCCCTCTGGGGAGGGGACCATAAATGTCCCCAGGTCGGACTGCCCTCTGCTGTCGACCTTGGGTGTCTTGACACTTCATCTAATACTTTCACTATCAATTTCTGCAACATTCGTGGCCTTCGTTCTAATTTTCAATCTGTGGAACACCACCTCTCCTCTACTAAACCTCATCTTCTCTTCCTAACTGAAACACAGTTGTCTGTGACTACTGACAGCAGCCCCTTTTCTGTTCCCTCCTACTTGCTCTATCCTCATTTTCAATCCAAAGCTGGATGTTGCGCATACGTGCGTAACGACACCACTTGCTCTCGTGCCCACAATCTTGAATCTTCAGAATTTTCTACCATCTGGCTAAGACTTCAATGTCACTCTCTAACTAAATTCATCTGTGCTGTATACCTCTCACCTAATTCCTCTGACTATGTAAAATTCTTTGACTATTTGACTTCCAAGGTGGAGCACATCTTATCTCACTTTCCTTTGCTGAGATCTCCATTTTAGATTTCAATGTTCACCACCAGCTTTGGCTTTCATCTTCTTTCACTGACCAACCTGGTGAACAAACCTTCAACTTTGCTATCCTTCATGACCTAGAGCAGCTAGTGCAGTTCCCTACCCGTATTCCTGACCGCCTTGGAGACACGCCCAACATTCTTGATCTTTTCCTAACCTCCAACCCTTCTGCTTACTCTGTTAAACTTTCCTCTCCGTTGGGCTCCTCCGACCACAATCTAATTTCCGTTACCTGTTCTATCACTCCAGTGCAGCCTCAGGACCCGCCTAAGCGGAGGTGCTTCTGGCATTTTAACTCTGCTAAGTGGGAGGAACTAAGGCAGTACTATTCTGATTTCCTTGGGATGATTATTGTTTTCATGTCAGAGATCCTTCTCTTTGTGCCGAGCGCATAACAGAGGTGATTATCTCTGGCATGGAGCTATACATTCCTCATACTTTCTCTAACCCTAAAGCTAAAAAGCCTTGGTTTAACTCTGCTTGTTCTCGTGCTGTCAATGATAGAGAGGCGGCTCACAAACGGTTCCGTAGCCATCCAACTGCTGAAACTCATGCCCTATATATTTCTGCCCGTAATCATGCCAAATCTATTCTCCAACTTACTAAAAACTCTTTCATCAATAGAAAATGTCAAAGTCTTTCCAATTCTAACTCCTCTCGAGATTTCTGGCATCTAGCCAATAATATCTCTAACAACTTTACTTCTTCGTCTTTCCCTCCTTTACTTCATCCAGATGGCTCTACAGCTGTCTCTTCTTTTTCTAAAGCTGAACTCTTCGCTCAAACCTTTGCTACCAACTCAACTTTGGATGATTCTGGGCATATTCCTCCTACTCCTCCACCCTCTGACTACTTCATCCCTAAAATTAAAATTCTTTATAAAGACGTTTTCCTGGCCCTCTCTGGCCTTGATTCTCGGAAGGCTTACGGTCCGGATGGAGTCCCTCCTGTTGTTCTCAAAACTGTGCTTCCGAACTCGCTCACTGCCTGGTCAAACTCTTTCATCTGTGTCTCTACTTCTATTTATCCTTCTTGCTGGAAGTTTGCTCACATTCAACCTGTCCCTAAAAAGGTGACCACTCCAATCCTTCTAACTACCGCCCTATAGCTTTGATTTCCTGCCTTTCTAAAGCCTTTGAGTCTATCCTTAATAGGAAGATAATGAGGCATCTATCAGCTCACAACCTTCTCTCTGATTGCCAGTATGGTTTCCGTAAAGGCAGATCTACTGGTGATCTTCTTACTTTCCTAACTGAATCTTGGTCATCCTCTTTAGGGACTTCGGTGAAACCTTTGCTGTCGGCCTTGACATATCGAAAGCCTTCGATAGAGTCTGGCACAAATCTTTAATTTCTAAACTACCCTCCTACGGATTCTATCCTTCTCTGTACCTTCATCTCCAGTTTCCTTTCCGATCGTTCTATTGCTGCTGTAGTAGACGGTCACTGTTCTTCCCTAAAACTATCAACAGTGGTGTTCCACAGGGTTCTGTCCTATCACCCACTCTCTTTCTATTATTCATCAATGATCTCCTAAATCTGACTCAATGCCCTATCCACTCCTATGCTGATGATACCACCCTGCATTATTCAACAGCGTTCAACAGACGCCCAACCCAACAACAATTAAATGACTCAAGGCGAGATGCTATAGGACGCCTAACTTCTGATCTTTCACTTGTTTCTGATTGGGGCAGAGAAAACCTGGTTTTGTTCAATGCCTCAAAACTCAATTTCTACAACTATCTACTCGACATAACCTTCCAGACAACTATCCTCTCTTCTTCAATAACACTCAACTTCCCTCTCCTCTACATTAAACACACTCGGTCTATCCTTCACTAAAAATCTAAACTGGAAATTTCACATCTCTACTCTTGCTAAATCAGCTTCCAAGAAGTTAGGTGTCCTATGGCGTCTTCGTCCATTTTTCTCTCCTCCCAGCTGCTTGCTCTGTACAAGGGCCTTATCCGCCCGTGTATGGAGTATGGCTCTCATGTCTGGGGATCCACACACAGCTTTACTAAACAAGGTGGAATCTAAAGCTTTTCGTCTTATCAACTCTTCTCCTCTAACTGACTGTCTTGATTCTTTAAGTCACCGCCGCAATGTTGCATCTTTATCTGTCTTCTACCGCTGTTTTCATGCTGTCTGCTCTTCTGAACTTGCTAACTGCATGCCTTCCCCTCCTGCGGCCTCGCTGCACAAGACTCTCTACTTCTTCTCATCCCTATTCTGTCCATCTTCCTAATGCAAGAGTTAACCAGTATCTTCACTCCTTCATTCCCTACACTGGTAAACTCTGGAACTCTCTACCTGTGTCTGTATTTCCACCTGCCTATGACTTAAACTCTTTCAAAAGAGGAGTGTCAAGACACCTCTTACGTTAACTGGACCCTCCTTTTAGATTTTTTGTTTTTCTTTCTCCTACTTTCCTCTTAACAGGGCCTGGCAACCAGCGGGATTTTTTTTTTCCAACACTTTGTTTTCCCTTGGCCAGTGCCCTTGTAATGTAAAAAAAAAAGAGAGAGAGAGAGAGAGAGAGAGAGAGAGAGAGAGAGAGAGAGAGAGAGAGAGAGAGAGAGAGAGAGAGAGAGAGAGAGAGAGAGAGAGAGAGAGAGAGAGAGAGAGAGAGAGAGAGAGAGAGAGAGAGAGAGAGAGAGAGAGAGAGAGAGAGAGAGAGAGAGAGAGAGAGAGAGAGAGAGGAAGAAGTCAGAGACAGAGGGAGATGAAGACCGAAAAGAAATAGAGAAAAGACCAGATGGGGAAAAGAGGATAATTGAGAAATTAGAGAAGATATGAAGGAGGAGGAGGAGGAGGAGGAGGAGGAGGAGGGAGGAGGAGGAGGAGGAAGCAGAAGAGGAGGAGAAGGAGGAGGAGGAAGAGAGAGAGAGAGAGAGAGAGAGAGAAGAGGAGGAATAGGAGGAGGAGGAGAGAGGAGGAGGAGGAGGAGGAGGAGAGGAGGAGGAGGAGGAGGAGGAGGAGGAGGAGGAGGAGGAGGAGGAGAAGGAGGAGGAGGAGGAGGAGAAAAGGAGAGAGAGAGAGAGAGAGAGAGAGAGAGAGAGAGAGAGAGAGAGAGAGAGAGAGAGAGAGAGAGAGAGAGAGAGAGAGAGAGAGAGAGAGAGAGAGAGAGAGAGAGAGAGAGAGAGAGGAAAGGACGAAGTACAAAAGAAACGATAGAAGTAAAACACTGAAAGAGAGAAGACCAGATTGAAAAGAAAGAAAAGTGAGAGAGAGAGAGAGAGAGAGAGAGAGAGAGAGAGAGAGAGAGAGAGAGAGAGAGAGAGAGAGAGAGAGAGAGAGAGAGAGAGAGAGAGAGAGAGAGAGAGAGAGAGAGAGAGAGAGAGAGAGAGAGAGAGAGAGAGAGAGAGAGAGAGAGAGAGAGAGAGAGAGAGAGAGAGAGAGAGAGAGAGAGAGAGAGAGAGAGAGAGAGAGAGAGAGAGAGAGAGAGAGAGAGAGAGAGAGAGAGAGCAGGATGAGGGATGAGGACCTAGAAGCCAGAAGGATGAGGTGGAGCCAGCAGGGAGAAAACAGCTAAGAGGAGACACAGCAAACCAAGGGAACGAGCGCCACACTCGCCTTGTCCTGACCTGAGCCCATCAGTGAGTCAAAAAAAACACAGAAGAACAAAAGGAAATGAGTCTATCCGTCGACAGAAAGGAGAAAGAGAACCACGAAGAGACAAAAGAAAAATGAAGTTTGAATATAATAGACAAAATATACTGGAGTCAAATGGGCCTAGTGAAACAAATTCATCTGTGATGAAACTAAGCTGGCCTCGGCCTTAGCGGGATGGAGGCGTTGGGGAATGCTGAAGGAGCTTTGGGGGAGGGAAGGATGCGCAGTGGAGGCAGGGAGCGAAATGGTAGTGAGTTTGGGTGACTTCTTTGTCTTTCTGTTTCACTACCTCTCAAGTCTTCCTAAGAAAATAAACAATTCCTAAGAGCCTGAAAACTATCTCCTTAGGTCTATCTTCGACTCACTTCAAGAAAGCTGGTTTACAAAAAGGAAAGGGAAGAGAGAAAAGAGGGATCCTTTCAAAATTCTAAAAAAAAAAAAAAAATCAACGTCCTACTGTTTTAACTCTTCTTTTACTAACTCCTACATTAGCTATCTAGCACTTTTGAGCAACAACAAGTCTCTGCAGGAGTTGAGGGACGCCACCCTCTGACAATCACTGTTGAGGCAAGTGGGATGAACCGAACCAGCCAGCAATGTGCGGCAGCAGACCACATTACACGTCGAGAGCTCTGCCCTACATATCCCAAAAACGAATAGTATTAGGATAACTCAACTCTCAGCGTTAGATGGTTAAACAAAAAAGGAAGGCAAGGAACACAACTGCCATTGTTACAGCAGCACGAAAAGCAAGGTCGAGGCTGTTAGGTGAGCATCATGAGACCAGATAAGGAGCACTACAGAGCAGCGAGCGGACATCTGGGAACACTTCAGTTTGCAACACAGGGAAACGGGAGCGTTTAGAGGCCGAAGTACGACCTCTACCTCCCTCCATGCCCTCATGACGGACCTCGACGTGGACACCTGCTCGTGGGTGGAGAAGAAGCAGAATACTAGAGGTCAAAGAACATTATGAGAACACGGAACTATGGTAAACCAGGTAACACTTAACAGCCAGGTGGACTGACACACTTAAGTGACTAGTAGGTAACACTTAGCACAGAGAACACTTAATCTACCAGAGAACAGATAAGGAACCAGAAAGCACTTAAGGACGAGAACTTAACTACACACAAGATGACCATGAAATACGAAGAGAAACTTAGAAACCAGATGGGATGTTGAGACCAAGAAAGAAATACTAATGTCCTAAGATTACACATGAGACCAAAGTAAAAAGAAAACCAGTGCGTTAGAAAAGTGAAAGACTAAATAATACAATGTTGAAAAAGTGTACAAAGACTTAACATAAGGAGAAAACTAACACACACAAGTTAAGAACCAAAGAAACACACACAAACAGGTACACATTGATACACATTAAGAAACACATCAAACACAAAGTAATCTTAATAAGAGGCTTTTGAGACCAATGGAACGGATCACTTAAGAAATTAGAATGAAATATTTAGTACAAGTTAGTAGAGGCAAAGTTTACAAGGAAGTTACAGGGAACACCAATAAACAAAGGCAAAGTCCAACTACAAGTCCTGACGTCAATGTTTGAGTGAGTGAGTCTTTGACCTCACCATTAAACAATAAACGTGGGCCATGTAAAAAATAGAATGGGTAGTGTGGATGCCTTGCGTAAAACAAAAAGGATGATTGTTACTGAAGGTTTAAGGAGGAATGGGGGAGTGTGGGCAAAGTGGGAGGGAAGACATACGGGCCATTAGCTTACTATGAGAGTGCATGGAGGAAGGCAAAGTTAAAAGTAGAGTAGAAAATATGAAATTCTCTCTCTCTCTCTCTCTCTCTCTCTCTCTCTCTCTCTCTCTCTCTCTCTCTCTCTCTCTCTCTCTCTCTCTCTCTCTCTCTCTCTCTCTCTCTCTCTCTCTCTCTCTCTCTCTCTCTCTCTCTCTCTCTCTCTCTCTCTCTCTCTCTCTCTCTCTAATTCTGCCTGTTTCTTTGACTATCCAGAATGATAGAAATAAAAGGGAGGAACAAAAAACTATCTAAGCTGATGTTAAGACTTGCACATAATATTCCTATTATACTCCATGGTAGAAGTCAAATGCTAATCACAAGTACAAGTAAAGCATTTAATTCAATATAGTGATAAATACATTTCTAAAGCATCTACATCATTAAGTACTCTAGAGGAAAGTCCATAAAAATGCAATGAAACATTACTCTATATCTTATTTGACAAGAATCAGGTTAGACAAGCAAAACTGAATTTTCCTTAGTACTGATTCTTTTGTTTTAATGTAAATGCAACTTAGCGTGTTTTGCCTGTCAATTACAAGTCTTAACATAGCTTGGTATTCTTACTAAAGGGAGACACGCGGCATAGAGGCGAGGGTTAGGAGTGGCGTGGCTTGGCTTGGGTTGGGTTTGCTAAAGAAAGGCTTCTTCGTTTGGATATACTGGTGGTAGAGTGTCTCGGCACTTACCAATATTTAACGTGTTAAGGTGTATGCATTGATATTTCACAGAGTGAGTGTGTGGTGAGTTTCAAATAAAGTAGTGTGTGATACTAATGTACATGGTGGTGTGTCTTGAGCATAAATCATGTTTACTGCTGTCTTGGGGTGTGTATTGGAAAGCGTGTTGGTATTTCAGTGCTGTTGTGTGGGAATTTTCCAAGTGAGAAAAGAGTCGGGGAAGAGAGACTGTCAATATATGGAAGAAAAGGAATGTGTGTTAGTGTAGGGAACAATTATTGAAAGCAAACCACACCATCCAGCCACTACCTGCGCCATGAACACGGAAAAAAAGAAGGAAAAACAAAAGTAACTGCTACAGAAAAAAGGAATATAAAAATTATAAAGAAACGAGTATGTCAGAACGGTGTCGAACAAAAATGGGTAAAAAGTAAGAAGAGGAAGAGGAGGAGGAGAGGGATGAAGAGAGGAAGGGAAGAGGAGAAAGAAGAGATATTAGTGTATGTACAAATCAAAATGAGACAAGAGGGAAAGGAAGAGACAGACAGGTAGTTCATGGAAGGTTTATAGCAGGGAGAGCCCAGGTTTCTTCCCTTTTTCTTTTTTCTTGCAGCCAACCTGCTTCCATGGGCCGAGGTGGGTGTGTAAGAATCGAAAAAGGAAAATGGTTTACGGGAAGAAGAAAAAAGCTTAAATATGTACACAAATACCAAAACAAAATCATAAAAAATTGAAAGCTATAAAAAGGGAAAGCTGGATAATACAAACGTAATTAAAAAGCAATAATTTCAAATGGAGCTTGCAACACAGCAGGCAGAAGCTAAAAAATGGGGAGGCGGAGAGTAAGCAGAGGATTTTAAAATGTGCCTTTAAAAAATCTATATTTTTAAGATTTGCTACCTCATGAGCGAGAGAGAGAGAGAGAGAGAGAGAGAGAGAGAGAGAGAGAGAGAGAGAGAGAGAGAGAGAGAGAGAGAGAGAGAGAGAGAGAGAGAGAGAGAGAGAGAGAGAGAGAGAGAGAGAGAGAGAGAGAGAGAGAGAGAGAGAGAGAGAGAGAGAGAGAGAGAGAGAGAGAGAGAGAGAGAGAGAGAGAGAGAGAGAGAGAGAGAGAGAGAGAGAGAGAGAGAGAGAGAGAGAGAGAGAGAGAGAGAGAGAGAGAGAGAGAGAGAGAGAGAGAGAGAGAGAGAGAGAGAGAGAGAGAGAGAGAGAGAGAGAGAGAGAGAGAGAGAGAGAGAGAGAGAGAGAGAGAGAGAGAGAGAGAGAGAGAGAGAGAGAGAGAGAGGAGAGAGAGAGAGAGAGAGAGAGAGAGAGAGAGAGAGAGAGAGAGAGAGAGAGAGAGAGAGAGAGAGAGAGAGAGAGAGAGAGAAGCGTGACTATGAGAATGGAATGAGGTTAATCAAGGTGTACTCACAAGTACAGTCAAAATAATTAAGTAGCAGATGGAGGGCTAATTAACGCGTCCCACGAACAGGACATCGGTAGGGACTTCAGGGGCGTCAGGGACTTTGGGGCTGGTTATTAAAGGGGCAGAAAAGAAGGACTTATATATGTATATATATATATATATATATATATATATATATATATATATATATATATATATATATATATATATATATATATATATATATACAATTATAAACACATAAGCATCCCTCGTTTGGCCTCAGTACAAGTAGGAGAGTAGCCAGCCTCAGCAATACACGGCGCACCACCGCATTCATATCAGTGAAGGAAAATATTACGTTATAATGCAATAAATGAAGGAAAGGAAGTGCTCGTTATTTCTCTGAGGCTGGTCACATAACTAACCCTAATATTATCCATATTACAATAGCCCTGAGGAACCGCAGCCAGACTGAAAATGTAAAAGAAGGTAAACAGTTCATGAGCTTTGAAACATTCCATTCAAAGTTGATCAGTTCCTCAGGGGATGCAGAATAAAGCTACTTTAGGCAGCGGCGGCGGCGGTTCAGGAATCCCTGTTACCGCCGCTGCCGCTTAGGCAAGTGAAATGCTTTGCTGGTGAATCCTTGTCTCTGGAAGGAGGTGAAAGGTGCCCTACGAGCCTGGACGCCCACAAGCGGTTTTGAAGACAGCCCAGGCGAGAAAAAGATAAAGTAACTCATTGGAGCAGGGCCACCCTACCTGACGCCATTCCTTGTTGCCCTTACCCGTTAACACATCCTCACTGCCGACACTTAAGCTCGCCGGCCCATCACCCTCCTCACTGCCTCATAACTTCTACACCATATCATTTCCAACCCAAGCTAGTGAGCATCCTTACCATCTCGAAAATATCCCTTTACTGCTTTTTCAATGTCTTACTTTCCCTCTTCACCTCATCTTAATCTTTAAATACATAAGAAAATAGTGATTACCATATTTCCTGTTTCTATCATATACCTATCATTAACATGACAACTCAATAACTGATATATACGTATCCAGCAATATACATATTAATTGAAGACTGAAAGGTGTATATTGGCCAAAAAAAAAAAAATTTTATGTTACTTTTCTTTCTGGGAAACAAAAGATGGAGCATGTGAAGAAGTTATTTCAAGTAAGCTCTCATAATTACTTATATGACACATTATATGACACATATTTCGTCTTTGTTCACGTAATTTCTAACTATAAATTTCCAACATTCACTAACTCACACACACACACACACACACACACACACACACACACACACACACACACACACACACACGAAAAAAAAAAAAAAAAAAAAGGTATTTTCGTGGTTTTCCGGGTAGTGTTTTTTTTCATAATATCTGATATGTTTTTATTTGATTTCATATAGAAAACATTCTTCTTTGAATGCATTTCTAAAATATAGATTTTGAAAACATTTTCTTCAAATCAATTCCTCTCCAATCACCGATCCCATTCATCCCTTATTTTGGACCTTTTTCCTTGCCCTTCTTCTCATCTTGGCTTCTTATCTGTTCCGTTTTATTACGTCTGTGTGTGCGTGTGTGTGTGTGTGTGTGTGTGTGTGTGTGTGTGTGTGTGTGTGTGTGTGTGTGTGTGTGTGTGTGTGTGTGTGTGTGTGTGTGTGTGTGTGTGTGTGTGTGTGTGTGTGTGTGTGTGTGTGTGTGTGTGTGTTTGTTTCACCTCGGTCGTCTGCTGGTCACCCAGCCAGTCGTCCTCATTAAGGAGCGAGCTCAGAGCTCACAGACCGATCTTCGGGTAGGACTGAGACCACATAACACACTCCACACACCGGGAAAGCGAAGCCACAACCCCTCGAGTTATATCCCGTACTTATTTACTGCTATGTGAACAGGGGCCACACATTAAGAGACTTGCCCATTTGCCTCGCCGCTTACCGGGACTCGAACCCAGCCCTCTCGATTGTTAATCGAGCGTGAGTGTATGTGTGTGTGTGTGTGTGTGTGTGTGTGTGTGTGTGTGTGTGTGTGTGTGTGTGTGTGTGTGTGTGTGTGTGTGTGTGTGTGTGTGTGTGTGTGTGTGTGTGTGTGTGTGTGTGTGTGTGTGTGTGTGTGTGTGTGTATGTGTATTTTATTGTCTAAAATAAAGTGAAACCTACGAACGAATTTCTATTAAACTTTGAACTTCCTCCGACACTTAACATCGATCACCTTCCTGACTTCCGGAAATATGGAGAGAGAGAGAGAGAGAGAGAGAGAGAGAGAGAGAGAGAGAGAGAGAGAGAGAGAGAGAGAGAGAGAGAGAGAGAGAGAGAGAGAGAGAGAGAGAGAGAGAGAGAGAGAGAGAGAGAGAGAGAGAGAGAGAGAGAGAGAGAGAGAGAGAGAGAAATAGCTCCCGTCTGAGGATTTACAAATCAAATATCTTACCTAATCCTTTCTATTGTAATTTTAGGAAACTTTTCAACTCAACACAACGCTATGACCACCATCACATTTATACGCTAGTTGGTATTGATGTTATAGACTGTGAAAATTCACAACTCAAACGGAAATATAAAAAAAAGTAAGTTAAAATAAATACAGCTTTCGTCATTATGTCTATACTAATATCAAATCTATTAATTCCTTTTCATATTTAAATATATGCTTCGAAAAGTCAGCGAGGTCGTGATATCAGGCGCCTGAAAACAATTACTGATGAAAGTGCGACTCAATGAAACTCATGTTAATTGTGTAGAGCTAAAAAAGCTCTTACGCCTTTATGTGACGAGGAATTATGTTTGTAAGGATAAATATTACAGCATGAAGTTTTGAAATGCTTGTACTATGAAAACTTGTTTGTCATGTGTTGTGTGACACTTACTCAAGACAATTTCACTGCGACTTTTGTTACTTGAACATAACATAGAAAATAGTTATCGCCATGAATTGGAGCTCATTATACATGAGGAATAAAAAAAAAAATCGGAATGATAAAAAATTTTAATTACTGGTTTAGAATACTTTCATTTACTAATTCGATTCGTTGGTGTCTCGGTTAACTCCACTTGTTTGCATGTTATACGAGTTCTTTGTGATCATATATATATATATATATATATATATATATATATATATATATATATATATATATATATATATATATATATATATATATATATATATATATATATATATATATATATATATATATATATATATATATATATATATATATATATATATATATATATATATATATATATATATATATATATATATATAATCAAACATCGGAAATGAAACATCAGAAATCAAACATCAGAGAAACAGCTTCTATAATGTTATCTTTGGATTATAAGTACAGCTATACGCAGAGAGAACCTTCAATATCGCCTCTAAAAGCAAGACAGAACAGAAAAACAAGTTGTTTTGTACTCGCCTCGTATGTCATAACCGTTTTACTTGTAGCGCAAGTCTCTAATTCTATCAAAATAATTGATATATAATTATCATGACAGTAATATTTTACGCGAATGTGTTATAGTGGTTAAAAGCTCCAGAATGTTTTATTTGATATATGTATATATAACACTTAAAGATTCAAAGAATGACGGAAATAATAAAAGTAAAAATACAACAATTTACAATAAAAAAATGAAAATATTAACAACAACAACAACAATAGGAATGATAATAATAATAATAATAATAATAATAATAATAATAATAATAATAATAATAATAATAATTATTATTATTATTATTATTATTATAATAAAAACAATAATGATAATAATATATAATAATGATAATAATAATAATAATAATAATAATAATAATAATAATAATAATAATAATAATAATAATAATAATATTATTAGTACTAATAATAAATAATAATAGTATAAATAATAATAATAATAATAATAATAATAATAATAATAATAATAATAATGATAATAATAATAAAAAATAATAATAACGATAATAATAATAATAAAATTAATAATAATTATAATAATAATAATAATAATAATAATAATAATAATAATAATAATAAAATAAATTTAACAATAAATCATTGTATTTATTGTCATTATCATCAATATTATTATCATTATCATTATTATTATTATTATTATTATTATTATTATTATTATTATTATTATTATTACACACACACACACACATATTATATTATTATTATTATTATTATTATTATTATTATTATTATTATATTATTATTATTATCATTATTATTATTATTATTATTATTATTATTATTATTATTATTATTATTATTATTATTATTATTATTATTATTATTATTATTATTGTTATTATTAATAAAATTATTATTATAATTATTGAAAATATAAATAATAATAATAATAATAATAATAATAATAATAATAATAGTATAATAATAATAATAATAATAATAAAATAACAATGATAATAATAAAGATTACTACAACATAAATAATAATAATAATAATAATAATAATAATAATAATAATAATAATTATTATTATTATTATTATTATTATTATTATTATTATTATTATTATTACTATTATTATAATTAATATTATTATTATTAATGTTGTTATTTCATTAGTTTTATTAATATTATTTTATTATTTTCTTTACTATAATAACAATGAATATAATAATAATAATAATAATAATAATAATAATAATAATAATAATAATAATAATGATAATAATAACAATGATAATAATAATAATAATAATAATAATAATAATAATAATAATAATAATAATAATAATAATAATAATAATAATAATAATAATAATAAATAATAATAATAATAATAATAATAATAATAATAATAATAAATAATAATAATAATAATAATAATAATAATAATAATAATAATAATAATAATAATAATAATAATAATAATAATAATAATAGTAATAATAATAATAAAAATAATAATAATAATAATAATAATAATAATAATAATAATAATAATAATAATAATAATAATAATAATAATAATAATAATAATAATAATAATAATAATAATAATAATAATAATAATAATAATAATAATAATAATAAAAATACTAATAGAAATTATAAAAGAAAATACTAACTAATAGAATAATAATAATAATTGTGGTAATGATAATAAAAAATAATAATAATAATAATAATAATAATAATAATAATAATAATAATAATAATAATAATAATAATAATAATAATAATAATAATAATAATAATAATAATAATAATAATAATAATAATAATAATAATAATAATAATAATAATAATAATAATAATAATAATAATAATAATAATAATAATAATAATAATAATAATAATAATAATAATAATAATAATAATAATAATAATAATAATAATAATAATAATAATAATAATAATAATAATAATAATAATAATAATAATAATAATAATAATAATAATAATAATAATAATAATAATAATAATAATAATAATAATAATAATAATAATAATAATAATAATAATAATAATAATAATAATAATAATAATAATAATAATAATAATAATAATAATAATAATAATAATAATAATAATAATAATAATAATAATAATAATAATAATAATAATAATAATAATAATAATAATAATAATAATAATAATAATAATAAAATAATAATAATAATAAAGAAGAAGAAGAAGAATAATAATAATAATAATAATAATAATAATAAGAAGAAGAAGAAGAATAATAATAAGAATAATGAATAATAGAAAAGAAGAAGAATAAGAAGAAGAAGAAGAAGAAGAAGAAGAAGAAGAAGAAAAATTATTAGAAGAATTATTATTATTATTATTATTATTATTATTATTATTATTATTATTATTATTATTATTATTGTTATTATTATTATTATTATTATTATTATTAGAATTATTAATATTATTATTAAGAATTAAGAATTATTATTATTTTATTATTATTATTATTATTATTATCATTATTATAATTATTATTATTATTATTATTAGTTATTATTATTATTATTATTATTTTTATTATCATTATTATCATCATTAATGATAATGATAAAAGTAAAAAATGAAAATGATTATAAAGATGATAATAATAACTGCAACTACAACGTCACCCCCCCCAAAAAAAAAAAAACAATTAAAACAACAATAAAAACAACAATAACAATATTTGAGTCCATTAGTCCACCGCTGAAAACTCATAAACACTTCCTTCCTCTCCCTCTCACTCTCATTCTCTCCCTCCCCATTCCCTCCTCTTTCCTCTGCTCTCCTCTTTTCCTCGTCCCTGCTTGGTGAAGGGAACACCTAGGGTAATTATACCGACAAATTACAAACGCCGTTATGATTAATTAATATCTCGAAACATATGCAAAATATTAAAAAAATAAAAAGGTGCCGCTGAACACACACACACACACACACACACACACACACAGAGAGAGAGAGAGAGAGAGAGAGAGAGAGAGAGAGAGAGAGAGAGAGAGAGAGAGAGAGATAGTTAATTTGATCATCGATTTCTTACCTGGTGTGTGTGTGTGTGTGTGTGTGTGTGTGTGTGTGTGTGTGTGTGTGTGTGTGTGTGTGTGTGTGTGTGTGTGTGTGTGTGTGTGTGTGTGTGTGTGTGTGTGTGTGTGTGTGTGTGTGTGTGTGTGTGTGTGTGTGTGTGTGTGTGTGTGTGTGTGTGTGTGTGTGTGTGTGTGTGTGTGTGTGTGTGTGTGTGTGTGTGGAGCATTATTCTCTAAACACGGCAATGTTTTCTCTGAGAAGAAGAAAAAAGAACAAGAAAAGAAGTCTGCATCCCTTAAAGTGTAATGAGAGAGAGAGAGAGAGAGAGAGAGAGAGAGAGAGAGAGAGAGAGAGAGAGAGAGAGACGATATACTCCCCTTGTTAGCTTTGGTAGTGAGAGGAAAGAGGGAAGGAAGGATGAAAGAAGGGAAGAAAAACAAAAGAAAACGAGAGGGAGAAAATGCTAGAGATAGGTGAAACCAGAGAGAGAGAGAGAGAGAGAGAGAGAGAGAGAGAGAGAGAGAGAGAGAGAGAGAGAGAGAGAGAGAGAGAGAGAGAGAGAGAGAGAGAGAGAGAGAGAGAGAGAGAGAGAGAGAGAGAGAGAGAGAGAGAGAGAGAGAGTTTTTAGTAGCAACGTTACGAGAGTCGCTTTTGCAAGAAAAAACGGAAGGAGAGGGAGTAAGAAAGAACTCAAGAAAGAAAACAAGGACGATATGTGGAGGTTGGACGATGTTGGAGGAGAAAGAAGGGATAGGGAAAAGAAAATAGAAGGAAAGCACGGGAAGACAGTTTGGAGAGAAAAGGGTTAAAGGGAAAGGGGACGAACGAGAAGAGTAAGGAGAACGAAAGGATAACAGAAGGGCAGAAGTTTTCATTTGCAAGCGGTTCTGAACTGTTGAAGGTGACAAGAGGGAAGGAGTGCGACTTAGGAAGTTGTGGGATCTAAGGGGATGAAGGAAAGGTTAGGGAGGAGAAGAAGGGGGAGAGGCAGGGAGAGGGAAGCGGCCCATCCCTCACATAGGCGGGTTAATGAGCACGACAGAATGGTTTCTCGCTTACTGGCAGCCAAAGTGATAAATTGCCTCGCTGCCGTCCCTCCCCGGCAGACCTTATTAGCACACACACACACACACACACACACACACACACACACACACACACACACACAGGAAGACAGACAAACCACGCAATATCGTCCATTATAGGTAATTTCATTTGGTTCGTCAAATTTGCAAAACATTGCAGCCAGTGATTATGAACTTGTAATGATGGTCTAGACATGTATTGTGTTGCATGTGTGACATTTACTGCCCTGCTGTGTGTGTGTGTGTGTGTGTGTGTGTGTGTGTGTGTGTGTGTGTGTGTGTGTGTGTGTGTGTGTGTGTGTGTGTGTGTGTGTGTCTATTTGTGTGTGTTTGCCAGCTATACTAACGTTACTCTCACAAAAAATTTCGTGACTGTAAATATTGACTTGGATATTTTTATATCGATTCAATTTAATTTACTAACACATCAAGCTTTGAGATATTCCAGTAATATTCTTATTCATGTCAATTAATGTAGCAATCCGGTTGACTTAATGAAATAATCAAGTTTGCTTAGTTCTTTGTAATTAAGTTTGATTCTCAGGAAAACCACCACACCCTCACACACGAACAAACACACACACACACACACACACACACACACACACACACACACACACACACACACACACACACATACACAAACATGGTCATCTTAAACTGACTTATAATACAATCATTATAATTTGATAACTCCCCACTATTTCAAATTTCATCACACTGGCCGCCATTCTACAAACCTTTTTTCTTATAATACCATTACCACCATCATCCCCATCATCCCTCATCTTCCGTACCATCATCTTTCCCCCACCAATAAGCTCACCTCTCCTCACATCTCTATCCATGTCCCATACTGATAAGGATCCATCCTCAAGCCGCCAGAGCCCGGTCTTCACGCCATCACTCTCGCTATCCATCTTTCCCTGCAATCCATCCTTCTATCAGATTTTCTACCCAAGAATTGATGGTTCCTCTGTTTGGGCTCTCTCTCTCTCTCTCTCTCTCTCTCTCTCTCTCTCTCTCTCTCTCTCTCTCTGTATGTGTGTGTGTGTGTGTGTGTGTGTGTGTGTGTGTGTGTGTGTGTGTGTGTGTGTGTGTGTGTGTGTGTGTGTAATCCACCACCACCACGGTCGCCCGCTGGTCACCCTGTGTGAGTGTTTCACTGTTTGATCTGCTGTAGTCTCTGACGAGACAGCCAGACGTTACCCTACGGAGCGAGCTCAGAGCTCATTATTTCCGATTTTCGGATAGGCCTAAGACCAGGCACACACCACACACCGGGACAACAAGGTCACAACTCCTCGATTTACATCGCGTACTTACTCACTGCTAGGTGAACAGGGGCTACACGTGAAAGGAGACACACCCAAATATCTCCAACCGGCCGGGGAATCGAACCCCGGTCCTCTGGCTTGTGAAGCCAGCGCTTTAACCACTGTGTGTGTGTGTGTGTGTGTGTGTGTGTGTGTGTGTGTGTGTGTGTGTGTGTGTGTGTGTGTGTGTGTGTGTCCTTGCGTTTTCTTAGTTTCTAATTTAACTTGCATTCTATTCTTCCTTGGTTTTTCTTCCTTGTACTTTTTTTTATTAACTTTTTTCTCCTAAACAACACTTCGTCTTTTATCCTCGGGCAGGACTTCGTTCCTCTTCTTTTCACCTTCTCCAAGAACATTTTCAGCTCAGAACTTCGCGCATCTCCCTCCAATTACTCACCGCATCATTATAAGTTTCACAAACAGTACCTTAACAACTACGATGATGCTGACGAAGAGATGTGGATCGGGGGAGGGAGAGAGGGAAGGAAAGGAAGGGGAAGACAGGAAGAAAGGCAAGGGGAAGTTGTACAAAAGTTTGACAGGGACGAGAAGGTGCTAAGGGAGGGAGGAAAGAAAAGGAAAAGGAGACCAGGATAAAAGTTGCTGAGGATGAGTGTGTGTGTGTGTGTGTGTGTGTGTGTGTGTGTGTGTGTGTGTGTGTGTGTGTGTGTGAGAGGGCAGTGGCCCTAAGAGTTATGAACGTAATAAATAACAAGAAAACGACCATATAACATTGCACTTTATCAATTATCTACCATGTAATTTCCACTCTCAAATGCTGGCCGTCTTCCCTTCATCTATCATCGCCATTCTCTCTCTCTCTCTCTCTCTCTCTCTCTCTCTCTCTCTCTCTCTCTCTCTCTCGTTGATGCGACCTCCACTGCCATCAAAACCACATTAGATCTTTGTATCGGCACAAAGTAGTGACATTCCTCATTAATTTCAGTATAAAATATGTAGTTAATAATTTTCCTAACACTAACTTTCCTTATCTTCTTCCCAGTTATATACAATACACAGCCATGAAAACCGTTCCAGCTTGTTATGACATTTGAAATAAAAAAAAACCCTTTTCATTGCTATAATTACAAAATATAAAACATATTTATTGTATTCCTCTCAATTATAATTATGTAGCTAAATCTATAACAATCAATCATTCAGAACCTACGTCTTTCATTTCTACATCTTTTCTCATTGGGATAACTTTGGCATCCCTTATGCATCACTTCCATTTTCTCCCGTTCCTTCACCCATTACTCCTTTATATCGCTCTCCAAGGTACTAAAACTCACACGTTATTAATGGCTTCAGTTCCTGACTGTGAAGTTGTAAAGAAACTCACTAAAGGGGAAGAATATGAAAGCATAAAGATTTGTGGCAGTAATGCAGAAGTGTGGAGTACGACTTTTAGGAGGAAGAAGAGAGGAGAGGAGGACGAGTGGAGAGGAGAGAAGAATGGGGGAGGAGAGAAGAAAGGAGAAAACCAGAGAGAGGAATAATGGGGACGGGAAGGAGAAAGAATCTAAGATGAGAGGAACCAAAAAGAAAGAAGGGGAAAGAAAAGAGAGGGAAAGGAAAGAGGACAAGAGATGAGAGAAAAAAAAGATAGAGGAGAGATGACTGGAGAACAGTGAGAATGAATTGAAATAAGAAGAAAGGGAGAAAGAGAATAATGATAATAATAATAATAATAATAATAATAATAATAATAATAATAATAATAATAATAATAATAATAATAATAATAATAATGATAATGATAATAATAATAATAATAATAATAATAATAATAATAATAATAATAATAATAATAATAATAATAATAATAATAATAATAATAATAATAATAATAATAAGAAGAAGAAGAAGAAGAAGAAAATGCAAAATAAAAACACTAAGAAAAAGAAGGAAAGGAGAAAATGGAAGTAAAAGAAATATCAGTTAGGGAAGAGAGAGAAGGAAAAAAGCAGCGGACTCGTTGGTCCTTACTTTGGGGTATATATACTACATGGGAAGAAAACTAGGACATGGATGAGGAGATGGAAGAAAGGAGAGAAGGAAGAGGATAAAAAGAAAAAGGTGAAAGACGAGTAAGGAGAGAAAAGGACTATAAAGTAAGAGAGAAAAAAAAGAAAATGTACCAAGTTGTTAAAAAGAAGCGACAATAAATGAAATGCTGCTGGCAGTGTTCATAGACATTTGGTGAAAACTTGTATCTTTCTTTCCTTTTTTATTCTCTTCTCTTTGTTTTTTCCTTTCCTTCTTTATTACTCCCTTACTTTACTTCTCTGTTTTTATACATATCGTCTCTTTCTATTTTTTTCTTTATAATTCTTATCTTCGTGTTCTTGTCTGTGGATTTGTCTGTGTGTACATCAGTTTCTCTTTATGTCTTTCTCTGTCAATTTATTTACTTTTGCTTTTATATTTATGGCAGAGAGAGAGAGAGAGAGAGAGAGAGAGAGAGAGAGAGAGAGAGAGAGAGAGAGAGAGAGAGAGAGAGAGAGAGAGAGAGAGCACTAAGTACCAGGATATCATGAGAAAATGTAGAGTAAAAGAGAACTAATGTAACTTTAGAGATGCAGTTAACAAAATACTATTCTAACAGCTTATAAAAAGTGTTTAGAAAGTTCCAAACATTAAGGCATCTCTCTCTCTCTCTCTCTCTCTCTCTCTCTCTCTCTCTCTCTCTCTGAATTCGAAGTAAAAGTAAATAAAGAGAAAAAAAAAAACAATTCCAGCTTCTATTCAGGTTAATACCAAGTTTCCCCGTCTTTCTTCATTCTACTTCCGTTATCACCGTCTGTTCTTTACTTCCCATTTTCCTCTTCATGAACTCCAGAGGTAAGTACTTTTCTTCTTTCACGAGTCTACGAAAGCCATTCCCCTCGCTTGGAAGTTTTCTCAATCTCCTTCCTTCTATCTTCGTATTTAATGAAGGATAGAAAATGTAGTTATATAAAATTAAACACACTTTTGTCTTCCTTTTTTTTCATTTCATTAAGAAATAGTGTTATTGTTTTCTTTTTTATAAAGATTACTTTTTTCTCTTACTAGGGTTGGGCTTTCAGTATCAGTTGCTTAATCTCTCTCTCTCTCTCTCTCTCTCTCTCTCTATCTCTCTCTCAAAACGTTTCCTATCTTTTGGAGTAAACGAAATTTTCTCTTAATTCTCTCCCATTTGATCTACGTCGTTCATTACCTCACACTCTTCCTCCTCCTCTTCCTCTACTCTTCAAAGACATAACGTCTGTGTCCTCACTGTCTTCCTAATCTTTTCATCCCGAGGCGTAGAAGTCCATGCCCTTTCCTATGAAAAGCCATTTTCTTCTCTGAGATGGTTGTTGTTGTTGTTGTTGTTGTTATTGTTATTATTGTTGTTGTTGTTGTTGTTATTGTTATTATTATTGTTGTTGTTGTTGATAATGGTGATGATGATGGTTATAATGGTAATGATGATCATCATTAGCAGTGTTAATAGTGGTGGCGGTGGTATTAAAATAGTAATCGTAGTAGA
>NC_059271.1:13210191-13217691 GCF_017591435.1 Portunus trituberculatus | reverse complement strand
ATATATATATATATATATATATATTATATTGAGGTTAAAATTTATGTTTCTTTGTATTTTACTTCTGTACTGTTCTAACTAATAATATGGATTTTAGTTAAATGATAAGAGTACATCTGTAAATAAAAGTACTCAGATTTCACTCTAATTCATCATTTTACCTATGTAAAAATACATTTTTGGATTTACTATTGATGAATTGTCGAAGCTGTGTCGTGTGTGTGTGTGTGTGTGTGTGTGTGTGTGTGTGTGTGTGTGTGTGTGTGTGTGTGTGTGTAGATGCAGGGTTGGCTTCGACATTCAGTTTTGTGAGTAAATTTTAGTCTAATTGTCATTGCATTATTGATTTCATATTCTCTCTCTCTCTCTCTCTCTCTCTCTCTCTCTCTCTCTCTCTCTCTCTCTCTCTCTCTCTCTCTCTCTCTGTCTCTCTGTCTCTCTCTTTTACAGCCAGGTCTTTTTTTTTCTTTCTTTCTTTCCTCCTCTCTTTACCATCTCTCTCTTTAAGATCACATTTACCTTACTTTTCTTCCTCCAGCATCTCCTTGCTTTCCTACCTAATCTTTCGCTTTCTCTTCTTTCAACCATTTTCTCTCTTCATCCTTCCTTTTATCTCCTTCCTTCCTTCTTTCCTTTCTTCTCTGATTTCCTCTCTTTTTCATGTTTATCTTTTATCATATCTTATTTCCTTCTTCAATCTTTTGATTTTCTCCTTTATTTACTTCATTCCTGAATTCCCTCACCTATCTCTTCTCCCTACAATCCTATCATCTTTTTTTTCGTAACTCTTTCCCGCTTTCCTTTATATTTCTAACATTACCACCATCATTAGGAGAATACTTCCTGTGTAACTATTAAAGAAAAAAAAGAAAATCGTATTCGAAAAAAAAATATATATGTATAAGAATAAAGATTTGCATACAAAACGCATTTCGGTGGATTTCCTTTTGGCGGCTTCCCATTCCTTTCTCCTGCGATTAGGAGAAACTAAAAAGGGGTGATAAACGCATTAGAACCGGTTATTGGGTGTTTTCCTCGCCTTCCGGGGAAATAAAAGAGGTGATACTGGATAAAAAAAAAAAGGAGATGCTGGATAGAGGAAGAAACTAAAAGAACCACAATACATAAAAAAGATAAATAAATCTGTAAGAAATAGTAAAAGTTTGGAAGATGATGTTTTCAAAAGAAATTGGGAAAAAGAAGTGGTGATACTAAACAAAGCAGGTGATACATAGGGAAAGAGATAAAAAAAAAACACACACACAAACGTAAGGAGAGAATAAAAAAGTAAAATAGGGTAAACAACACACAGTAATGGATAAAAGAATGATACTGAATAGAGAAAAAAACTGATAAAAGAGAAATATTGAAGGATAGCCATAAATAAATTTGAAAAATAGTATTGATAGCGAATAAAACTAACGTTGAGTACAGGAAGAAATTTAGAAAACCACAATTACTTGAAAAATACGAAAAAAAAAGATGGAAATAAAGCCCAAAAGCAGATATTAGAGATTATATGGGAAAAAGGCATCGACATTTTTATGAAACATTAATTATAGAATAGAAATAAATAGAGCAAAGTTTCAAAAGAAAGAAAAACACTCAGAGAGAGAGAGAGAGAGAGAGAGAGAGAGAGAGAGAGAGAGAGAGAGAGAGAGAGAGAGAGAGAGAAGGTGGGGAGAAGGGGATGCAGGGAAATGGCTACAGGGATTCGTGTTAATAATGTACAAGTCTCCGGTACGAAGATACAATATTAATGTACAATTCATAACGTTGTCGCTCCTCTCGACTGAAAACTAAGTGCCGGCAGTGAGACGAGCGAGACATCTGCTGGACTGTCGCTGGCAGTCGGCCCTATCAAAACTGGTCAAGGGAGTTAGGTCACGTCAGGTTAGATGATTATATTAGTGCCAAATTCAAGGTGCGATAAGCGAAATCTAACTATTGGAATAAAGTCTACGGGAATAAAGGTGAGAAAAGGTGAAATTTTGAGAAAGCAAATAGAGTTAGGTAAGATTTGTCAATTTTTTGCATAATTATTATCTGAATAAATCAATCAGTAAACCTTAAACTAATGAAGAAAAAGTGATATATGGTTTGAGAAGAGAGAACAAACAAAGTGAATGGCCAGACTGAGTAAATATCCTCAGAGACAGTAGTGAATGAAGCATAAAAAAGTCTTGGGATATGTGTGAAAGAGAGTGTGGTAGAAGAGATAACATATAGATGTTTGGCAAAGTTTGGTAATTTAGCAGCTTCATGGGTGAGTATATGAGTGAATGAAGAGAAACATAGGGATAAGAATGAGTGTGAAAGAAGTGAAGTGAAAAGTCATGAGAAAGAAAATAAAAAAAATAATACTACACATGATGAATAAGACAACTGTAGATAGAGGTCAAAAGTTCACATGAACGAAAAAGGCAGAAAACACAGAGAAAAATAGATATGAAAAGTTTAAAAAGAAACAACAATGAAAAAAAAAGAACAAAAGGGTATACAAAACAACAGAAAAACATGAAAAATGAAAGAAAACAAGAAATGATAAAGATAGAAATAAAATGTAAAAATCATGAAGAAAATAAGACATTAGAAAACACACACACACACACACACACACACACACACACACACACACACACACACACACACACACACACACATATATATATATATATATATATATATATATATATATATATATATATATATATATATATATATATATATATATATATATATATATATATATATATATATATATATATATATATATATATATATATATATATATATATATATATATATATATATATATATATATATATATATATATATATATATATATATATATATATATATATATATATATATATATATATATATATATATATATATATATATATATATATATATATATATATATATATATATATATATATATATATATATATATATATATATATATATATATATATATATATATATATATATATATATATATATAGAACGTAACAGATCTAATAATTATAGTAATAATAATAATAATAACGATAAAAATAATAATAATAATAACAATAATAATAATAATAATAATAATAATAATAATAATAATAATAATAATAATAATAACAATAATATTGATAATTATAATAATAATGATAATAATAATAATAATAATAATTATAATAATAATAATAATAATAATAATAGTAATAATAGTAATAATAATAAAAGACATCAATGAGGAATAGAAGGCGATATTCCACGTAACCCAATAATACTTGACAACTACAGTGTGCTCGCGCCAGTCACCTTTAAGCTCCGTACATACTGGTAATGATCTCATTTCACTCCGCATTACGTGCCTGCATTAACGTTAATATCATTATTATTCGTATTAGCTAGTATTAATAGTGGTGATGGTGGTGGTGGCGATGGTTGTAGTGGATGCAATAGTGGGTAGTAATAGTGTCATTTATCGTCAAGTAGTAGTCGTATTCGCAGTAGTAGTAGTGGTAGTAGTAGTAGTAGTAGTAGTAGTAGTAGTAGTAGTAGTAGTAGTAGCAGTAGTAATAGCAGTAGTAGTAGTAGTAGTAGTAGTAGTAGTAGTAGTAGTAGTAGTAGTAGTAGTAGTAGTAGTAGTAATAACAGTAGCAGAAGTAATAGTAGTAGTAGTAGTAGTAGAAGTAGTAGTAGTAGTAATAGTGGTAGTATTTGCAGTGATTAAAAAAAATCATATTCTATAATAATTTACTGTGATCATCAACATTATTTTTGTTGTTAACATTATTGCTGATATTACTATTATTACTACTACGACAACTGCAACTACTTCTACTACTACTACTACTACTACTACTACTACTACTACTACTACTAATACTACTACTGCTACTACTACTACTACTAATATTACTACTTCTTGTGCAACTACTACTAATATACTTCTACAACCATCATCACCATCACCGCCATTGCTATTATCACCACAATTATCAAAACCATACCAAAATCTAACTAAAGTACTAGAATAAACAACATATTTCATAACCACCACCACCACCACCACCACTACTATCTACGGACCCAATCCCACACGTACACACACAGACACACGACCAGACCGCACACTTTCCCCTCACGGCTCATGACCTCAGTTGACCTGTTGCCCTTTAATGGAGTTCATAGTAGAACGGGAAGGGGTCAGATAGCGGAGAGACCCAATAGCGCCTGGCTGGGGACCTTTCATTCAGGTAATGTTCTTCCCTGTGACCTCTTGAGTGCTGAGCGTGCCTTCCCTTGCCTCGATTGGATGGGTCCGCTGGGTCTCTCTCTCTCTCTCTCTCTCTCTCTCTCTCTCTCTCTCTCTCTCTCTCTCTCTCTCTCTCTCTGGGATGAAGAAATAAAAGCGTGTCTGATGGCTGTTTTTTCATCCTAAATAAAGATTCCGTCTATAAATTTTGGCTAAAGAGGGAGACAAAGATTTCCTTAATGTGAAGACGAGGAGCAGGAGCAGAAAGACGGGAAGGATGAGGACAAGGGGGAGGACAAAGAAGAAGAACAGGAAGAGGTAGAAAAGTGCAATGGATTAGGAACATATAGATGAGGAGGATAATAAGAAGAGAAAAGCGTAAAATGAGTAAAAGGGGAAGGATTAGAAAATGGGAGAAAATAAAAGAAAGAAAATGAGTACAATAGATCAAGGGGATAAGGAAGAGATGAAAGACATGAAAAGGTGTACAAGAAAAAGAACAAGAAAAGAAGAGGAAGAACAACAACAAGAACAGGACAAATAATAACAAGAAGAAGAAGAACGCCCATCTTTATTCTATGTAAACAAGAATTGTAACAATAACTACCAGGTGTCCCTGTCAACAACACCGCCAACCTATGGCGTACGTATAACATAACAGATGAACTCAAGAAATGAAAGGAATATATTTAACGTTACTTACAGTTTTTTTCTTAATCACCTTTTACTTATAATTCCTGGGAGTGTGAAAAAATTAAAAATGGTTATGTCACCTTCTATACTGAGCTAGAGAGAGAGAGAGAGAGAGAGAGAGAGAGAGAGAGAGAGAGCACCCTGTCGCTTCATGACCTAACCCTGACCTCTGACCTTTCAAGCAGGTCATAAACTCTCTCCCTCTTCCTCTTTCTTTCTGTGTGTGTGTGTGTGTGTGTGTGTGTGTGTGTGTGTGTGTAGGTCGTTACGTATGAGGTTATGTCTCTCTCTCTCTCTCTCTCTCTCTCTCTCTCTCTCTCTCTCTCTCTCTCTCTCTCTCTCTCTAACACAAAACGCAGGCAGGACAAGACAAGGTAGTGAAGTGATATTTCTTATGGACTGGAAAGAAACTATTTTGCGGAGCGGCATTGTTTTCCTGGCGATGAAGGAACCGAGGGAACGAGTGAACGAGGCCCGCCAACTCTTGTATCATTCAAGCCCGCTACTCCCTTTGTCTGTCTTTGTCCCGTCTGCTGCTTGTCCGCCTGGGAATGGTCGGGTCTGTGTGTCGGTACCGTATGATGTGTGTGTGTGTGTGTGTGTGTGTGTGTGTGTGTGTGTGTGTATGTTATCTCTGTCTCTTTCTATTGGTTACTGTCTGTAGGTCGGTCGGTCGGTCAGTCAGTCAGTCAGTCAGTCAGTCGGTCTCTCTCTCTCTCTCTCTCTCTCTCTCTCTCTCTGGCAGAGGAAGGAGCCTCACTTTTCTTATTCAAACATACAATCTCAACTTTTCCTTTCCCTCTTAGTCTCTCTCTCTCTCTCTCTCTCTCTCTCTCTCTCTCTCTCTCTCTGGGTGTCAAGTAATAGCTGATGGTCTGGTCTATTACCTATAAAATTATGGTTTCTATCATTTGGCTTTTCCTCAACCACTCCTGTTTACCTGCGCCAATTTGTGCCTCCGAAATTTTTCCTCCCTTCTTTCCTTATTTTTCCTTCTCTTCGATTCTTTTGCTGCTCTTGCTTTTCCTTCTCCATCTCTTCCTAATGACCATCTCCTCGTTTTCCTTAATTTTCTTCTGTTTCTTTCCTCTTTTGCTTCCCTTTTTCTTACTTTTCCTTCTCTTTCTATTCTTCACTATTCCTCGTTTTCCTTACCTCATTCTTTTTCCCTTTCTTCCCATCGCTTCCTTTTTTTTCTTCCATTCATTCACCCCTTCACTTTCTCATCCTCCTCCTTCTCTTTACTATATTCATTCTACTCATCATGATCGTCCAATTTCTCATCTTCCTCCTATTTCTTTCCTTTCCTTCCTTCTTTTCCTTGTCCTTCATGTCATTCTGTTCATTTCTTTCCTTCTACTATTTTTTTTTATCTTCCTTTCATCCTCCTCATCTTCCTTACCATCTTTCTTCTCTTCTTTCCCTTTCCTTCTCCTCTTACTACTATTCTTTATCTACCTTTCCAACCTCCATTTTCTTTCTTCTCTTCTTGATCTTACTTTCATTTATTCATTCTTCTCCGCCTCTTCCTTCTCTTTGTTCGTCTTCCTTGTACATGTCCTTAACATAATCGTCTTTTTAATTCTTCTTTTCTTGTTGTTTCACATTATTTTGTTAATGCATTTTCCATGGATGACTTTTGTTTTCTTGTTTCTGCTTTATTTTCTGTTTTATTTGTTACGTGCCATTTTTCTGCTCCTTTTATTTTATCTTTTTATCTCTCAATATTCGTTAACAAGATAATTGTTCCTCCTTCTTTTATCATTATCGTTCCTCCTGTTTTCCTCTCTGCTTTTGCTTTTACATTGTTTGCTCCATTCTCTCTTTTTATCTCTTGCAAATCCTTTCTTCCTCCTATTCTTCCATTAACTACTTAAGTCTCCACCACCGTATTTCTTTTCTTTCTTTTCTTATCTTCCTTGTTTTCACAATTTTTCTTCTTTTTTATGTTTTTTTACTCTTTCATTCTATTCACATTCTTTAACTGTGGCAGCCTCACATCTTTTTAGCATTTTTTTTATACATTTCTTCTCTGTTTTCCCCTTCTTACTTTTACTTCCCAATACTTTATTTTATTATTTTACTCTCCTCCAGCTTTGTCCTTGTAATGTTCATTTCAATCCTTCCTTTTTTTTTTTTTACTTTTCATTCTATTCTTTCCTATTTTTTCTTTCATATCTACTTGTTCTCCTTCTTGATCCTTTATTTCTTTCTTTTATATGTTCTCTTCTTATTCGTATTCTTTCATTCCTTTTTTGCTATCTGATCTTCTCTTCTTATTCTTGTTCTTATATTATATCTCCAGTCTCCTTTATTTCCTTCGTCTTTTTTTCTTGCCTCCATTGTCCTTTGTCCGTCTTCTACTCCTCGTTTCGTCCCACAGACTTCCTAAGGTCTATTCCTATGTATATATTCCTCCTCTTCCTAATTTCTAATCCTCATTTTCTTCCTCCTCCTCCTCCTCCTCCTCCCATGCTCTCTTCTTCTCTTTTCTTTGTATTGCTATTCTTGACGTTTATTCTTTACCTTCCGGTTTTTTTATTCTCTCATTA
>NC_059271.1:13205191-13207691 GCF_017591435.1 Portunus trituberculatus | reverse complement strand
CTCTCTCTCTCTCTCTCTCTCTCTCTCTCTCTCTCTCTCTCTCTCTCTCTCTCTCTCTCTCTCTGTCTCACTTGTTTGCCTCGTCTGGAACACTGCCCATCTTCAAAAAGCATAACTCTTTCCCTTGTTGCCCTTCTTTTCCCTTCCTTTCCTTCCCATCACCTAACATTTTCCTTCCTTCCTTCCTACCTTTCCCTTCCTTCTCTTCTTCCATCTCCTCCATATCTCTTATCCGACTATGCCTTCTAGTATTTTTTTTTTGGATTTGAAAATTTTCTCCCTCCTCTTTCTTTTCTATCTTTACTCGTATTTGTTATTAGTTTTCCATTCTCCTTATTCATCATGTTTTTTTTGTAATTCTTATTTATTTTTTTCTTATTTCTTCATTCACTTCACGAGTCCTATTTCTTCTTTTTCTTGTTCCTTTATCTTGTTATTATCCGTAATTTTCATTTTTTTTCTAATTTTTGTCTTTTGTGTAATGTCTTCCTCCACTCACTTCTTCTTTTCCTATCTTCTCATATCTTCTCTTCGTCGTTTTCTGTTCATTCTCAATTATTTCTGAACAGTTTTGTCTCCTTTGCTTCGTAATAATTCTTTCTTTCTTTCTTTTACGTTTCTTGTTATACTATTCTTCACCATCCTCCTTTCTTAATTCATATTTTTCTCATACTTCTTCATTTTCTCTTCCTTCTTAACATTTTCTTCCTTCCTTCTACTTCATGTCCCCTCTTTCGTTTCGTCTTTATCTTTTTTCTGTGTCGTCTTTCTATTGTCCTCTCACTTTTCTTTATTTGTTATATTTTTCTTATATCTTGTCATTGTCCTCTCCTCCTCCTCCTCTTTTTTTTCTTGAACTTTTCATGTTCCTCTTTTCTTCATCATCTTCATTTCACTTCTTTCAAACTCGCTCTCTCCCTCTCCCATTCCTCTCTCTCTCTCTCTCTCTCTCTCTCTCTCTCTCTCTCTCTCTCTCTCTCTCTCTCTCTCTCTCTCCCAGCCATTGTCTGACCTCCTTACTGTTCTGCCGACTCCAGCTCCTCTTTCCTTCTTCTCCTGCTGACTCTGGCCCACTGATCTCTCTCTCTCTCTCTCTCTCTCTCTCTCTCTCTCTCTCTCTCTCTCTCTCTCCCTCTCTTAGTTCATCCAGTATTCTCGCTTTTGTTATTGGATTGGCAACACTGCTTGATGCTGATTAGCTACTTGGTCTCACTCCTCCAATGACAGATTACACTCCTCTTGTAACTCATTACCTATCACAGTTTTTTTCCTTATCATTCACTTCATTCTACATTTACTATCATTTTATTCTTTTTTTCTTTAATTTGACTTGCACTATATCCTAAATTCCCTCCATTCTTCTTTCTTTTCCTCTCTATAAAATACTTAATTCTCTATCTCTTCCTTTTTCCCTTCTCTTGATACAAACACCCGATGTCCTGCCACTTCCTTTCTCTTTTTTTTCTCTCTCTTTTTGCCCTTCACTTGATGTAAAAGATCAATTTTTTTTCGTTTATTTTTCCCTTCATTTGATTTTAAACATTTCATCAATATTCCTTTCTCCTATTCCTCCCCTCTATTTTTCTTCACTCGATATAAAATCTTTGTCTTTTCTTCCTCTTTTCTTTACTTAATACAAAAATGAGATAATTCACCTATTCTTCTACTTTCCCCTCCTGTTCCTCTCTTTTTCCTTTCGTATATCTACTTTCAATACATTTATGTAGATAAACCCAGCAAAACTGTAACTCATATCTTCAAAATACATATTCAAACATTATATATTGTTTGCTAATAACTTTTTTTTTATACATTTTCCCTAATTTCACCCTCATCTAATGCTTCTCCTTCAACAAACAAATACATGAAAACAAATAAATATACCTATGGTTGTCAAAATTACTGGCATTGGTCATATACGCGTGTGTGTGTGTGTGTGTGTGTGTGTGTGTGTGTGTGTGTGTGTGTGTGTGTGTGTGTGTGTGTGTGTGTGTGTGTGTGTGTGTGTACTATAGCACGTAAAAGAGTCACAAGACATCAAACAAACATACACACGATGGCAGGATTCGACAAACAAACTTAGCATTCAGAGATAAACAAAAAATGCTAATGTTTGTTTTCCATTCACACGGCAAACAATGTACGTCTACCCTTCCTCCTTCCTCTTCCTAAGCCTTCTTTGCCTATTTTCTTTCCTTTTCTTTTTATTTCCTCCCTTCCTGTGCTTTAATTTACACTTTTATACTTTAATTTATACTTTTATACTTTATCTTTATTCACATTTGGTTTACTCTATTTTCCTTTGTCTCCAGTTTGCACTGACAAAATTTTTTTTTCTTTTACAATCTTTCTTCTCTTATATCTTCTTATCTTCTACCTTTCTTCTTCTTTTCTTGAATATTTTTTACTTTATTCATATTTTTTTCTCTATTTGCTCTTTCTCTTTCCTTCCTAACTTCTTGCTTTCCCTTTTCTTGTCTTCTTTCTTATCCATTTCCTT
>NC_059271.1:13190191-13192691 GCF_017591435.1 Portunus trituberculatus | reverse complement strand
AGTGATGATGTATGGTGAGGGAAAAACTAATCGGTATGTGGTAGTGGTGAGAGGATGAGTGATGCTATTAGAGTCGGTGTGAAGGTAGTGGTGATGGCGGTGGTTTTGGTTGTTGTGACGCTGGTGGTGGTGACATACGGAGGTGAAGTTATGTTATGATGTATCAGATGTGTATAGAAGTAGAATAGTATGATATTGGCGATAAATCATTTACTGAGATGACACATTAGGTTGGTAAATGGACAGACAGCTAACTCAATGCCTCTCCCTACCCCATTAATTTTGCTAGTTTCCATTTTTACTAATTTTTCTTAATTTATTTTCGTTTAGTATATTGCATCATTAATCCTCTTTGTCTTCATTTTCCATCCTTCATTATTTTTTTTCAGTATTTGCCATTTTATCCTGTTTTTCTTCTTCCGCCTTTTCATCTTTTTAACTATCTTTTTCTTTCATCCAACACTACATTTTCCCCTCTCCTCTTTCCATCATCTGCACCTCGGTAAGGAAAAAAATGGTACTAATAGGGCCTTCCATCACGCCATCAATCTAAGTGACAAATTAACAGTACCGTCACCAAAAAAAGGGGGAAAAAGGAAAAAAAGAAGAGTAAGGCTCGAGAATACAAATGAGAAGCAATTTGTTATAATGATCCATATCAACACATCCATTGAGAGAGAGAGAGAGAGAGAGAGAGAGAGAGAGAGAGAGAGAGAGAGAGAGAGAGAGAGAGAGAGAGAGAGAGAGAGAGAGAGAGAGAGAGAGAGAGAGAGCAAGGAAAGAAATGGTTGTCTTTGGAAATCGGTTGTGCCCAGGTAATTTCAGTCGGCACTCAGGCTTGGCGAAGCGGCGAGTCTCGGCCAGGTGAACTAATGCCAATCAAGCCCAGGTAATGGTGGTGGTGATGGTGGTAGTAGTGATGATGATAGTGATGTTGGTGGTGATTATAATATTCCTGATGTTAATGATACAAATAATAAGATAAATAGGGATAGAAATAAATATAGATAGATACATAGATAGATAGATGGACCGATAGATAAATAGATAGATATGGGAACAAAAAGAAATAGTAAATCAATGGAAAAAGAGACAAATAAATAAATACATATGAATAGAAAAATAAAATATTATAATACAGAAAAAAATAATATAAAAAATATTTATAAGTGGATAAAAACAAAACATAATAAACTAATACGTGGAAAAATGGATTATCATAGTTGTGGTGATGGTAATAAGACACTAACAGTTGTAGTGGTACGGATAATGACTGCAGTGGTAGAAGAGAGTAAAATGTACGGTTACTATTACCATACGTTCCCTATGTTTGCCCCCTCTAAACCTTCAACTAAGCAGTGATTTGTATACAGACATGAAAACAAAAAGAAAAAAAAAAAAAAACGAATGATTGTTATTCTTGTCTTCATGTTCACTTTTATTTTTTTTATTTCTGAGTGGCATTCATTTTTATATACATCCATTATCTTAACGTATACACACACACACACACACACACACACACACACACACACACACACACACACACACACACACACCGCGTAGTGTAGTGGTTAGCACACGCGACTCACAATCGAGAGGGCCGGGTTCGAGTCCCGGTAAGCGGTGAGGCAAATGGGCAAGCCTCTTAATGTGTGGTCCCTATTCACCTAGCAGTAAATAGGTACGGGATGTAACTCGAGGGGTTGTGGCCTCGCTTTCCCGGTGTGCATTGTGTGTTGATGTGGTCTCAGTCTTACCCGAAGATCGGTCTATGAGCTCTGAGCTCGCTCCGTAATGGGGAAGCCTGGCTGGGTGACCAGCAGACGAACGAGGAGGTGAATTACACACACACACACACACACACACAAGCTCGCGCGAATGCACACACACATCTGCAAAGTAAGGAACTTGAAGTGAAAAAAAGGAAAAGAAAAACGCGTACAAGAAAAAAGCAAAAAAAAAAAAAATAATAAGAATGAGAAAAAAGGTAGGCGGGAAACAACGACTTACTGGTAGGAAAGTCAAGGCAAGGCAGCGCTGGTGGCTGAGACTGTTGCCCTTCTTCTCCTCCTCCTCCTTCTCCTCCTCTTCCTCCTCTTCTTCCTCCTCCTCCTCCTCCTTCTCCTCCTCCTCCTCTTCCTCCTCCTCCTCCTCCTCCTGGCAGTGGTCCAACTCCGGCTTTTGTTACGAACCAGTGGAGGACGAGAGAGAGAGAGAGAGAGAGAGAGAGAGAGAGAGAGAGAGAGAGAGAGAGAGAGAGAGAGAGAGAGAGAGAGAGAGAGAGAGAGAGAGAGAGAGAGAGAGAGTAAAAAAAATATACGCTTGGAGGAAAGTGAAGGTACGTACGGGAAAATATGGAGAAAAAGACAAAAAAAACAAGAAACGAGAAGGAAAACTAGGAAGAAGGAGAAAAGAAGAGGAAAGAAGAGGGAGAGCGAAAGGAGAAGACAGAAGTGGTGGAAGAGAATGAGATGAGAGGTGAGGTATGAGTCCCGAA
>NC_059271.1:13177691-13185191 GCF_017591435.1 Portunus trituberculatus | reverse complement strand
AAAATATAAAATAGACTGAAGGATGATTTTTCGATGGGCCAAGGGCATATGGGAAACTTATTAATTTGAAGTGGACTAGAGAATCAGTTGATGTATATGCAAATGAGATTCGAAGGCTAGCTGGGTTAACAGGATTTGAGATAAGCGGCCTTGAAAGAATTGGAATTCATGCATGGATTCCCTCACAGTGTAATTGTACAACTCCAGCTTGTGAACAATGGCATATGACAGTGCTAATGAATGACATACTGACAAATGCGAGGATACTAATAGCAGGGATGACTTTGGCTGTTTCGCCATCAGAGAGCACATCAACCAGTAGTGTAAAATCTAGGTACAGATCTGGTGCACCAGTGTTTAAAGAACGATGCCTTAACTAAGACGGAACACACATGGCCCGCTATTGTAAAAGGAAGAGAACGTTGTGTGCTATAGGTGTAAAAAAGAGGGGCATATGTCAGTTCAGTGTACCCAGGGAAACAAGAAAAATCAGAATTAGGGAAACGAGAAAAAGGGTACTGGTGCACTGGCAGTTTCCTTAGAGACAGATTGAAGGCACATCATATGATTTTGCTTACGGCTGATGTGAAGTTTGTGGTTTAGCAGATAAAGGATGTTCTACTACACTGGTGGGGGCTGGTTCTGTTTTGGCAAAGTGGAGAGGTGCAGACTTATTGCATTTGATGGAAGGGATATGTAGCGTTCTGGTGTTTCAGGTTTGGACTTGAAGGTGTGTGTGAGTTCCCTAAGTGTGGGTGAGGTAATAACAAATAAACTGATCCATATTTTTGGACGTTGTGTTAAGGATAGATGTCATAGAACGCCTGAAGGGCATTGTTGTTCCTGATGGACGTGTGTATTTTAGTACAGATGTGTGTGCTGGAATGGGAATAATGTGGCTAAAGGGGTGTAGAGAAAACAGACAATGTAAGGGACGTTGTGGAGCATATAGTGGGTGTTTTGCGTAGGATTAAAGGTAATAATTTCTTCGTTGAGTTTGATGGCGAGCACTGGACGGTCAGCTACCACTGGAAAGGAAATGTAGATCCGGTGCTACGCAACATTGTTGATCGTTACAGCAGTACACAGGATAGAACACGGAAAGCAAAGTTTGAGGCTGAAATGACCGATGGATTGAAGAGGTAGTCTTGCTGCCTTGGAAGGAGAACGATGGTGCTTTATTGCCATTGATGGCAGTGTCACAACGGACCAAGAACAATGTGATGTCAGTCCTGAATTTTCGTGAACTGAACGAGTTCGTGGAGTGTCACAAGGGGACGATGTCACGGATGTTTGCAGTGATGTGCTCAGGGATTGGAGACGAAAAGATGGAAGTGTTTCGACGGTGGATCTCAAGTCAGCATATTTGCAAATTCGTGTGTTGGCTGAACTGGGTAAATACCAACTAGAGAAATACAAAGACACGTCTGTGGTTTGGTCTCACTTTTGTGAATCAGAGGCCGTCGGGAAGGCAACAATCTCATACAGATAAATGAGTCTAAGCTGCCCTCCAGTGAGCTGATTAGCCATCGAAAAGTTTTGGGTTGATCCACGAAGGCTCTAGAGCCATTAGATGGAGAGGCTGCTCTTGGTTTAAAGATTCAGAAAGACAGCTTCGGGAGGTTAGTCTTCTCCAGGGGAAATGAGTTGCTTTCTTCTTCAGATCAGCTAACAAAGAGAGAGCAATTCTCAATATGTGGCAAGTTGCTGGGGCACTATCCAGTGGCTGGATGCCTGAGGGTGGCATGCAGTTTGATCAAACGTGAAACCGAAGGGTCAAGTTGGCATCATGACGTTGGGGAGAGAACTGCTGTACGTATAAGGGAAGTATTAGATAGGTTTAAAAGAGAAGATCCTGTGAAGGGAGTTTTTGGGGGGTTTCAAGGGCAGAGCATGTGACTGTGTGGTGCGATGCCAGCAGCATAGCCCTTGGTGTCATGTTGGAGGTATGGCAGAAAGTAACTAACTACAACCATATCAATGTTACTGACCTCGAGGCTGTATTAAAGGGTGTGAACCTGGCAATAAGGTTGGGATTAAAAAATCTGAGCCTGAAGATAGACACTTCTACAGTGTATGGGTGGCTAACGATCATGTTGGCCGAAGAGAGAAGGATCCAACCAAAGTGCATTGAGAAATGACTGAAGCATCGGTTGAACATACTCGCCAATCTTATAGACGAGTTTGGACTTAATGTTTCCATAGACCTTGTTCTAAAGGTGAAGAACAAAGCAGAGTGTGCATAAGGTATAGTTGGCAAACGAAGGCGCCCTGGGAAGAGATATCAGAGGTCTGTTCAGCTGTGAAGACTTGGGAAAGTTACACAAGGCACATCACATGGTGGTGGACAGGGCGTTGTTCCTGGCTAGGAAGGTAGACTCAGAAGTGACACCAGTGGCAGTACAGAGAGTTGTGAGGGATGCGAATGGTGGAAATCGATTGAACCTACAGTAGTGAATCATATGCCAGGAGAGATTTGCATGATGCACATCTAGAAAAGACTGGCGATAGATGTGACACACTATAAACAATGACCATATTTGACCATTGTGGATTATCGACCAAGTAGGTATACCATCTGGAAGGAGCTGAGACGAGAAACAGCAGAGAATATTGTTGCATGGTGGTTGAAGGAATTGGTTTCGGAGAGAGGACCTGTGGAAGAATTGTTGATGGAATGCTACGGTGTTTATGTCAGAGATTATTGTGATATTTTTTACCAAGTAGAATGATCATCATTTCTTTACGACTGTTTAGTGTCCAAGTTGAAGGACATCACAGGACGATTAAATCCACATCTGAAAGAAGAGGGAAAAGTCCGACGGAAGCGGCCTTTCAGTACAACATGATATCCAGGTCTGGACAGGATAAGGCCACTGTACCATACATGGGACACTTTAAGTATGAATCGAGACACCTGAAAACTGCGCCTCGGAGAAAAGGAGAAAGAGTTCACAATGGTACGGCTAATGGTAGGGTCAAACTACAGGGTTCTTTTTACTAGGACGTCCCCGACGGCCGTACAGGCCAGTTTTCTGCGATTGCATACGACTATCATAATGATTGGGAGTATTTCAGAGCAAGAAGAACACGCAAAACGAAGGACGTACGACATCGAATTCTAGTCGTACGATGACGTATATCCCTCGTGCATCGTAAGACACCCACAACGATGACGTGTGACATACTAAAGAAAATGGGAACAACAAGAATTTTCAAATTTTCTTGGCTTGCGACAATGTATACTACGCTAACGATGTCGGACGATGTCAAACGATGTCAAACGATGTCAAAATTGACGAATTTGACAAACGTGTGATGATTCTTTCTATTCGCTTGATGACGCAAGGGCATGCCCAGAATGACCCCCTGGAGGTATATATAGCGGTCCAAAGCGTTTTTTCCATGGCACATCACCCCACAGCATCGACATCTAAAAACCTCACCATGAGTCTCCTAAAGTACATCCCTATCTTCTCTGACACGGAACCGCGTCGCACCAGGGACATCTTGAGGATGGAGTCTACATACTTCAGAGAGCTTTGTGAATACTAGATAATCATAATAATACCACCGATAACGCTTGTTTCGCGTTGTTCTCTCTCTCTCTCTCTCTCTCTCTCTCTCTCTCTCTCTCTCTCTCTCTCTCTCTCTCTCTCTCTCAAAGAATGATGTATATCTTCACCACCTGCGAGTTTATTTGTTTCGAGTACGTTAACGAAAGCCTTTCTCTACCACCACCAATGCCGCCACTACCACCGCGCACACTCCTTACAGAAATAGGCTACTTGGCAATTTAAGGCAAACAGCTGTTCTCTCGTCCTGGTGTTGCTGCTAGTGCTAGCGCTTGTGCTGCTGCTCTTCCAGTTGCTCCTGCTGGCCTTCTTGTGGCACAGGGTATACGTCCACTTTCGTGGGGGTCTGAAGGTGGATGTTCATTCCTGGTGTCGGAGGCAACCCCTCCATACTCATGTCCAATGGGCCTGCGATGTCCAGGGATGTCTCAAAGATCTTTCGACGACGTTTTTTTTTCTTTAACTGGTGACAACGCACGACCTGTCACACTGGTCACGACGATTCTAGGGACAACGTTTTCGTGCATTGCTGTCAAATGTATGTTCAAAGACCAGTCGTAACTCTGTATTTTAACGAATTTTTACTCGTTCGATGTCAAACGATGTCGTTAGCAGCACGTACGACATCTTATCTCTCTATAACGTCGTCGTACGTCATCGTACGATGAAATGGCTTTGTTTGCCGTGACCCTTTTCCCGACAGAAGAGTGCAGCACTCGATTGTCATAATGCTCCTACGATGTCGTGTGACAACAAGGACATCTTACGGCATCGTACGATATCGTCACGTTAATGTATGACGACTTACATCTTACGACAGGCCAAAAACCGCTAAAATAACGTCATTGCTGACGGGAACAACCCTCTAACGACTACTGGGGACGTCGTAGTAAAAATAAAAGCTGTAGTGTGATCCCAGCATAAGGGAAGAAGTATGCATACAGCCCGCTAATGCAAGATGCACTTCTCAGTGACATAAATAAGTCGTAACTACTATCAACTTATCTGTTGATCGAGTGCCATGACATGTGCTGCGAGAATGAACAGGAGAAAGAAGAATTTTCTGCAACAGAAGAAAGACAATATCCTGTGAAGGGCAGACGACCTCCGTAGTGGTGTCAGAACTATGTTAATTAGGGATTTTTTTCTATTGAAAATGTTTTATTTTCTTAGTTTTTTCGCAATTGCTGCGATGTAACTTACACTTTATTATTATTTGGCCGTTATGATTTCAAGATCAGAGGGGCATGTGGTTTGAGATCAAGATCAAGATTGATAACAGTGGTGATATTGGCAACACCATAAGTCCAGCGACACTCCAGTGGTCTTTGTTTATCAATTTTTGTTGTTGCTCTTGGTAGGTTTTTCCTCTTATATTAGAAAAAAAAAAATCCCGGGTAAATGTTACTAAACTGCAGAATGAGCAGAAGGGTTTTGGGCATTTTTAAGGCTGGTTGTGTTGTGGGCTGTGTTACGGGCTGGTTAGTAACTGGTTGTTGACTAAACTGTTCTTATGGTTGTTGTGCCGGCTATTGTGCCTCACCAATAATTCTGTGCTACATATTGTAGCTTTTTGTGTTGTTGTTTTGATCATACATTAGAGGTTTCAGTGGTGTTAGGTTTTGCTTTGTTTTATTTGGCATCGTGTTTTGATGCATTCGTCCATCGCGTTTTCATTGCTTTTGTGTTCGTCTGTTTGTTTTGTCTTGTTCCCTCCTGTGTGCTGCCTGACCTGACCTCATCTGTCCTGATACTGAGGTGAATTAATATTTTTTTTCTTTTATCAATTCTTCTCTCTGCAACTTTGTGATCGTTCTATTGAAGGTGTAATAGAATGGTGCTTCTCTTATTCATCATTGATATTCTAAACTAAGCTTCTTGTCCTATCCATTCCTCGGCTTATGATACCACTCTACACTTTTCTATGTCATTTCATAGATTTCAGGAAGTAAGCAGATTACACAGGGAAGCCACTTACAATCTGACTTCTGATCTCTTTATAGATTCTGATTGAGGCTGAGGAAGCTTTGTAATGTTCAATGCCTCAGAAGTCCAATTCTTCTACCTATCAACTTTAAACAATTTACCAGACAATTATTGCCTCTTCTTCAATGACAATCAACTCTCGCCATCTTTTACACTTTAATTTAGAAATTAAAACTTCACATTTCATCTCCACCTAAAACAACTTCTATGAGGTTAGATGTTCTGAATTGTCTCTGCCTCCTTTTGTGCACCTTTTACCAGCTGCTCAGTCTGTATAGTGATATTATCTGTATGGAGTGTATTTTACATGTATGTAGGGACTTCCACTCATATAGCTTTTTGACAGGATGAAATAAAACACTTTTTTTTTTATCTTATCAACTACTCTCGTCTAACTGACTGTCTTCAGTTTTTTTTTCATCAAAAAAAAAAAAAATCATTTAGCTATTGGTATATTCCACCGCTATTTTCAAGTCCTCCGATCTTGCTAACTGATAATTCGTATCTATCCTCTTCCGCAGCCTCCCTCAATAAGATTTTCTGGGCTCTAAAATTTCAATCCTATCCACCTATATAATGCAAGAGTTAACCAGTATTTCCATTTCATCTATCCCTTTCTCTGGTAAACTTTGGAACTCCCTACCTGCCTTTATATTCACACCTTCCAAGAGGGAAGGTTTCAAGACACTCCTCTGGCTTTGACTGAAGATTGTATCTCCAAAAATCCAACTCCCCTCGAGACTTCTGGCACCTGACCAAAAAATCTCAAATAACTTTACTTCTTAATATTTTCCTTTTTTCTTTCATCCTGATGGCACCACTGCCATCACATCTCTCAAAAGTTGAAAACGTCTTTGAAACCTTTGCTAATAACCCTACCTTGGATGATCCTGGGCCTGTCCCTTCTCCCATCTCCTCCCTTTGACTATTTCATGCCATCGATTAAAATTATTCGCAGTTATGTTTTCATTGCCCTAACTAGACTAAACCCTAGGATAACTTATGGACATAACGGGGTCCTTCATCTTGTTTAAAAAAAATGGGACTACATAATTGAACCATGCCTCGGTAAACTCTTCAAATTCTGTCTATCGACTTCTACCTTTTCTACTTGATGGAAATTTGTCTCCATTCAGCCTGTTCCTAAAAACAGTGATCACCCTATAAGTTTAACCTCTTGCTTGTCTAAAGTCTATGAATTTATCATCAATAGGAAGATTTTTAAAGACCTGTCACTTTACAATCGTTTATGTAATCACTCGTATGGCTTCTGTCAAGGCTACTCTATTTGTAACCTTCTGGATCTCCTTACTGAGTCTTGGTTATTCTTTTTTAGAGATTTTGTTGAAAGTTTTACTGTTGCTTAGACATATCAAAAGCTTTTGATAGAGCCTGGTACAAAGCTCTGATTTCAAAATTAACTTCCTACGGCTTCTATCCTTTTCTCTGCAACTTTACCTCAAGTTTCCTCTCTGAGCGTTCGTTCAATTGCTTTTGTGGTAAACAGCCATTATTCTCCCAAATATATCAACAGTGGTGTTCCGTCACCCACTCTTTTCATATTATTCATTTATGTTCTCCTAAAGTAAATTTCTTGCCCTATCTATTCCTACACTGATGATACCACCCTAACCACCCACGACTAACCCTCCAGGAAGTTAACAAATCTCGTAAGGACTCCAAGAATGTCTCACTTCTCATCTTTCTGAGATTTCTGAACTGGGTAGAGAAGATATTGTTCAATGCCTCAAAATCTCAATTCGTCCATCTATCAACGCGGTACAACCTTCCAGACAACTATCCCCTTTCCTTCAATGACAGTCTACTGTCCCACTCTTCCACACTTAATGTCCTCAGTCTGTCCTTTATTCGTAATCTAAACTGAGAAATGCTGAAATATCTATTAAAATAGGTGTTCTGAGGCGTCTCCGCCAGTTTT
>NC_059271.1:13167691-13172691 GCF_017591435.1 Portunus trituberculatus | reverse complement strand
AAACTCAAACACATCTTTCTGGCGTGTTTGTGCATGGAGGGAGGCACAAACACGGAGGGAAGGAGAGAAAGGAAGGAAGGAGGGAAGGGTGGAGGGAAGGAAGGTGACTGGTGTGGTATATAATCGTATTTGGTGGTTCTTGATAGCTGTGTGTGGGTGTGTGTGTGTGTGTGTGTGTGTGTGTGTGCGCTCGCGCGTGTTTGTGTGAGACTATCAGTCTTGTATTCTAAAATTAACAGAAGAAACGTCACAATTTGTGATTAACATGTTTCTTTTTTTCTTTCTCTCTCTCTCACTCTTCCTCCTCCTCTGTCTCTTCTGCTTCTTCTTTTTCCTTCTCTTCAGAAAGATTAGTCTTCAACTCTGCCTAACATCAACGAATGTTACAAAAATAATTGGTTGAAATAAAAAATTAAGCCATATCAAACAAATTAATATATTTTTTTCTTTAACCATATATCAAATAACTGGAATTGTTTCCCATCAGATATCGTTAACTGAAATACTGCGCATTCATTAAGAATATTCTTGTCAAGTATTTATTGCTAATATGTGAACAACGAACACTTCTACTCTTTATTATCTGTCATCTGACGAGAGTATATTTGATTAAGGAAGAAAGGAAAAAAAAAACTGACTAAAAGCAAATAAAATTAATCGGATTAAAGAGATTTTATTGATGGCTATAGATTTATCGGCGACATACTACTGACACAAATACAGTAATGGTAAAAAGAATAGAGCTCTTATAAAGCAACTTTTTTATAATGTTATTTCCTATAGCGCCTGTAGGCATACTTGAAGAGTACAGTAAGTATATGGGAAGCGCTGTTAAACTTCCGCCCATTACTGGCGAAACAATTTTATTTATAGCGGTACCCATATTAGGGCCCATATCACCACCCAGGCGCATCTTTGATGGCAAAGCTTCAAAGTGGTATGTGGCATGGACGACTGGACGTCTGCCCGATCCCACGCTCACCACCTTATCCACTAAGTCACCGCCTCACTAGATAATAACTATGACCATTTCGTAAAATTGGATCCCATTCAATAAAAATCTAATGTAGGGCATGCATCTCAACAAATGACATTATTCCTGATATTAAGATTGTACATAAATCAAATGTAGTAGAAGTAGACATGTATTTTACCTTCCGTTACTCTCAAATACCATGCAGCTTTTTATCTGTAAAACAGTTGCATTTCCTTTTTCCAGTCAGTTTCACCAAAAGAAAAATGTATGTGGGAGTGGAGTAGCATTTTTCTGTGTTACACTCTCTCTTTCATAAATAGTTAGAATAATAGTGATCCGAACCTCAAGCACTCAAGTTCCGTTGCTTTATGGAGTTACACTATTATTTGAATCACTTTGTAATCCTCCTATACTTGTTATCATTATTATTATTCATTGTTGTTCTTGAACTTCCTTTGTTTTTATTGTAGTAGTAGTAGTTGTAGTAGTAGTACTTATTGTTGTTGCTGTTCGTGTTGTAGTTGTAGTATTAGTATTAGTAGTAATAGTAGTACCAGTAGCAGCAGCAGCAGCAGCAGCAGCAGCAGCAGCAGCAGCAGCAGCAGTTGTTGTTGTTGTTGTTGTTGTTGTAGCAGCAGCAGCAGCAGCAGTGGTAGTAGTGGTGGTGGTGGTGGTGGTGGTGGTGGTGGTGGTGGTGGTGGCAGCAGCAGCAGTGGCAGTGGTGGTGGTGGTGGTTGTGGTGGTGGTTGTGTGCAGTAGCAGTAGCAGCAGTAGCAGCAGTAGTAGGTAGTAGCAGCAGTAGCAGTAAAGTAGTGGTAGTAGTAGTAGCAGCAGCAGTAGTAGTACTGTAGTAGTAGAAACAGTAGTAATAGTAATAGTACTACTACTACTACTACTACTACTACTACTAGTAGCAGTAGTATCAGCAGCCGTTATTGTTGTTATTGTTGTTATTACTTTTGCAACTGTTACCGTTTTTTTTTTATTTTGTTCTAGTTGTAGTCGTTCTCATTGTTGTTGATCTATTTTTCCTCTTCCTCCTCCTTTTCCTCTTCCTCTTCTTTTCCCTTCTCTTTCTCTTCCTCCTCTTCCTTCTTATCATCTTCTTTCTCATGATGATGATGATGATCATCATCATCATCATCCTCTCCCTCTTCCTCTATAACAGTTCCATTCAAGAAGTCAAAGAAAACGCAATCAGAGACAATCATCAAAGGACAGCAGCGCCACCATAGTAAAGGCGGCGAACAGAAAAACTACACCCTGGCAAACCCTGCTACAGTCTCCCTCTCTCTCTCTCTCTCTCTCTCTCTCTCTCTCTCTCTCTCTCTCTCTCTCTCATTTTACAGGCCATGCTCCACGCACACAAAATAATAAAAAGTGGTGAGCGTGGCACAAAACCGAACCATATTTTCCTGAATGTCTATATCCGATGTATGAATAAATAGCCTTTCGCTTCTACCAACACTGGAGAGAGAGAGAGAGAGAGAGAGAGAGAGAGAGAGAGAGAGAGAGAGGTCCTCATTATCTTTGGCTAACGTCATTTCAGTTCATGTTAAGTAGATTTAAATGTCAAGGGAAAACCATAGAAGGGAGTGGCTCTCTTACTTACTATCTCTCTCTCTCTCTCTCTCTCTCTCTCTCTCTCTCTCTCGCTCGCGTATACGAATATGCAAAAGAATCTCTCCAGAGGGGGACGTTATGCAAAGCAGCCGCCCCCGCCCTGAGAATTACTGCTTATCAAGGGAAGTACTGCAATGGGCGCCCCTCGCCACATTGATGAGGCAGCTGGCGATGCTGCTATTGGTGCTACTGTTGTTTTTGCTATTACTGCTAGTAGTGCTACTGCTGCTGTTGCTTTTACTACTACTACTTTTACTACTGCTACCACTACTACTACCACTGCTGCTACTACTACTACTACTACTACTACTACAGCAACAACAACAACAACAACAACAACAACAACAACAACAACAACACTACTACTACTACTACTACTACTACTACTACTAATATTAGTATTACTGATGCTGCTACTAATATTACTTTTACTTTGACCTCCATCCAAACTGCGTTGTAAATGAGTTGTGAATGATAAGAGCTGCCTTTCATAGCACAGTCTGCTATAACTATTACTACTGTCAATACTAACACTATTAGTGCTACTTTTATCACTATTACTGCTAATACTACTAGTATCAATATTATTACTATTTACTGCAATGGTCAACCAGTCGTTACCAATGATGAGGTTGCTAATTATGTGTTTGCTCTTCACGATAATACTATTCCTACTACTATCACCACCACAATTACTACATCTACAACAACTACTACAATTACTACTACTACTATTATAACTACTATTACTGTTACAACAACAACAACAACAACAACAACAACAACAACAACTAGTACTACTACTACTACTACGAGTGCTCCGACTACTACTATTATTGGTACTACTACTACTACTACTACTACTACTACTACTACTACTACTACTTCTACTACTACGACTATTACTACTACTACTACTACTCTTACTACTACTTTTACAACTAATACTCATATTGCTGCTCCATTATCTTGAATATTCATTTTGTTATTGCCATTACCTGAATAATCTTTCATAGTACCAAGAATCTTACTTCTAATATTGCATAATACTTTATTGATGACAACGATGATGATGGTGATGATAAAGATAATGACTAAGAGCAACAATAAGAACTTTAATAATCTTGGTATATGTTCTTAATTTTCTCACTGATGAGACACCCCATCAAACCCCACACCCATCTACCCATTCATCCACCTATATTCTTATCTATACACCTATCACACACACACACACACACACACACACACACACACACACACACTAGTCACTTGGTCATCCCCGTTCATTGATTAACAAGATAATGAAGCCAAGTGACTTTCCCGCGCCTCCTACCTGCCCACCACACATGGCTGCGCAGTTCTTCCGGTTGCTCTTATTCCTATAGTGGTGGTGGGCAGAGAACAAAAAGGAACCCAAAGGAGGATGTGGGAGCATCTGAACTTTTAATTTTCTATGAATTTTGATTGATTATATTTTTTATGTAACAATCCGTGTAACTGTTTTATCATCTATTTCTCTAAGTCTTTCTTTCTTTATCTATCCATCTATCTAACAAACTACATATTTATCTATCTTTCTATCATTCTACATATAAAACACACACACACACACACTCTCTCTCTCTCTCTCTCTCTCTCTCTCTCTCTCTCTCTCTCTCTCTCTCTCTATATATATATATATATATATATATATATATATATATATATATATATATATATATATATATATATATATATTTACTAATTTAAATATTCAGTTTTTTCATTTTTATTTATATATGTAGTTATTTATTTATGCATTTATTATTGCTTTTAGTGGCGGTTAAGCTACACTATATAGTCTAAAAGTGACGCATTTTGGATTGTGAAAATTAATATACCTCCACACTCAACTACTTCTTGCTTGTAGGCTGCCTAAGTGTTTAGTATTCTCTTTCCTTTTTTAATTTGTTCATTGCCTCGAGGTTTTGCACACCTCATACTTCATTAAATCATACACTTTTATCTTCCGGTTCCTTTCTTTACGTTTCTATCTCTCTCTGTCATTATTCTTTCATTTGAAGTTTTCTATTCAACTTATTTCCATATCCTGTCACCTTTATCCTATGTAGTATTTTTGTTATTTCTCCTCCACTTTTCCACTTATTAACTTTTATCCATTTTTTTTTCACTTTCCCTATACTAACTGTGGGAAATAGGCAAAATACTACTTACGAAGGAAATACCATATATCATGTGTTTTTCCTTAACTGGTAGTACTTTCCTTATTTCTCACCTTTATTAGTACTTTCTTAATTTTCCACATCTAGCAATACATATCCTTATTATTTTTCCTTTGCTTCACGCGGGTGAGAGGAGGAAGGAGGTTGTAGACAGATGCTTTCGAAAAGGTGAGGAG
>NC_059271.1:13157691-13165191 GCF_017591435.1 Portunus trituberculatus | reverse complement strand
GTTCACCTTTTTGTGTGTTTCAAATGTTAGTGTATTTTATCGTGTTTTCAAATGTTTCATTGTCTTTTATTAAATAAATAAAAAAATCTTTTATATGTATTAATTCACAACTTTAAAACTACTTAACAAATTCTTTACAAATACCTACATACTCATCCATCTTAAGATTAGATTTTCCAGTCTATAGATACCACAATCTTAAGTACCTGCTGGAAAAGAAATTAGATGTCCCGACGTGGTTTGGCATTAAGAAAATGTGCATAAAATAAAAGTGATATAAAATGTTAAGAAGTTCTAATTAAAGTTTCTGATGTTTAGCAGGCTCTACTGCAATTTATTTGTGATTTCATGCGTGTTTTTTAACTGTTTCTTTGGGTAATTTTGAATTTGACCTACAGTGTTAATAGTAATAAAACATCATGACACTCTGAATAATTATCTCCTTGGCTTTTGAATAGTGTTTATGAGAAAACACAACATTAACAATAAGAATATGAAGTTATTTACTATACCACCTGACCTAAATTTGCAATGCTTTCTTCAATCTATCTTAGGTTACTCTTCTTTTCTTTGCAATAGTATTTCAGGATTTACATCTTCGGTGTTTTTAATTTTTCTCCTTTTTATCTTGGCTAGAACAACTGCTCAGGTAAGTACAATGAAAAATCTTCTCAGCTTACCATTCTTATAAAATGAGGTAAAGCTAACTAAGACAACGGGATCTTTGTAACAATTAGAATAAAACAGAAACAAAATAAATGAAGAGATAAGGTAATAATGGTAAGAGAGGATGCTAGCTGCTATATACCGTCGGCCGCTATGTACCACTACTTTGGCTATATATATATATATATATATATATATATATATATATATATATATATATATATATATATATATATATATATATATATATATATAGGGCTGGTATGTACCGGCTACATTATGGATGATACATAGCAGTCGGTGGTACATAGCAGCCAACGGTACAGAGAGGCCTTTTCTCGTAAGAGAATATTAAGCAACAAACCAAAGTGTCCAGGAACAAACACGATCAATGAAAATCTGCACAAATATGTTTACCAAGCAAGGTTAAAGTCATTGACGCTATTACAGGTTGACCTGTTTGTCTATTTTTCTGTCTGTCTGTCTTGTCTGGTTATCATGTCTCGCTGCCGCCATGTCGCACTTCCTTCTGTCTGTCTATCCATTTGTTTACTTGTCTGGCCATCGCCACCTCTCGGTTCTCTCTAGACAAGGTGGTAAGAGGATCCAAGCCATTGCAAGTCCAGCTGATGAGGAATTATGTGCAGGTTCTGGTATCAACAAGTGGTGCTTACTGGTGGCTCGAAGCATCAATACCCTCTTGTTGTCAGTAAGTGAGACGCATCGAACATTGCTTCACGCCCAGACACCCTTCCCACGCCCACACTCACATAAGGCACTCACACCCAGTCATCCACACCCTCCACACCAGTCGCACACTCATCAAGCCAGCTTTTCCTCGTCTTTCAGAACTCCTTATACTTATATCCATCACACAAACCCATGACATTTACATCGTCTAGGGCCCCACACATTTTCCCCATCCATTTCCACGTCACAGTCACCCATCATGTCAGCACCCACTGTAAATCCTCACCGAGCTACCGACATCTTCGCACCAGCCAAGACAGCTCCAACCCTCAGCGGCCCCTCGCATCAAGGGTAATTATACTCAGGCTGTCATTAAATGCTCCCTATTCAAGCTGAGTTTTAGAAAGAACGGCAGGGAGTGAAGAATGTGCGTCGCATTCAGTATCAACATGTAAATCTAGTCCACTTGTTATAGAGCGCTACTCTTTAAGAACAAATTATCGGGTGTTTTAGTAACGTATAACTTTGTAAGGATAATTTAACACAAGTTTAACACTAATAACACCAACTCAGAGCATAGTTTTATCTTAGGTTCACTATTTTCTAGTGTAAGAAGAACACTGGCTTAATTTAACACAAATAAAAAAAAATAGGCTCACTGAAGGGACAGTCTCTTAAGAGAAAGCTAAAAAGAATGGTAAAAATTGGACAAGTGTCTTGAAATCTGTTCTTCAAATTATCGATGTTAGAATCATTCCAATACCCAAAGGACAATAACGCGGAATTAACAGCAGGTCTTCCAGCGGTATATGAGATATAACAGGGATGATAGTAGCGTCTCATTTTATAACCCAAATTCATCATGAAAGCACCACCTCCACCTCAGTGTGCAGCTCTAGAATCATCCAAATGTTCACTAGTGATACAATATTGCCAACACTCATTAGCATGTAAACGACGAGTCTTTTACCATTTATTGCCACACAAATTTTTCCTTTCTAACATTTACAGCTTTTCGGATGCTATTCTTGTGTTCAACTTTCAATATTTCAGTGGCGCAACGAGATAAAATTTACCTGTTTTCTCACTCATCTATCATGTGTCTTCAGAGAAACAAATTTCACGCTGCTAGGGTAGGTTAATGATGGACGGCTAAAGAAAAAGACGATGTATGAAATAACAGAAGGTTTAGGAGATAGAAGGCATATAACAAGGGTTATATATAATCCTTAAAGTCAGTAATTCGAAAAAGTCAAGCAATAATGGATAAAATCTTCATGAAATTAGATACAAAAATAGATATGAAGGAACTAGTTCTAGAGTGATGGTGGAATAAGCTCAGTCGCCTTGTTCAATATCGAGCTATAGAACATTATGAAGAGTATTTTATGGATGAGGATAAAACATGAACATAATTGATCTTCCTTTAAAGTCTTATGCTTGTTTCAGTACATACACTGTAATATAACGATAAACAGGACTACTAAAGCGTCATCTACAACAGACGAAAACAACCCACTGCCAATGCAATCCCTCAACAATTTACCAGCAATTAATTTCTTTTCAAAGGGAAGGGGAAAGAGAAGGTGCGTCTCAGTTCCCTTCAGTCTTCGGTGACGGACTAAGCAGCATCATCCTACACATTGCTTTCGTTTATAGAACCATAAAAATGTCGGGTAGTTGTTTTTTAGCTTGGAAGTTGGATAATCCACAACCAAGTTAGAAAAACAGATGAATAAATACTTACTAAGATGCATGTATCAAGTTAGAAAGTTAGTTACTTGGTTAGGTAGAAAGATAAGTAATTAAGTAGGCAGTTAGATACTTGGATACTGGAAAGATGGTCAATTCGTACATATTTAGTTACAAATTACTTTCTTACGTAGTTTTTCTCATCTTCCACTGCTAATTCTGTACAGTACAAGTGCCTTATCTGCCCATGTATGGAGTATTCTTCACATGTGTTGGAAGATTTCACTCATGCAGTTTTATTAGATACTGTAGAATCAAAAGCTTTTCGTCTTATCATCAGTTCCTCTCCTTTTACTGACTATCTTCAACCTCTTCTCACCCCCGCAATGTTGCATCTCTTGCTATCTTCTACCACTATTTTCATACCAACTGCTCTTTTGATCTTGCTAACTGCATGCCTCCCCTCTTCCAGCGGCCTCGTTGCACAAGACTTTCTTCTCCACATCTTTATTCTGTCCACCTCTCTAATGCAAGAGTTAACCAGGACTCTCAATCATAATCATTCATAGTTTTTGTTTCTTGTAAATTTTGGAATCCCTACCTGCCTCTGTAATTCCATCTTCCTGTGACTTGACATTATTTAAGGGGGAGCTTTGCAGACATGAATTCTTTTTTTTTTTTGCGTAATTCTCTAGGACCTGCCTGGAGACTGGCATTCTAAGAGGGCTTTTTTTTTTTTTTTTTTTTTTTTTTTTTTCTGTTGCCTTTGGCGAGTTTTCCTCTCTTGCATAAAGACAAGATAAAACAAGCAACGGAAGAGAAAATGAAATTTAAGAAAACAATATCTTGGTAAATGGATACATACACACAACACACACACACACACACACACACACACACACACACACACACACACACACACACACACACACACACACACACACACACACACACACACACACACACACACACACTCGCACCTAGCTAGGGAGTAATCCTATTTCATTGTAAAGTTAACTTGCATACAATGTGCTGCCACCAAGGTAGAAACCTAACTAATACAATCTACAGTGTAATTGAGACACCATATATACAATCATTCAGTAAGAAAATATGAAAAGAAAAGAAAAAAAAGTAATAATAAACGGATACACAACACAAATCATAGGTACAAGTTTATTCAAAATTTTGTACAATCAAAATATGTTTGATTGAACAAAATTTAGCATAAACTTGTGCCTATAATTTGTATGTGTATCCGTTTATTATTACTTTTTTCTTTTCTTTTCATATTTTTTTACTGAATGATCGTATATATGGTGTCTCAATCACACTATAGAATGTATTACTTTGGTTTCTACCTTGGTGGCAGCACATTGTATGCAAGTTAACTGTACCATGATATAGGATTACTCTCTAACTAGGTTAGGTATTATGTCTTAAGAGTTTCGACTCAACAGACCATGCTTGATATATTTATTAATTGTAAATCTGCCTATATTCCTTAAAAATGGCAATAAACTATACATGCTTACTTACTTACTTACTTATTTATTTACACACACACACACACACACACACACACACACACACACACACACACACACACACACACACACACACACACACACACACCTGCCATACTTACACACCTGCCACAGATGGTTATCCAATGTGCTTCCCGTAAACACTCACCTGTAAGGAGAGGAAAAAAAAACACGGATTAATTCAGTGACAGAGGGAGCAAACAAAAGAGATAGATAGATAGATAGATAGATAGAGAGAGAGAGAGAGAGAGAGAGAGAGAGAGAGAGAGAGAGAGAGAGAATAACGTATGGACATACATTAATACACATGAAATGATAAACAAGATTACATTAAACTAGACTCGAGCATAACATACAATTTCCTAAAACACTTCACACACACACACACACACACACACACACACACACACACACACACACACACACACACACACACACACACACACACACACACACACACACACACACACACACACACACACACATACATACATACACAAATCTCACAATTAGGAAAGTGCCTCCATTCCTTCCATTCCATCCCTCCACCATTTTTTCTCCTTCCTCCTTCCCTCCCTCCCTTCTTCCTTCATCCTTCCCACAAGGCTGCAGGAGGGAAACACAACGCGGCGGCAGACAGTACACCACCAGCCTTCACAATGCTCCAGGAACAGGGCATATTGTTCCCGGCGACTCCTGTCTTCACTGCGTTTTTTTCCTCCTCCTCCTCCTCCTCCTCCTCCTCCTCCTCCTCCTCTTCCTCCTCCTCTTGCACTTACTTTATTTCTATTCCTTATATATTTTTTTTCAGTGGACTTCGTTTACTATTAATTTATTTAGCTTATTTTCTCTAGCATTTTCTTTATTTTAATTTTCATTAAATTAGAATTTTTATATCGTTTTTGTTTTTATGTATCTTTCTTTTTTTCACATAGTTATAATTTTTTACTACTTTTTATTACTTCCTTTCTTCCTCTTCTTCCATTTTCACTCACTTCTATCTCTCAAGTTTTCTCCTTTTTTTTCCTTTTCTTCGCTACTATAGTTTTTTTTCTACATGCTCATTTATCTCATTTTTTCTTATTTTTTTCACTTATATCTTTACTTCTTTCTTCCTGCACTTCATTCTTTTCGTCCATGCCATTTTACCTTTTCAATTCTCCTCATAGTTTCATATATATTATGTTCTCTACTCGCAGTTTCTCCTTCATACTATCCTGCTCTTCCTCCTTTTCTTTTCTTACCCCTGTGTCTTTTTCTTTCTTTATATTTAGTGCTATTACTTATATTTATAATAATTTTTTTTATATACATTCACCCTTCTTTTATTTTCAATCTTTAAGTTATCGTTTTTCTTACATATCTTTTTTTTTATTTTATTTTTTTATATATTTGCTTTTACTAATATTTTTTTTCTCTTCCTTATTTTTGTTCATGTGCTCTTCTTCCTCCTCCACTCTTTGATTGTTATATTCTTTCTTGCTCCGCCTTCTCGACTTCCCAACAAGGGAAGAAGAGAAAGACCGAGAGAAAAATAACGTAGATTTTTTAATACGCATTTTTAAATACACACACACACACACACACACACGCGCGCGCGCACAAAGATAAAGATATAGAGGCGAAACACAATATAGATTGCCAGGCTCTTTTTCTTTTTTACCTTTTTTTTCCAAGGCAGCGAACGACAGAGATGAAAGAGAGGAAAGAAGGGAAGGTAAGAGAGAAAGGATGATGACGAGAGGTGATGAGCAGGAAGGAGAAAATCGAGGGATGAGGAGGATATAAGGGTCTCGGGAGGGAATGGAGAGGGAAGAGTAGGGGGAGAGAGGAAAGGAGTGGGAGGGCGAAACATAAATATCTCTAAAATTATGGGCATGACACGATAGGTTTATTTATGTGTGTACTCTTAAGATACAGAGCGCTCGCGCGTGTAGAGCTATCCTTATCACATCTTTTTCTTTATTACCTCCATCCATCCAACACTCTCTCTCTCTCTCTCTCTCTCTCTCTCTCTCTCTCTCTCTCTCAACAAATACAACAAACTAAACAAAGAGCAAAAGTGATGGATTCAAGTTTCAATGCAGAGAGACAGACACATCTTACTTCCTTATGCTAACCACTTCTGCTTCCTAGAGATAGCGGAAAGGAATGAAAGAGAAGGCATACCACTGTAAATATTAGCATATCCTCTCATCGTTATCTTTACCCTTACCCAAACATTCATTAAACTACTCAAGAAAAACAAGTCAGTAAGTCTCTACCAACATAAGTATGACAATGAGACAAAACATCCATTTATCTTTGTCACTATCACCTTTTCTTCTACGATTCTCACCATTTTCCCCACCCCCACCCCTGCCCTCTCTCTCTCTCTCTCTCTCTCTCTCTCTCTCTCTCTCTCTCTCTCTCTCTCTCTCTCTCTCTCTCTCTCTCTCTCTCTCTCTCTCACATTCTTGTCATTCTTCTACTGTTATTAACGATTTTTTTTTTCATACATTTTTCCTGCCTGTTTACACACAGACCCTCGTGTGCTCCTCCATTCCTCACGTCTTAAACACATTATGCTCCTCCTTTTCCACATTTATTACCTCACCTTTAGCACTTACGTACCTCACAGCCAGTCCCCTTGTGTTCCGTCATTCATTCTCTCTTCATTTTTTAAGAACCTCAAGGTTCCCTTCCTCCACCTCCACCTTCTTTCATTAACTTATGCTCCCCAACTTTCTCTCATTACATCACTATTACTTCCTCATGCTCTTTTCACCTTGGCCTCTAACGCTTCAATCATTCTTCACACTTCACACTTCCCTTCCTCCACCTAATCTCTCACTCATTATCATATTCTTTTCATATCTATTCACTCACATTACCACGTTCCTCCTCTAGTTCTCTGTCATTCTTC
>NC_059271.1:13137691-13150191 GCF_017591435.1 Portunus trituberculatus | reverse complement strand
GTGTAAACTTCCCTTTCAATAAAGACTGGAACGGCCACTATAACCTCAAAAAACAAACATTGAAGCCACAACAGCCATCCAAGCACCGCACCAAGCCATAAAGCGACAAACGGCCGCCGTCATACACGTCACAACCCCGAACTGTCCACGCAACACCTGACGTGGTAACTCAACACAACACTCAACCCAGCCGTGATCTCTCAGTTAAGTGCCTTAGCATAACATTAGCTGCAGCAGAACTTCATTCAATTTTGTTTTTTCAATTAATAGCCGTAGTCTAACGTTAACAGCAAAAGCTCTACAAGAAACTATATCAGTACGATATTCCTCTTGTTGTACGGCTAAATACCGCCATTAGTACATTTAGATTGTTCTAAGTAGCTACTTTCCTTACACTTATTAACATGAATTGACTACTTAACTATTAGGTAAATATATACAAAAAAAATACACATATTGCTCTAAAAGATAGATAAATAAATAGACACAAAAAAGCCTACGTCAAAAGTTCGCAGAAAGAAACACCAAATTTACTAAAAAAATGGTTCAATAAACCAAACTCGACTAAAAAAAACAACAAATATCGGTAATAAATGAAGCGAAATTGAGTATTTTGCTGCTATTCCTGTTTTCCTTATCTATCTATCTATCTATCTATCTATCTATCTATATATATATATATATATATATATATATATATATATATATATATATATATATATATATATATATATATATATATATATATATATATATATATATATATATATATATATATATATATATATATATATATATATATATATATATATATATATATATATATATATATATATATATATATATATATATATATATATATATATATATATATATATATATATATATATATATATATATATATATATATATATATATATATATATATATATATATATATATATATATATATATATATATATATATATATATATATATATATATATATATATATATATATATATATATATATATATATATATATATATATATATTATAGTGCATTCTGCGTAAGACTTTCTTCTTCCTCTGACCCTTTTTTTCTCCAAATCTCTAATGCAAAAGTTAACCTCTCTCAATCATAATCCCTTTCTTTGGTAAACTATGGAGCTCCCTACCTGCTCCTATATTTCCAACTTCATTTGTCTTGACTTCATTTAAGAGGGAGGTTTCTTTGGCTAACCCTTGATCTTGCTAGGGATTTGGCAACTAGGATTATCTTTTTCTTATTTCACTCTTTATGTTGATATATATATATATATATATATATATATATATATATATATATATATATATATATATATATATATATATATATATATATATATATATATATATATATATATATATATATATATATATATATATATATATATATATATATATATATATATATATATATATATATATATATATATATATATATATATATATATATATATATATATATATATATATATATATATATATATATATATATATATATATAAATAAATAAATATATATATATATATATATATATATATATATATATATATATATATATAAATATATGTGTGTGTGTGTGTGTGTGTGTGTGTGTGTGTGTGTGTGTGTGTGTGTGTGTGTGTGTGTAATTCACCACGGTCGTCTACTGGTCACCCAGGCTGCCTTCCCACTACGGAGAGTGTTTAGAGCTCATAGACCGATCTTCGGGTATATATATATATATATATATATATATATATATATATATATATATATATATATATATATATATATATATATATATATATATATATATATATATATATATATATATATATATATATATATATATATATATATATATATATATATATATATATATATATATATATATATATATATATATATATATATATATATATATATATATATATATATATATATATATATATATATATATATATATATATATATATATATATATATATATATATATATATATATATATATATATATATATATATATATATATATATATATATATATATATATATATATATATATATATATATATATATATATATATATATATATATATATATATATATATATATATATATATATATATATATATATATATATATATATATATATATATATATATATATATATATATATATATATATATATATATATATATATATATATATATATATATATATATATATATGTGTGTGTGTGTGTGTGTGTGTGTGTGTGTGTGTGTGTGTGTGTGTAATCACCACGGTCGTCTACTGGTCACCCAGGCTGCCTTCCCCATTACGGAGAGAGTTTAGAGCTCATAGACCGATCTTCGGATAGGGCTGAGACCACAACACACTCCACACACCATGAAAGCGAGGCCACAACCCCTCGAGGTACATCCCGTACCTATTTGCTGCTAGATGAACAGGGGCTACATATGAAGAGGGACGCCCATTTGCTTTGCTGCGCCCGGGACTAGAACGCGGGATTTTTTTGGTTGTGAGCAGAGCGTGCAAACCACTACACTGCGCGGTGAGTGTATGTGTGTGTGTGGGTATGTGTATGCACATTCATACACATGATGGCCAAGGCAAAACATTCCCTCTATTCTATAGTGACAAGCACCGCGTTTGCCCACAATGAACAGGGACATGGGCTAAGAATACTTCCACTATTTACATCAGATCGTAAGAGGCGACTAAAAGGAAAAAAGCGAGGTGGCTAGCAATACCCATCCATTTATGGCATACAACGAATATACTAGAAAAAAAAAGGACAAAATGATTACAGAAAGAAACACATTCATACTACAAACACGAAAAAATATCTGTCTTCACAAGAGGCTAGGAATTCCACACACACTTAAAAATGAAAATTTATCTAAAAAAAAAAAGATATATATATATATATATATATATATATATATATATATATATATATATATATATATATATATATATACATATATTTCAGTAGACGTAAGTTCCAAAATCTTCATTGTCAAAGAAGCAGTGAACTCGCTCCCAGCGCCCCCTATACCCACTCCTTCTCTTCTCCTCACCACAGCCGCCCGTGAGCCAGCCAAAGCCGCAGAAAAACCTCGAGGGAGCGTCCGCGACAGTGGCAGGCCCGGCAAGGCCGTAGAACCTAACGAAGACCAACACAAAACTCATCTCGTGCAGGAAAATGGCTGTTGTTACTGGCCAGGCAATGTCTGTCTCTCTCTCTCTCTCTCTCTCTCTCTCTCTCTCTCTCTCTCTCTCTCTCATTCTGACAAAATTAATAATTTGGATTTCCTTTCTTCGCCTTAGTGGTGGTGGTGGTGGTGGTGGCAGTAGTAGTAGAAGTACTACCACTACTACTGGTAGTAGCAGTAGTAGTAGTAGTAGTAGTAGTGGTAGTAGTAGTAGTAGTAGTAGTAGTAGTAGTAGTAGTAGTAGTAGTAGTAGTAGTAGTTGTAATAGTAGTAGTAGTAGTAGTGTTACTGTTGTTGGTGCAGTTTTTTCTTGATGTTGTTGGAACAGAGGTAGTTTTTTTTTTCATTTGTAGAGTAGCAGTAGCAATGTAGGAACAACAGCAACAGAAGGAGGAAGAGGGGGAGGAGGAGGAGGAGGAGGAGGAAGAAGAGGAAGAAGAGGACGACGAAAAGGAGGGAGAGACAGGAAGAAATTAAAAATAAGGTGAAAATACAGTAAGAGCAATGGTATCCTAACAAACAGCAAAGTGATAAGAGAAGGCAAAAAAGGTACATTGAATTTTTCATGAAAAAGAAAAAAAAAATAAAGAAAACTAAATGAATAAAAGAACTCATGGAAGAAATGTAATCAAAATCAGAAAACGAGAAAGCACAACAAAAAAAAAAAAAAGATTAACAAACAAAAAAATAACAAGAACATACAAGTGAAAGAGGAAAGCAAGCAAGAAGAGCAGAAGAAGAGAGAGAGAGAGAGAGAGAGAGAGAGAGAGAGAGAGAGAGAGAGAGAGAGGCGCAAACCTCACCTGTGTCACGTACGCGTGGACAGAAAGTCAAAAGAGTCCCTGATGTTCGTGGCAGCGATAAGGGCGAGAAGTGGCGTTCCCTACCCTGGCCTTGTGACTCAGCAGCACCGCCCCTGGAGGCTGTGCTTGGGTGCCCAGTGCAACAAGAGATACCCGTCTCACTAAGGCATCTGTTTCTACTTGTTTTGTTTCTCTCTCTCTCTCTCTCTCTCTCTCTCTCTCTCTCTCTCTCTCTCTCTCTCTCTCTCTCTCTCTCTCTCTCTCTCTCTATCTCTCTATATATATATATATATATATATATATATATATATATATATATATATATATATATATATATATATATATATATATATATATATATATATATATATATATATATATATATATATATATATATATATATATATATATATATATATATATATATATATATATATATATATATATATATATATATATATATATATATATATATATATATATATATATATATATAACTTGAAAAACAGGGCGTCTATAGCGTACACGGTACAGGAGAGAGAAGACCCACAAAAGGACGGTTATCTTCATTATATCCACTTCACAACGTTTCGGGAAAGTACATATCCCATCTTCAGGTACAAAAAGGCACTGTAAAACCACACGTAAAACGTTAAAAAAAAAAGACTAGACGCAGTGGTCCTGCTACTTGTTCCACCAACAGGTAAGTGGGGAGGGAGACTGGCTTCCAGTATTTATAGGCTCCTACTCACTAGATTTTGCCATCTAGTATTTATAGGCTCCTACTCACTAGATTTTGCCATCTAGTGAGTAGGAGCCTATAAATACTGGTAAGCCAGTCTCCCTCCCTACTTACCTGTTGGAGGAACAAGTAGCAGGACCACTGCGTCTGGTCATTTTTATTAACGTTTTACGTGTGGTTTTACAGTGCCTTTTTGTACCTGAAGATGGGATATGTACTTTCCCGAAACGTTGTGAAGTGGATATAATGAAGATAACCGTCCTTTGTGGGTCCTCTCTCCTGTACTATATATATATATATATATATATATATATATATATATATATATATATATATATATATATATATATATATATATATATATATATATATATATATATATATATATATATATATACACACACACACATACAAACACACACATACTTAATTAGTTATGAGAAACACAACCAGTTTAATAACCAGACTTTTAACTCTTCCACCATCTCAGGTCAGAGCGCAGAGAAAGAGGGGTGACGGTTTATTGGCGGTCTACCCTCAGCCCCTCACACCTCTCTGTAGATGTATCCCCCGGAGTGGAGGCCCTCTGGGTACGTATAACACCGCCCTTCCATCCTAGCGATGCAGCCACTATCATCCTCTGTGTCGTCTACCACCCTCTACGTGCCCCCACACCACAATTACTTACTGAGCACATTATACGCACAGCTGATGCTCTCAGAATGAAGTATCCTGCTGCTAAGCTGGTTGTATGGAGGGATTTTAACCGCTTAGATATGAGTGAAATACTACACCAGCTAAACCTAACACAAGTAGTTGGATTCCCCACACACCAACAAATGACACTCGACCATATCATGACCTACCTAAGTAAGCACTACTCGCCTCTGCAGCCACTAGCCCCCATGGGAAGCACCATACACCTATCCATCTTGTGTTCCTCCACGCCCACCATCTCGCCCCGCCACTCAAAAGTCACCAAGACTCACCGACCCATGCCCAACTCAGCCCAGAGGGAGTTTGGGCAATGTGTGACGCATCACCTATGGACCGAGGTTCTGGAGGTAGAGGACGTCCACACCAAGTGGCATAATTTTGTTGCACCCCAACGGAAGCCTTCCACCACTACTTCCCAGCAAAGGGCGTCATAGTACACCCATCTTATGCCCCGTAATTGGTGCCCCGCATCAAAATACTCATAAGGCAGCGGAGCTGAGCCTTTCACTCTTGTCCAGTCCAGTACAGGAAACTGAGGAACAAAGTGATATGGGAGATAAAGATCGCGAAGGCAAGTTATTACCGAAACAAAATTCACCAACTCAAACTTACTAACAACAGACAACGGTATGATAAGATTAAGGTTTTTGTGCAGTCTACAAAAGCAGTCGCCTCCTCATTAAGACAAGATAAACTCTCACTTCGCCTTGATCTGTCAAACTTTCCCACCCCTCCACTCGTCTCTCTCTCCCTTCCTACCCCTCTCCCCAGCTCACTCTGGATCCTCATCGCCTCCAACTGGTTCGGTTGGCCAAGCTGCTCTGGATCACAGTGACATGAAAGCATTATATCACCACCACAGTGAGATTGGCGGCCTGCAGACTTTACATGCTGTGTAGACTCAAATGGTTGAGAACACCAGCAGATGAGTTAAATTGGGTACATCTCACCTTTATTCTTTCTAGACTCATGTATGCCTTACCAGCGTGGTCCTCCTCTCTCAGCTCCACTCAACAGCAGCAAGAATCATCATTTACCCTGGCTACACTAACTACGATCACGCCCTAACCACCCTGAGCCTCCCCAGACTGTATACCAAACACCGAGAGGCCCTGGTAAAACTAGGCAAGGGACTGTTGCGTCATGAAAAAAGACATGAAATCTTTAATAATATCCATTAAAGGTAATAAATACAAGAACAGGAAGCATTTGAGAATACGGACGAAAGAGAACCAAAACGCCACGTTCAACCTCCTGTACACAACTCCTCTGGAACCACTTATACTTCCTCGTCCCCCTTCCCTGTCCGCTCTTCACATAATGGTCTCAGAGGCTTCAAACGCACCCAAAGAACTTCTTCTATTCGTCTTCTTCTTTGGTGGCACCAGGACGACGACTTGTGGGAGGAAGGGAGATGCTGGTTCAAAACGGACATGCAAATAGTTGACGAGAGATTAAGTCACGGGTATAGAATAAAAAAAAAATACTGGCTCACGTCGCTTATACAGAGGACCTTAAATCAATGTATGAGCAAGGAACATATCCTTTCAGTTAGTTGCCTCATTAGTATTAGAATGATGTATTATGATAGGTAGTGAAATTTTCCAGTAAATATTTTCAATGATGTTTTATTTTCTTTTTCTGATCGTGGTATTGCATATCCATAAGAAAAACACTAGTAAGAAACCAACTTTGTCACCTCTGTAGATTTAAAGAAAAGAAGAAATGCAGTAAATTTTACCCTCAAGTCACTGTGACGTGTGACAGGGACACGACGCTGCTCGTTCCTGAGATTTAAGGACACCGGAAAATAACGAAAGAAGGAAGAAAAAAAAAATATAAAGCGTGAAAAGACAATAAAGAAAATAGGTAGAAAAAAAGGAAATGAACTCTAGTGTTCTCTCTCTCTCTCTCTCTCTCTCTCTCTCTCTCTCGCTCTCTGCAGGAACATAATTTATTTTCTTCTTAATATGACAAAGTCTCATGCGGAAATTTCTCTTAAGGTTTGCCTGGCTTGGCGTGGTGAATAGTGAGGGAGGGTGAACGATGCGGAGAAGGAGGAGGAGGAAGAGGAGGACGAGGAGGAGGATGAGAAGAAAGAGGATTACTCTACTGGCACGGGAATCTTGTCTTACGACTCTACTTCTTCTTCTTCTCCTTCTTCTTCTTCTTCTTCTTCTTGTTATTGTTGTTGTTGTTGTTGTTGTTCTTCTTCTTCTCCTCCTCCTCCTCCTCCTCCTTCTCCTCCTCCTCCTCCTCCTACTATTTTCTTTTTCTTCCTACTTTTAGAACTGGTTACATCACGGAAGAGAGGAATAAGGATAAAGTAAGAGACGTGAGGGAAGAGAGAGAGATGAGAGAAAAAATAAAGGATTAGTAGTTGGAAAGAGAGAGACTGAGGAGATGCAAGGTGAGAGAAAGAGAGAGAGAGAGAGGAGAGAGAGAGAGAGAGAGAGAGAGAGAGAGAGAGAGAGAGAGAGAGAGAGAGAGAGAGAGAGAGAGAGAGAGAGAGAGAGAGAGAGAGAGAGAGAGAGAGAGAGAGAGAGAGAGAGAGAGCGTGTTATGTGATGAAAGCCAATATACTTTCATTTTCTTGGCATAGACGATTTATTGCTGTAATATCCCTCAAATTACTAACTTCACATTAAATTTAAATTAATGTAGAGGTTAAAATTCATGGGGACTGGTGGTGGTGATTTGGTGTTGGTATTTCACTAAACCGAAATGTAGTAAAGACACTTAATTCTAACAGCAACTAGTAAATGTCACATCACACTCAAAATGGAAACGAAGAAAAAAAAGTAAAAAAGACGACTAAGGCAGATAATATTGGAATTGATTGATATTTTAGGGAATTTGACAGAAGTGGCGATGAAGACAGTAAATAACAAGTAATACTAAACATAAAACAGTAAACTTTAAAATGAAGCAGAAACAGTGGAAAAAAGTTATAACATGAATGATCGCTTATGAAAAATATTGATATTAGTAAAAAGAATATGAAGATAAAAATATGAAGAAAAACAGTGTGAAAATCAAATGAACACAGGATGAAGAGGGAGATGAAAAAAGATGACACTAAGATAAAAATCAGATGAAAAATATGAGAAGAGAATAGGAAATAAAGAAAAAAAACTATATAAACAAAATAAAGACAATATGAACAATATATAAAAACAGACAAAAACTCAATTAAAACAACATGAAATTATAGCAAGACCCAACTTCTACTGGGATATAATATCAGGGGCAAGGAAAATAAAGGCAGCCTCCTGGATTAAGTCTGGGAGAAAACGGGGGCGCTCACGAAGCCTCGATGGGGAAACCATTAAGGAGCAGAGTAAATTCATAACCTTGAGGGCGATGCGACGAGGCGAGGCGAAGGAGACGACGATGCGGCACCGGGAGCTGGACGGGCGAGAGGGACTAACCTTCTCTCTCTCTCTCTCTCTCTCTCTCTCTCTCTCTCTCTCTCTCTCTCTCCCAAATCACTTCTATTTTACCCACTAATTACATAATAACAATTTGTGGTGGTGGTGGTGGAGGATGAGGAAAAATAGTAGTAGTAGTAGTAGCAGTAGCATCATGAAGGAAGAAGAAGAAGAAGAAGAAGAAGAAGAAGAAGAAGAAGAAGAAGAAGAAGAAGAAGAAGAAGAAGAAGAAGAAGAAGAAGAAGAAGAAGAAGAAGAAGAAAAAAAATAGGAAGAAGAAGATGAAGAGGAGGAGGAGGAGGAGGAGGAGAAGGAGGAGGAGGAGGAGGAGGAGGAGGAGGAGGAGGAGGAAGAGGAGGAAGAGGAGGAGGAAGAGGAGGAAGAGGAGGAGGAAGAAGAGGAAGAAGAGGAGGAGAAGATGAAGGAGGACGGAGGCATTAATAATATGGTCAATAAGGTAATAAAGGAGTCACATCAGCCGCCTTTCCCAGCCAATGTCAACAAATGAGGGGGAGGAGGAAGACGAGGATATGATAAATGAGAAAGAGTAGATAAATCTATAAGGTGAAAGAGTAATGCTAGACAACAGACGGATCATGAAGAGGTGGAAGAAGCGGAGAACATGAAGAAAAAGAAGCAACTGGAGGACCTTGAATAGGTGAATAGGGTAAAATAGTAAGACCCAATCACATGAAAAAGAAAGAAGAGTGGAATAGAAAAAGTATGGTGAAAAAAATAAAGAAAAATATAGAAAAAAAACAGCAGAGAAGGAATATATAAATGTAAATACCCCACAGTATATAGATAAAAGAGAATGTAAGAAATGCTGTAAAGTAGAAAGGAGATGAAAGCAGATAAAAAAAAAAAGGGGGAAGAAGGGCAAGAGAAGGGGAGAAGAAACACTAGGACATAATGGTAATAGGCAACAAAAAGGCAGTGTAATGACGAGGTGGCCTGAAACACGACACCTGGCGCCTGGGCGGGTAATTACCACGACAGGGTCATGTGGTGCAACCATGATGCTCGCCACACTTCGCCTTCTCACTGCGATTCCGGACAAATACTTCTGCCCGCACTCTTGTACTTTCAATAGGATGCAATTCAGGTGCTACAGGTTTTTTGTTTTTATCTATGGCTCTTAAGATAAATTAATAATTTAATAAATGAAAGTTTCCTGAATCTCTCTATTAGATTATATGGTTAGGGTTTCTAAGTATTTTGTGATTCTAGGGAGAGATTAACAGGATTTCTACATTACTAACAAAATAAACATTGCGGAAACCAAGTATCTTCATTCAAAAGGTTTCTGTTGAAGTATTACTGGTTTGTCAGGATGCCTTTTATGGATATAATGACAGTTTAACAAGATTTCCAAATTATTAACAGGATAAAGATGGCTTAAAACTTGTTATCTATATTCAAAAGGCTCTAGATCAAGTGACACGAATTTATGTTGGTATTTCTAATGAGCCAGTGACATATCAAAAAGTCTATCTCATAGTTCATAGAAGAAACGGTCTTAAGAAACCGAATGAGCGTCTGCTCGGCATTGGGAAATAGTCCTGGTGAAGGAGCAAGGCATCTCTCTAACAATAGGGAGTGACGCATTAAGAACGGAAGCAACACCACTAAAATCCCTCATACTTTCGCCTCTGGAGGAGTGTGTCTATTGTGGCATTTTGGAAGTGTTAATGGTGTTTTTTGTCAATTGTTAAAAACGCAAGAAAGTCTATTATATATACTTATCTGTCACTAAATTGGTTAATCTATCGATCAACCTATGACCTATTGTAATATAACTAGAGTTATATTACAATGGTAACAATAGCGATAACTGACGAAACACAATTAACACTCCTACTATTGTAATAAGAATCTAGTATATGCATAGGTAGCTATAAAGACAGATTAATCAATTCAGAGACAGAAGAATATGTAAATTTGACTTTTTTTCTTGATATCACTTGTATGTTTGACAATTGATTATTACTTCTATTGCTGCTACTGTAATGTGACTAATATACAGATTATATATAGATAAATTGGTTCTTTTATTCATTTAGTACTCCCAGTGTTACATATAATTCCATCGTTATTACTGTTATTGTTAGTATGAACATTTCAAACAATTCTTTGTGTTTCAATTACACCCTTGTTAATAAAATGCAAAATCAACCCTATATTTATTTTTGTCATGTGTGTACGTAATTGTTGTTATCTTTCCATATTAAATGTTGACAAAAATCACAGCAGGATTAATTATTTGTAATAGTATATTAAACTTATTTACTAACATATTATTATATTAAATTATTCATTTACATCTTATCAATTAAAGTGTTGATTTAATTTCAATTAGAAATTCATTTACAGTTTGTTTTAATTACATGATATATGCTTATTTTCACAAATCATTATTCGTAAACATATGTAAACATTGTAAAATAACACTTTATGAACAGATATGCTGGCAATGTTTCAAACTGTCCCTCTTTTCTCTCTACAAATCCTCTTCTAAGGGAAATCTCTCAGCGGCGTCACACTGTCTCGCTGTAATTGGCGCTCCACGATTTCTCCTCGATGGTTTTACATTCAGAAAACTTCCAGTGATCGATATCGTACAATTTATTACAAAACTTAAGGACTTGTATCACGTCTACAAGTAATCGCCTCTTCCCTCGAGAATGTATTAAAGTTTTACAAGTTGCTATTTTTTCTCAAACTTTAGTTCTTTACATTTGGGGTTCTTGTTGTGATGTGCCGTGTTTCCATTTTCGAGTAATTTCTCACAACTGTCATTGGCAGCCACAGATACCATGTGTGGCAAGCTCTAGGTCGACAACAGTGGATTGAAAAAATAAGTTCGTCAAGCAGTAATATTCAACTTTCAGCTCACAATTACACAATATTCCTTCTACTAGTAGTCAAGCCCAAATAAGAAAAAGATTTATCTACTTTTTTCTTTTTGGAAGTTTTTGTCTTGTACCTGTTATGTAGCGGCTTAAAAACGACTATATTTAGTTACAATTTTTTTTTGTATTTGTAATATTTCAGTCTTATATTTAGCACCTTTGATATTGCCACCATTTCTTATAATAATAATTCTGTCAAGAAACTCCCCATGACGACTGTGTTTACTAATACTGCTGATGAGGTGTGTAGTGGTGCAGTGATTAAGGCTGTAGGGTACGTACCCATTGTGTGACACTGAATAATCTGTCACGAGATGGCTGGAAGGAGAAGGAACAAAGAAAAATACAAAGAAAAAAGCAGACAGCAGCATACATATCGGCATTTACGGGATATTTGTGATAATTATACGCAGTTAATAAACAATTACATAAATATGATAACATAAAAGGAAGAGGAGGAAGAGAAGTAAAACGAGTCGATGAAGAAGGAGGAGGATGAGGAAAAGTAGGTCAGGAGAGCAACGGTGATGATACTTTATATTAGGAAAAGCAATATCTGTACTGTACGTCGTTGCACGGTGAACACAAGAACAGAATCTCTCTCTCTCTCTCTCTCTCTCTCTCTCTCTCTCTCTCTCTCTCTCTCTCACTAACTTTGCTATCACGTTT
>NC_059271.1:13130191-13132691 GCF_017591435.1 Portunus trituberculatus | reverse complement strand
CACTCCTACGCTGATGATACCATCTCATATCTTTCCACGTCCTTTCAGAGACGACCAACCGTTCAAGAAGACAACAGATTACGCAGGGGCATCACTGAACCCCTGACTTCTGATCCTTGTGAGATTTCTGATTGGGGCAGAGAAAACTTAGTAGTGTTCAATGCCTCAAAAACCCAATTCCTCCATCTATCAACTCGACACAACCATCCAGACAACTATCCCCTCTTCTTCAATTGCACTCAACTGTCTCCATCTACACTGAATATCTTCGGTCTGTCCTTTACTCACAATCTTAGCAGGAAACTTCATATCTCATCTCTTTCTAAAACAGCTTCTATGAAATTGGGCGTTCTGAGGTGTCTCCTCCAATTTTTCTTGCCCCTCTACCTGCTAACTCTGTACAAGGGCCTTATCCGTCTTTGAATGGAGTACTCTTCGCATGTTTGGGAGGTTCACTCATACAGTTTTATTAGATAGGGTGGAATCAAAAGCTTTTCCTTTCATCAACTCACCTGCTCTGACTGACTGTCTTCAGCCTCTTTCTCACCGCCGAAATGTTGCAAATCTTTCTATCTTTTATCGCTATTTCCATGCTAACTGATCGACTGATCCTGTTAACTGCATGCCTCTCCTCCTCCTGCGGCCTTGCTGCACAAGGCTTTCGTCTTCCTCTCACCCCTACTCTGTCCGTGACGCAAGAGTTAACCAGTACTCTCAATCATTCATACCTATATCTGGTAAACTCTGGTCCTCCCTGCCTGCTTCTGGTTTTCCGTCATCCTACGACTTGACTTCTTTTAAGAGTGAGGTTTCAAGACATTTGTCCCTGAATTCTGGCTAATTCCCTACTATTCTTTCGGAGAACCAGCATTTAAAGTGGGCTTTTCTTTTATCTTTTGTTGCCCTTGACTGGTTTCCCTCCTCCATAAAAAAAAAAAAACGAATTAGAAACAATGCTCAAGAAAGAATAATGTTAAAGGGGAAATTTAAATAATGGTAGAGAACAATGGGAAAAAATAAATCGGGAAGAAGATGGACAAGGATATAAATAGAAAAAGAAGAAAAAGGAGGAAAATAATAGGAAAACTTGTGATAAAGAAATGTGTAACGTAATATGTGAATATTTATCGTCATGGGATAGACCAGAATGATTAGGATAAAGAAAAGATGAAAAAGATGGAGATAGTAAAGGAGAGAGGTAAAAATAAATAAAGGATAATAAGTAAAGAATAATAACAAATATAAAAAAAGAAAGAAAGATGACGGAAGAAGAGAAGAACGAGAGAGAGAAGGAGACAAAAAAAGAAGGGAAAGGTAAAGAAAAAGAGACTGGTTAGTTTGACATGAAGGTGGGAAATTACCACCTACACCTTATGTTTAAAAAATAATGCACAGTAAAAAAATAAATAAATAAAGCTTCCATATTTCACGCAATGTTACCACAAACCCATTTTTTTTTCTCTTCCCACATCTTTTCTCTTTTGTGAAATATATATAAGCTATTTTTTCTGTCCATTTTTTACATCTGATTATATCCAAAACGATAATATCATTTTTTTTATGTTTGTGAGCCATCGCCACTACATTTTTCATTATTCAAATCACGAGAGAGAGAGAGAGAGAGAGAGAGAGAGAGAGAGAGAGAGAGAGAGAGAGAGAGAGAGAGAGAGAGAGAGAGAGAGAGAGAGAGAGAGAGAGAGAGAGAGAGAGAGAGAGAGAAATCAGAGTTAAGAGAGATAGGAAAAATCAGGTTAAGAGAGAATATGGAGAGAAACAAAGATAGAAACAGAAAAACACGGACAGGCACAAAAACATTAGTATTATTTTACTTTCTTGTCTCTGGGACAGTAGCAATACCTATTGCTTTAACCAGATAGAGTATTGTATTTCGAGAAACTTCAACACTATATATATATATATATATATATATATATATATATATATATATATATATATATATATATATATATATATATATATATATATATATATATATATATATATATATATATATATATATATATATATATATATATATATATATATATATATATATATATATATATATATATATATATATATATATATATATATATATATATATATATATATATATATACCATGCATTATAACGCTTCCAGTGATTTCTTGGATTTTATTCGTCTTACCTTCAGAACAGAACATTAACCATTAATTGTCAGTTAGTTTACCATAGGTTAAGTTACTTTTGGCAATTTAAGGTTAGATCAAGGTAAGTTAGATTTAGTTAGGTTAGATTTTACTTGTAGTTACGATATGATGCGACCAGCAAGATCAAAATCAAGACAGCGGCATTAACAATAAAAAGAGCAACTGTAGTGGTGCATCTTTCTATTTACTTTTGGTGGTAAGACGCAGTATTGCGTCATATTTTAGATTGATTTTATCTCTAGGCTCTATCTTGCCGAAAAAAAAAAAAATAGAAACTAGGGCTCTTCTACTTGGCCTTTTTTCTTTTAAG
>NC_059271.1:13112691-13122691 GCF_017591435.1 Portunus trituberculatus | reverse complement strand
CAGTAATACTGATAGTTGCGGTGATCGTGGTGATGGTAGAGATAGGGCAGTTCATGTTCTTTACACATAATGCATGGAAAGGGACGCCTTTGGGGAAGGGAGAGGGGTGGTTGATGTGGGAGGTAAGGCTTGATATGTGGGTGGCGATGGGTCACGTGATAAATTAAAATACCGTTCATAATTGATGCTCGTCGACTTTCTTCTTGCTGGAAATGTGATCACTTCTTGTTTACAGATAATGGTAGTGGTGGTGTTGGTGGGGGTGTTGGTGGTGTTACTGTTGGTGGTGGGCAATGATGATGATAATGAAGATGATAAATAAAATAATGATGATAAATATGATGATTATTTTTTATGTAAGAGGGAAAACTGACCAAGGGCAACAAAAACAGTAGAAAAAGGCCCACTGAGATGCTAGTCCCCAATGAACATAATACCCAAATTATAATAGGTGAAATATACTGGAATTACTATCCTCTAAGAAGTACAACTAGAAGTAACACTGCTACAAAAATCCCATTAAATTTTATAAAGGAAAGCAATCCATCGTGAGGAAATTATAAGTGAAAAAATAATAAGGGGAGACAGAAGCGAAATTAATAGGACGAAGAGAGAGGGAGACAGGGCAGAAGATAAGAAAGAAAAGAAGAGGAAGACAGAAAGAGTAATCGTCATCAGTACTGCTATTGTCTTATCTTTTGACACTTTTTTGCTGATTTAGTGATATTTCCCTCTGGGATACAATAAACAAGCAACACTGCGGACGGTGAATGGGAGAAAGAATAAAGAATATGCTCTGTCTCTCTCTCTCTCTCTCTCTCTCTCTGTTTTTCTCCTTGTTTTCTCTTTGTTTCTCTCAGTTCTCTCTCTCTCTCTCTCTCTCTCTCTCTCTCTCTCTCTCTCTCTCTCTCTCTCTCTCTCTCTCTCTCTCTCTCTCTCTCTCTCTCTCTCTCTCTCTCTCTCTCTCCACAGGGTCGCTAATTTAATCCCCCTAATAGGTTCCCCCGCGGCCAGGTACACGCGACAGGTAAATGATTGCTGAAATTAATCGCTTCCGGTGTCACGTTCAGGTGAGAGAGGGACCACCACACTATCCCTTAATCCCTTTCGTCCCTTTAGTCCCTTTGCCTTCACTTGCACTCCCTCTACGTAGCCTCCTTCTCTCCTAATGACATTTCGCAATCACTGCACGCCACTTACCTAACCTAATCTAACCTAACCTAATATAGAGCCAGAAGGAAGCGTGGGATTATAATCATTAACTAGATGGGAGTGTAGTGTGGTTAAGGAGGAGGTTGTGTGTGTGTAGGAAGATGTGATGAAGGGTCTGAGAAATGAAGTGTTGAGAAGGGAAGAATTTAGTGTGAGATTGTGATTGAAGTGTTGTAAGAATGAGAGTGATGGGAAACTGTATAGTTTAGATACAAAATGCTGTAGTAGATGTTGGCAGATATGGGTACCTTTGGGGATTATGAATGTTGATTGGAAGGAGTTTTGTAGGAAAGGGATGGACAATGGATGGTAAGATGTTCATTAATAATGATATGATGGCAAAAACTAACAGAAAAGGATGGCAAAATGTCGACTAAAGAATTCTATAAAAATGGTCAAGATAGAATCCAATATTGACCGAGAATGATAATCGTTAAATAGTGACTGACAGTGATGCTCCCCCAAAAAAAGAATATCAGCTTATCAACTAAAAAATAAATCAGTAAGAAAGACAAGAACACAACTTTTAAAATATTTACTGAAAGTAGAAGATGATGATCCTTGTCGTAAATACGGAAAGAAGAAGAGAAGTTAATATATAAGTCAAGAGAGGAACTGAAGGGCAGGAATGCTGTGAAATTTGCAGGTAAAATAACTGATATAGGATGGACGAAGGAGTAATTTCGTGCATTAGTAAAACAAGAAAGTAAATGGGATGGATGGAAATTAATGGGAACGAACTACATGACTTGGAAATTAGGCAATGAATAAGAGTATGAATATGATTAAATATGAGTTAAGGTGAATGACAATAAGGAGTTAGAAAATGCAGTAGCAAAACAAACTGTACAGAACGGAATGAGGTGAGTGGATATAAGTAGGCATATGATCTAGAAGACAGAGTAAAACAAATTTTAAAGGAAAAAGTAAGAAAAAAAATAAGATAAAGAATTACATTATTTCTAATTGCAAAAATGAAATATCGTAGAATATTGATATAGATACCATAAAATTTAGATGGCGTGATGGAAAACTTGAATACAATGGTATATGCTAGAAAAAAAAATGTTCATCTGCATTAGTTTTAATTACGTGAAAAAAAATTGTAGATTCAAGCCAACCCATAGCTCCCCGCTGGCATTTCAAGTGTCATTACAAGAAAGATAAACGAGATACCTTCTTTTCTCATGAGCTTAATTAAATGGCCTAGTTAGGGTAAGTATTTTCTTGTGTGTGATAGTAATGCTTGAGGTTATGTCTCTCTCTCTCTCTCTCTCTCTCTCTCTCTCTCTCTCTCTCTAACAGCCTCATTAGTCATTCATCTCACTTCAAAGCATTTCAAATCTTCCAAGTCAAAGGCCGAACAATCTACTTATGCCTCTAAGGAAAATGTTTTCCTCTTCCACACATCATTATGCCTTATGATGCGCGGTATATTGGTACTAAGAGTGGCCAGGTAAGTAGAATTCTTCTCTTCAATTTTATTATAGATTGTTATGCAATTATTATCTATTATTTTCCTTTTGTATTCATAGTCTTGAAAGTGGTTGTGGTGTTATAAAAAGGAGTAGTAATGGTATAACAACAGCAAGAGTAGTAGTAGTAGTAGTAGTAGTAGTAGTAGTAGTAGTAGTAGTAGTAGTAGTAGTAGTAGTAGTAGTATTATTATTATTATTATTATTATTATTATTATTATTATTATTATTATTATTATTATTATTATTATTATTATTATTATTATTATTATTATTATTATTATTATCATCATCATTGTTATTATTATCATTATTACTACTACTACTGCTACAACTACTACAACTGCTACTACTACTACTACTATTACTACTACTACTATTAGTAGTAATAATTAGTAGCACTAGTACTGGTAATAGGGAGGCGTAGTGGATAAGGTGGTGAGCGTGAGTTCGGGCAGATGTCCACGTGTAGGTTCGAATCCCACCACGTACTGCCTAAAAACTTTACCATTTGTTGAGTGGTTTCAAGATGCCTACATGTCACCATGATACCCGGGTTCTAGGTGATATGAGACCTAATATGGTTACCACTATAAATAAAATTGTCTGCGCCACTAATGGGTGGAAGCTGAACAGTGCTTCCAATACGTACTTGCCTACAGGCGCCATAGGCCATAACATAACAAAAATTAGTAATATTAATAGTAGTAGTAGCAGTAGTGATAATAGCTGGAGTGGTTAGAGGTGGTTGTTATAGCAGTAGTAATAGTACTAATATTAGTTGATGTCTTTCAAAAATTAAAACAATACTCATATCATAGTTAAGGGAGTACTACTACTATTACTAGTACTAGTACGACTAATATTACTACTACTACTATTAATGCTGCTCCTGCTACTACTACTACTACTACTACTACTACTACTACTACTACTATTTATGATAATAATAACAATAATATTAATGATAATAACAATAATAATAATTATTATTATTTTATTATCATTATTATTATTATCATTATTATTATTATTATTATTGTTATTATGATTATGAATATCTTTATTTCTATAAAAAAATATAATAATAAAAAATAATAATAATAGAATATGAATAATATTAATAATAACTACAATGAAAACATCAGTAATAATAATGACAATAAGGGTGTAGTACTACAGTTAACGATGAAAATTACGAATCCACGACAGCAGCATAATATAATGAATAACGCAACTACATACATAAAAAAAAAACTAAAAATAAAGCTCAGAAATTATAAAAAAAAACTGCTCCGAAAAATGAAAATCAGCCTAAAAGACATGAGAAAAGAAAAAAATCCACAGACAAGAAATTAGAGGGAATTATATGTGAAGGAAGCGGGCACTCCAGGATGCGACCTCATTAACATGCTAATGACCCTCAGTGCACATTAGTGGCTGGACCAAGAAAAATGAGAAAATATTCCCTCATGCCGGCTTCTATTTTGGTTCATATTGTTCTCTGCAAGTAGAAAAAAAAATAAGTAGGTCTTACGTTTTAGTATTTATATGATAATCAAGAAAATTCTACAATCTAAATGCTTGTTTTATTTTTTTCATATGTAATTTATTTTGGAGAGAAGTGGTTGTTCCTCTACTTTCATTTCACGGAAAAAATAAAGATATTATAAAGAAACAATAAAAAAAAATGATGAGTTTTCATGATATGACTAAAATCATAAATCACTTTAAAGACTTAATTTTCCATAGTAAGTTTTCATTTTTTTTTGTTACTTTTGTTGTACATTCTCTCTGGTATTTCAATTTTAATTGCTAGTTTATTTGGGAGTATCTGTTTTTTTGTCATTTATCTATACATATCCTTTCACCTCATTTTAGTTAGTTCAAAGCCTAAAAGAATAGACGCAAAATAAGTATGTGATCAAATATTACTATAGTAAAAGACAACAAATTGGTGAACTAAACATACTACAAACAAATGTATTAACCCCTTCAGTACTGGGACACAATTTTTGACTTGAGTTTTTGGTATGATTAGATGATTTTATTTTAATTAGGAAGGGTCTATGGAGATCACAAGATTAATGGCTAGACTCTTCACCATTTTCATCCCCACATAAGTTTCTGAATCTGCACAAAATCGTCAAATAGCAAACAAAATGAATATGGAGACGTGTCATGGTATTGAAGGGGTTATATGAAAATAAAAATGCCATGAAATGCTATAATACAAATACAAGAAAAAATAAATGAAAATAATGAAAAACATAAAGAAATAAAAAAAAACAAGTGAAAAGAAAATAATAAATTCACTCAAATAAACCACAAAGATTGATATATAAATGAAAAAAAAAAACGTCAGACATGAAATTCAAAGATGACAAAAAAAATCAAAATAATAACAGAAAACACGATCCACTCTTGCAAAATTCACATGAGCTTTGATCCATCAAGTCTTGTTTTCTCTTGGTTCAATACAGTTCGTTAAGGATCATGACACTATTTTCTGAGTGGGTTCATTCGGTAATTGGCAGTGATTCGGAATGTATTTAGAAAGTTTGCGGTGATTCAATAAATTTGTGTGTGTGTGTGTGTGTGTGTGTGTGTGTGTGTGTGTGTGTGTGTGTGTGTAATCGAAGTAAGGGAAGACTTATCGAGGTTCCAATAACGGCAGGTCGGGCCATCGCTTGGAAAGGTTAAGGAAACTTCCACTAATCCGATTTATAAGGCGGTCTGACTCCCTATAACTGTTTCGATAAAGGTTCCCCACGTTTACTTTCTCGCCAGGTGGAGATCGTGAGGTGATCCTGTTACCTATAATAATAGAAGTCGTGGTGGTCGTGGCGGTATTGGTGGTGATGGTGGCGGTGGTGATGGTGACGATTATTTTATTATCAAATAATAACAACACTACCACCATAGACGTTAATAATAATATTAATAGCAGCAGCAGCACAATCACTAGCAACAGTAGTAGTAACAGTAGCATCAATACCAAGAGTATAAGTAGAAGCAGCAGCAGCAGCAGCAACAACAACACCAGCAGTTACAGGAACACCTTGAGCAGAAACAGCAACAGCGGCATTAGCAGTAGTAATTGTAGTAGTAGTACCAATAACAAAAACAATATCGTGATGATGGTGATGATGATAATAATAATAATAATGATAATAATAATAATAATAATAATAATAATAATAATAATAATAATAATAATAATAATAATAATAATGAAAATAGCATTAATGATCATAATAATGATAATAATAATAATAATAATAATAATGATAATAATAATAATAATAATAATAATAATAATAATAATAATAATAATAGTAATGGTAATAATAATAATGATAATAATAATAATAATAATAATTATAGTAATAATAATAATAATGATAATAATATTAATATTATTTTTATAATAATAATAATAATAATAATTATTATTATTATTATTATTATCATTATCAAGCATCACCATCATCATCATCATTTTTATTGTAATCATTATTATCATTATCATTACTATTATTATTATTATTATTATTATTATTATTATTATTATTATTATTATTAATTATAGAAGTAGTAGTGAGTAGTAGTAGTAGTAGTAGTAGTAGTAGTAGTAAAATCAGCAGCAGCAGCAGCAGCATTAGCAGTAACAGCAAGTCTCTATGATGCATCCCTATCACTACAATCACTTCTTTTAAGTACACTAAGCCAAACCCTTCACTATTTTCCCCACCATTACACCTCAACCCACGTCCTCCACTAAGGCAGAGGACAGGCAATAGTGACCCCCAGAGTTCAGGCTCGGCACCGGTAAAACAATTGGTTCATCCGACTCGGGTGACTGAGTGATTCATTCCGCCAAGCCGATCTCCGAGGTTCATTACAGCGCCTCCGGGACTAACCGCCGTCTGCCTGCACCGGAACCACCAAATATTGCAATCACATAGAACAAGGAACCATTTCCCACTGAAGCTATAAAACGAAAGGAGGTACAAGTGGAGGCGAGGGTATAAGAGGTGGAGGGATGAGGGTGTGAAGCAAGGAAGAGAGGAAGTGCAATGAGGAATACAAACGGCCTCAAGAAAATAGCTATTTACTTCCAAATACTTGTATTTGGAATAAGATAATGATAAATATAAAAATGCAAGGATAAAACAATCAGGAAATATTTCAACAACAATAACATCAACAGGAACTACTACTACTACTACTACTACTACTACTACTACTACTACTGTTACAACTGCCACCACTATTATTATTAGCAATAACAATAAAAACATCAGCAAGAATATTAGTTCATGCTTTGCAGCATCATTGTACAAAAAAATAAATAAAATAAACAAGAAAGAAAACACAAAACAAGAAAAATACTGCAGCGAATTATGACTGAATTACATTTGCAGAAGAAGACCATGAGATAGAGAGGAGAAAGAGGAGTATGGAGAGAAGGAGGGAGAATCAGTAAGGTGAGAAGAGGCGATGATGTAGAGGTCTGACGTGGTGGAGATAAGTAGGAGGAAGGGAAGAAAGAGGGAGGAGAAGAGATGGGAAGGGCAGACAGGCGTGAGGAATGACCACAATTAGAAGGGGGAGTGATAGGCTCGGAGAATAGAGGGAAGCGAGAGAGAGAGAGAGAGAGAGAGAGAGAGAGAGAGAGAGAGAGAGAGAGAGAGAGAGAGAGAGAGAGAGAGAGAGAGAGAGAGAGAGAGAGAGAGAGAGAGAGAGAGAGAGAGAGAGAGAGAGAGAGAGAGAGAGAGAGAGTGTGTGTGTGTGTGTGTGTGTGTGTGTGTGTGTGTGTGTGTGTGTGTGTGTGTGTGTGTGTGTGTGTGATGAGAATCTTCCAGAAGAAACTGGAGGCACCTAGTGATATATCGAAATAAGTTATTATACATCATAGTTTTATGGTGACCATGATTGGAGAGAGAGAGAGAGAGAGAGAGAGAGAGAGAGAGAGAGAGAGAGAGAGAGAAAACGGAGACAAGATGAAAAGAAGTATTGTTGTGATAGTGACAAATGGTACATGCTGAAGAAGAATAAGTATAAGGAGAAGAAGAAAAAGAAGATAAAATAAGAAAAAGAAGAAGAAAAAGAATAGAAAAAAGGAAAAGAAAAATGAAAAAAGAAGAAAAGGAGTGGAAGAAGAAAACAACAAAAACGACAACAGCAGCAACAACATACACAACACCAATAAGAAACAAAACAACAAGACGAGAAGGACAAAAATAAGAACAAGATTGAGAGGATGACGAAAAACCAGAGATAATGATAACAACAGAAACACACACACACACACACACACACACACACACACACACACACACACACACACACACACACACACACACACACACACACACACACACACACACAAATTCAAATCTAAAATAAAAAAAATATACAAATAAACTTTAAATTATAAAATCTGGACTACAAATAAGAACAAGACATTACAAGAAGAGGAAAGAAAAAAAGGGCAGAAAGATAGAGAAAAGAAAAGGGAAGAAAGGAAAAGGGAGTGTGGGAATAAAGAGAGGCGAGGGGAGAAGAGAGCAAGAATCGACCACAATATATGGAAAGAAGGGGAGCATAAGAAAGAAGGGAGATAGTGAGGGGGTCAAGGGTTGTATAGGAGAAAGACTGGTAGGGTGATATCACAAGTTATAGGAAAGGGAGGGAGTAATAAGAAATAAAAATAAGGAGAAAGAGAAAAAAGGTAGCCGTTAAGAATAAAATGGAGCGTAAAGAGGACATAAAATACAGGAAAAGGAACAAATAAGGTAAAGATGGGGAAAAAAAAGAAGGGAGCATAATTAAAGGTAAAAGAGGTAATGGAAGAGGGAGAACGAAAAACAAAGAAAATAGAGGGAATGGCAAGATATAAGACAAGAAGGAAAGCATGGGTCGTGAAAGAAAGGAAAGAGAGAAACTGTGATAAAAGAAGAAAAGAGAATAAAAGAAGAAGAGAAGAGAGGGGAAACGCTCTGCCAAAGCCACGGCCGCCCTCTCACTGTCATTAACCTCAACACTCGATCGATAGATAAGGCAAGGGAGACAGGGAGAAAGAGGAGGTGGGAGTGTGAGAGGGGTAGGCACAACGTAGGTAGGTAGGTAGGTAGGTTTAGAGAACGGACGCAATAGAGAGAGGAGGGAAAGAGACGTTTAGCAGCGGTGGAAAGAGACGAAAAGAGAGAGAAAGGCAGGTGAAAAAAAGGTACGCGAAGGAAAGGGAAGGGAAGGGAAGGGAAGGGAAGGGAAGGGATGGGAAGGGATGGGAAGGAAAGAGAAGGGAAGGAAGGAAGGAAGGAAGGGAAGGGAAGGGAAGGGAAGGGAAGGGATGGGAAGGGAAGGGAAGAGAAGGGAGCTGGACACATTCAGGGATTGAGTCGAATGGAACAGAAATACACTGAGTTACCAGGACACAAGCAACTCTCTCACTCGCTCGCTCTCTCGCTCTCTTTAATATTCAACGCTTTCACTTGGAAATATAGATGTGCTGGGAGGGTGGAGGGACAAGTGAAGGAAAGTAATATGTATACTTTCATGAAAAATATTAGTGTGTGTGTGTGTGTGTGTGTGTGTGTGTGTGTGTGTGTGTGTGTGTGTGTGTGTGTGTGTGTGTGTGTGTGTGTGTGTGTGTGTGTGTGTGTGTGTGTGTAATTCACCACGGTCGTCTACTGTTTGAGCAATGTTTGCTATTTGCAAACTACTTGACGTTTCAGTATTTAAACTTTTGAGATGGGTATCTCTTAAAGTATCTATTGCTTTCTCGTTTTGATATTCTATATGAAGTACTTTGCATGTATTTGCTTTCAAATTAACTGGTCAGATTTCCCACAAATTTAACTTTTTTTTTTCTAGATTGTTTTGTATTGTTATAATCTGTAAATTAGAGACTACAGAATCAGTAATTTTGGTGTTATTAACAAAGTTTTATACTGTACCTGTATCACCATTATCAATTCTATCTATATAAACAAAGAAGATAATAGGTCCAAAGACTGATTCCTGTGGCATCCTTCAAGTCCACTTTGCATTTTAACTACTATTTGTTTACGGATGTTGAGTGAGTTCTAACCATCAGGATGTGTCACTTTCAATAATGTGTAATTTTAGTTTAATTAGTAAACGTTTGTGTACTACTACTACTACTACTACTACTACTACTACTATTACTACTACTACTACTACTACTACTGCTACTATTACTACTACTACTACTACTACTACTACTACTACTACTACTACTACTACTACTACTACTACTACTACTACTACTACTACTACTACTA
>NC_059271.1:13102691-13107691 GCF_017591435.1 Portunus trituberculatus | reverse complement strand
TATATATATATATATATATATATATATATATATATATATATATATATATATATATATATATATATATATATATATATATATATATATATATATATATATATATATATATATATATATATATATATATATATATATATATATATATATATATATATATATATATATATATATATATATATATATATATATATATATATATATATATATATATATATATATATATATATATATATATATATATATATATATATATATATATATATATATATATATACCGTTGTTATCCCCATTCAATTTCCTTTATGATTTCTTCCTCATCTCTATTTTTTTCACACTAATCTATACAAATTAATATTGATTTTTTTTTCGTTCTTCTATGCTCCGTTTCCTTTTTTACCTTTTCTCACATCGGATTCTTCCATTTCTTTTGTAGTTTTTTTTTTATATCATTGATGTCTTTTCTCTTTCTTTAACAAACTTTTTGCTTTGCCGTATCCGGCTTTGCCAGTCATTATTTTTTATTTATTTTCTTTCTCTCTCTCTCTCTCTCTCTCTCTCTCTCTCTCTCTCTCTCTCTCTCTCTCTCTCTCTCTCTCTCTCTCTCTCTCTCTCTCTCTCTCTCTCTCTCTCTCTCTCTCTCTCTCTCTCTCTCTCTCTCTCTCTCTCTCTCTCTCTCTCTCTGTAGTTCCATTTCAAATCTATATGAATTTCTCTTCAGCTAGAACACGTATAAAGGATGTACAATATCCTCAGTATTTTCATCCTTATTTCATTTCAAGGACCAAAGGAAATATGCGGAAAGAAATTGGAAAATGTTGAGATGTAAAGAAAACTTGTGAAGAGGAGGAAGTGTTTATTGCATGTGCTTGTTTTGCTTTATGATGGTAGCTGACTAAAATATTAATGACAGGTGAGATGAACTGTTAATAAAAATCCTTAAATTGAATTACTCTTTTTGTTATGTGTTCACCTTTTTTTTCAATAAATAATGAAGTAACAATAAATAGTGAAATAAAGGAAGACAAATAACGTGAAATCAATGAAACTGAACAGATAAAAAGAGCATTAATATATATTTAAAACGCAAGAAACATATCAGATTTATATAATAGGAAAAAAGAAAAAGAAAAAAGGAATAACTGGTGATATTTAGGAAACTGAAAAATCAGGAATCCCCTGAAACAAAAAAATAAACAAATGAAAATACACAAATGAATAAACAAATAAACTCAAGTAATTCAAGTTCTCATAATATCATCTCGTTTTCTATCACACTGCTCCACTACACCTCGCCACACTGACAGAGACGAGGCTCCTCAAAACTGTAACTCCTCCGAAACAAGACACACAGCTAGGCGGACACAGGCAGGAGCGGAGTGAAGACCTGCGGGTGGCAAGGGTACCGAGAGGTGTGGTAACAATCACGAGTGGTTGAGCACGTGAACCCTTTGCGAGGCTTAACACGATCACCTTCTATCATGCAAAATTTGAAGGCTTATTCTGAAACATTTCCACTATTTTCCCAAAGCTATAGCTAAAGCTACATAAATTTGTTTTTAGGTTAGTCTCATGACTAGTAACATTAACAAGATTTCTACAATATTAACAGGAAAACACTCTTCAAAACAAGACTGATAATTTCCGTTGTCTTGGATAATAATCACGATGAACCAACACGAGTTTTCAAGTTTTTTAATAATTTCAAAACAGATTAACAAAATTTCTATAATATTAACAGGAAAATCACTTTTGAGATTCTTGATAATCATCTTTGAGGCCTTTGAAAATTGTCGTGGTGAGAGAGCAAAACGTCTATGAAAGCGGGCCTGGTTATAACATTCAGGGCAGTGGACCACACAGCGCGAGATGCAGTGCGGTGCTTTAAAGGGTATAGTCCAGGGTACACAATCTGTAACTGCAGATCCCTAAATAACTTGGGCTAAATAACTGTGAGCGACATAACTTTTCAGGACTTAAATTCCTAACTAAAACGTCGCAGTGAAAATGTGCACGATTGTAAAGTGTTTCTAAATGTAATTAACGCATTAGGTAAGAAGAGAGAGAGAGAGAGAGAGAGAGAGAGAGAGAGAGAGAGAGAGAGAGAGAGAGAGAGAGAGAGAGAGAGAGAGAGAGAGAGAGAGAGAGAGAGAGAGAGAGAGAGAGAGAGAGAGAGAGAGAGAGAGAGAGAGAGAGAGAGAGAGAGAGGAGGAGGTGGTAGGAGGAAAGGAAAAGGAGTGTGATGGAGGGAGGGAGAAAGTTATCTTTTCTTACACCAGGCAAGACTTAGGGCGAGTTAGCCCATTACAGGTGATAATTAAAGGTAAACATCAGGTGGGAGCTGAGAGAGGGAGAGGAAAGGAAAGCCAAAAGAAAACTGCAGAAGTAGGACAGGGCTGGGAAGGAGTAGAGGAGGAGGAGAAGGAGGAGGAAGGAAGTGGAGGGTTTGGAAGCAAGAAAGTCTGAAGAAGTGAAGAAATTTTAAATGGGAAAAGAAAATTGAAAAGCTGTAGGTAAAATTAGAACAAGGAGACGGAAGGAATAAAGGAGGATAGAGATGGATAGGAAACAAAGGCATGCAAGGAGAAAAGGGAGAAGGCCCAAAAGAAGCTAAGAATACAGGTGACAAAACGATCGAGAAAGATGAAGATGTCAGTAACGTGATAACACGGAAGAGGAAGACAGAACAAAGGGGAGGAAGTGAAGAGAAATATACAAGGAGGGAAACGAAAGATGAGGAAGAGGAGGAGAAGGAAGGGAGGACAGACAGACACAGACAAATAAGCAGGCAGTGCAGATGGGCTGAAATGCCAAAACCAGCGAAGAAACCTTCAGGCTTCTGCAGATATTTAACAAAAGGCGTAAGCGGAACTCACTCTTTCCCCCTCCGTCTATGTCTAAGCCTCCCTGTCAGCATCACTTCGCCCTGAGTTGGCGGAGGGGCGAGCTGTTCGTGTCTCAACTCATCCTTCCCTATCTCTCTGTATGTTATTAAAGCAACGTGGGAGAGAAGGGAAAAAAAACGTACGTCTATATGCCCTTAATCAAACTGGGGCTAACTCGTTACTCAGAATTATTCACACTTTGTTCGCCTTTTCCAGGATGTGTGTGTGTGTGTGTGTGTGTGTGTGTGTGTGTGTGTGTGTGTGTGTGTGTGTGTGTGTGTGTGTGTGTGTGTGTGTGTGTGTGTGTGTGTGTGTGTGTGTGTGTGTGTGTGTGTGTGTGTGTGAAAGAGTGTGTTGGTGTGTAGCTTGCAGAGAGGAGAGGAAAAGCAGTCAAGGGGAAGGAAAGAGTTACAACTTTTCTGTATGTTTAAGGCGTAACTTTTACTATTTTTCTTACCACTTTTTTTTAATCCCTTTCTGTAGCTTTGTGTTTACCTTTCCCTGCCTGGAGGAGAGGCGTGGAGTGACCCTCGCACCCCTCGGCACAAACCTACCTGCGAGGAGGAGAGAAAAGGAGATTAGGAACCAGAAACAAAGTGACGGAGAAAGAGAGGGTGGAGAGTCAATTTTCGACTTAGCTTAGAGAGAGAGAGAGAGAGAGAGAGAGAGAGAGAGAGAGAGAGAGAGAGAGAGAGAGAGAGAGAGAGAGAGAGAGAGAGAGAGAGAGAGAGAGAGAGAGAGAGAGAGAGAGAGAGAGAGTATTAATTTCAATTGGATGGTATTTCATTTACTGTTAGTTCAATTGTAATTTAACAATATATTAAGTCACCTGATTGGATATATTCATTGAGTTGTAGTGGGTTTAACTCCACTGCATTCAACATACTTCGGTAGATTATTACTTACTTCTTATACAATCTTTCTCATATTATCCATGATTATTCAATTCTCTTTACCATAACCCAGCATCATCACTCATATCACGCCATATCATCACTCAGCACCACTACCAGCAGCTATTAACAATCACCACTCACCATCACCAAACGCAACTCACTCAATCTCATAACCACGCATCCTCCTGTTACCCATCCCCACCCATCAAAACCCATCCCTTCTATCGCACAGAGAAATATGTGTTGGGTCTAAATTTTAGTGTTTGGTTTGTGGGCCGAGTCTGCAGGGACGAGAAGGGTACGCTGCAAACAACACTAAAAGACAAAAAACAAAGAATAACACTAACTGATCTTCGTTTTCACGCTTCGAGGAAGAAAACATCAATGCCAGCCTTTCATCAGTTAAAGCACTCCTCAGTCATAAGGATAAAGATCTGAAAAATGGAGTAAAAAAAGGTGCCTATTTGTAATCTTTTAAACCATATGGAAATAAAATGAGATAGGCAAAGAGAAAGGGATATAAAAGTAAAAGAAATTTAAACACTTACAATATAACACATCAGCATCGTAAAGATGAGTGTTATAAAAAAATTGATAATATGTAAATGAAGGGGGAATAAGAATCAATACTCGAAAATAGAAAGAAGCACAAAAACTAAAACATTCTTGAAATATAGGTAAGGATAAGTTTGACAGATTAGTAAACAGAAATTACTACGAATGAGAACGAGTGGCTTATACCTACTCTTGAAACATTATTCTTTAGGTTCTCTCGACATTTTTAGCGTGTCTGATGGAATAAATTCTGAAAAGTACCACACGAATTTAATTAGGTTGACGTGGATCTGTTTTACGTTAACTCTCTCTCTCTCTCTCTCTCTCTCTCTCTCTCTCTCTCTCTCTCTCTCTCTCAGGGGAGGCCAGACCACTATGGACAGCTCGGTGGTCGCCTCGTTACCACAAGGAGCGGCAAAAACACACCACCTCATTTCCTCAGGGACCGTACGGAATACCTTACCAACACCCCAGCCTCCCTCTCCTCTATTCCCTCCTCCCCACTCACTTATAAACCCCCCTTTCTTTCCGACTCTCTCTCTCTCTCCTCTCACATCCAGTCTTCTTCTCTGAGCGACACTCTCCCTCCTCCATTCCCTAAACCTGCCCCATCCTCTTACTTTCTTTGTTTCTAATGCTCCGACGCAGGTTTTGTTTCCTGTACTTG
>NC_059271.1:13070191-13095191 GCF_017591435.1 Portunus trituberculatus | reverse complement strand
GGCACTCAGACACGCGAGGAAACACCACTCCCAAAATTTCATTACGCTAAGAATATATGAAAAAAAAAGAAGTATAAAAAACTTTTTACTGCAAACACGAGGAACGAGAAACAGGAATGAGGTCAAGACGTCGTGTTGGTTGTGATGGTGGTGAAGCTTCATCTAAAGACTTTCCACAGAGAACGACAGGTGAAGGTTGATGGCATCTTACATATGGAGTAAAGAAGACGTCTTTTAAGCACAGGTAACCATAAAAGAACAGTTCAGCAGAGGATATGAGATAATAAGAAGATGGAAAAATTTCCAAGAACAAAGAATATAAACCCATATTGTGTTACCTTGTATTTCATTTCCCTTGCAAGCGGTTGTGTGGGAACGTAAGCCTCGCGGAAAATAATGTAGAGGAAGAGGAGGTTTAGCGCAGGAGGAAGGCAAGCAAAGTGGAGTAGTGGATGCAGGATTGTCCCAGGTGGCGGGGGCGCGCTGCACGTGGATGGAGTATTGTGACAGAGCTCCGGAAAACATTGTATTCGGTTAATGTTGCTTCAGGTAGCGTGGAAACAGACGCAGGTGGTAAGCGAGCGTCCAAATGGGTCACACACAACCTAATCACCTCCCTGTACCCAAATAAGTGTCATAAACCTCATGCATTTCCTCACTCCTCTCCCTCTGCCTCCCCTGCCTCCTAGCGCAGCTGTCAGCTCGCATCGCCTCAACCTTCCACTGTCTCGAAAAGAAGAAGCCTCACAGGTAGCTCAGATCCCTTAGGTGGGCGGCAGTGGGGTGAGGCGGGACGCGGGGGAGGCGTCTCGCTGGGCAAACGACTACTTGATCAAATTTCCCAGATGGGCGGCGGTAGCACGGGATGTAGCTGCCGCCGCCACCATGATTACCCCTGAGGCGCCGTGTCCTGGGCGGACCTGTATTTCCCCCGGGCGATCAGGAAGGCTGTGAGTGGCCACGGTGCTCCCCTGGGTCACCTCCGCGGTGGTCCAACGACCTACTGACTCGCACCAGACACACCAAAAGTTTGCCCAGAAGAAAAAGAGAGAAGGAAAAAGGCTGCGGCATTAGGAAGAGGCGAGGCGGGTTACGGGGTTTTGCAGAATGCACGCGTACATTGCTGGCTTTAGGGTGACTCGTAGTCCGTGCCGGTGTGTTTTAGGGGCACTAGTTCGTGCTGTAAGAGCTACAAGTCCTATTTTTCAAGTGTTGCGAAAAGTATATTACGGCTGTGATAATTTTGTTTTCTTTTTAAAGAGTGATGTATATTTTTTTTTCTCCTCTTCCTTCAAGCTGAGAGGAATTTCAAGGTTGTGAGGTATTTCAAAGTTAAGGACACTTTTTTTCAGGTTAAATACCAAGTTTCATGAGTCATGCGAACACTTTATGGAAGACATACAGTTTTTAAGACTGCAGAGGAACACTTGAGGCTCCAAACATTCTCCTTTCGTGCTGGAAACACACATGGATGGTGGATGATCACGCAACGCTTCAGTATGACATGAACACCTTCCTTTACATAACTCAGGAAAAAAGGAGGGAAAAATCAATACTTTCAGTCACCCAAACTTTCCTGAAGGACTCAAGCACGAGCTGTGATACAGTCCTGCAATTTGATAGTTTGTTAAAAGACTAAGGAGATAAACGTTGTGAAGATAATGGTTGTCCGAAATCTTACATACTTCCCGGTTTCTGAAATTCTGATCCATCAAATCCTCTTGATTTGGTCGTTGTGACCGATGTTCTGCATAAACTTCATAAATACAGGCACAAATGAAGCTACATAACATACATTACACACAACAGGCACACTTTATTCTCTTTGAAATATAGATTATGAGACCGTTTTCTTAGTAAAAAATCAAGTCAAAGGCAGCACTGTTTTCTCTCTTTAATCTCTTTAGTTTCCATGCAAACAATTTTCACAGTACTCTGAAGGTTAATAAGGATGACCATAGCAGAAAAAAAACATATAAAAGTTAATTATTGCATTTCTTAAAATTACCCATAATATCACATTTCTAATCAATCACAATGAAACTTATATGACTAGTTTCTTTGAATCGCTGTATTGCGGATACTCTACTAATTTTCCATCTTACTTTTAATTTCAGTAAAACACATCAGCAAAAAGATATAAAAACCCAAGAATTTTAACAGAAATCTTCCCATTACTCCCACACAATCTCTAATGTCTGGAAGCCTAGAGGAGGAGGAGGAGGAGGAAGAAGAGGAGGAAGAGGAGGAAGAGGAGTGTGGTGCACTGCGCTCTCCCCCGACGTCAGGGGCCCTCTCTGAAGTCATGAACTGGTCCACCCTGAAGTTATAAGCCGGTATTATAAGCCGGTCTTCACTTACACCCTGCAATCTTGAACGTACTTGTGATATTTCACGCAACGAATGTTGGTTATTTTGGGTGTTCATCTTTACTTGTTTCCAAAATGTATGACGAGACTATTGTTTGTGAATGTTCCAAGGCATCTACACATACTTATATCATTACTGTTCATGCTTCTCTTGGTAGCATTGGATTTCTTCTACCAATAAAAGTATTGTTAGTTTTCTTTCCTGATGGTTTTAAGACGTTTATACTTCATTGCTGAAGTGGTTTCTAAAGTTTTATGGCTCTTATACGCCATATATTTAATTGCTCGAAATTTTGTATGGTGAATTTATGGCTTCCTTGTGTTTTTAATAGTAACTCTATTTCGTCAAAATTATTGCACATACTTTCCATGATAATGTTATTATTTCTGCGCATCATGTGTATTGTTGGTAGTTCTAAGTTGTTCTATTATATTTGTGGTTTACTCTGTTCATTTTAATGGCAGTCCACATATAAAGTTTCACTTCCACAAAAATCGGAACATCAGGCTTCACCTTTTGGCACTGTAAGTACTCACAAATTTCAATTTATGTAAGATGAATTTTCGTATGAGTCATCAAAGCAGGTCTCTTTAATATTCAGTTTTCCTCCGAGATGCTCCATCTGCCACCAGCTGACGGCACGAGAGGAAGATGAGGTATGCTGGACTCATCTATTTTCTCTCTTCTCTGCTTTCCTCCTTCTCTTCTTCCTTTTCAATCAGCCTGTCTCTTCCAAGCACCCCAAGGCCACCCCACCTGTATCACTCACACACACACACACACACACACACACACACACACACACACACACACACACACACACACACACACACACACACACACACACACACACACACACACACACACACACACACACACACACACACACACACACACACACACACACACACACACACACACACACACACACACACACACACACACACACACACACACACACACACACTGCTGTTGCTGCTGCCTCACCTACACCAACCCTATTAAAGTCTTTGTGCCATTCCCAGAAGCCGCCTCAGATCTTTCCTCCTACAGCCACCTCTTGCCTCAATTACCACCACCAGCGCCACCTCTCCCGCTTCCAGAACCGCCTCCATCACTGTTTTATTATCACCTTTAATTCTACAGCGGTTATCTAGGATATTACTAATACTACACATTATATTACTATCACTATGATTACTACCACTGTTAACTATTCAACACACTACATTCATGACCACTAAAGCAAACACTAACACTCCTAATGCAGTCATCGACACCCCTAGAAACATAACATTAATAACACCATTTCAACCATTAATGTGAAAATCATACCCATCACGACAATAGCCGCACCATTAACATCATTTGAACCATTACTATACATACAATTACCCACATCATCACAAATACAACCCTTCAAACACCACCACAAACACACACATAACCACAACAACACCAACTACTGTTATAAACACCATTGTCATAATCACGTATATATCAAACAACACCTTTAAACCCATCACCAACACCGCTACAAAAAGAAAAAAAAAACAGAACATAAACAAATCCAACATCTATACCACCTATACAACACCCAACCAACAACGCGACCTAACTCACTGTTACAACACACACCAGCACCACCACTGCCACCGCCACTATTACCACCATTACCAACTGCCATCTCTTGTTCCCGGCAAGCGAGTGTAATCAACGACACCGTCATACTAACATACCATTTCGCTGCGTCTGGTCTCTACTTGGCACACAAACAACAAACAACTGAATACCTCCCTACCTGCCCCCTGTCTGCCCAGCCTGCCTCCATCTGTACCTACCTGTCCCGCTTCACTTGTTTACAGCCTCACTGTTTACAAGCATATGTGGACATTGTTTTTTTTTTTTTTTTTTTATTCAAGTCAATAATGTCGCTCTCAGAGTATTCTAATGCTACTTCTAGTTTTGTTTTTGTTATTTCCATCTTTCCCTTGCTCACGTCCCCGCTACCAATCCGCAAAAAAAAAAAAAATAAAAAAATAAATAAATAGATAAATAAATAAATAATATATATATATATATATATATATATATATATATATATATATATATATATATATATATATATATATATATATATATATATATATATATATATATATATATATATATATATATATATATATATATATAGTTGCTTTCTTTTTGTCCACCCACACCCACTGAGTTAAAAAAAAAAGTCATGAACACAAAACGGATACATCATGAAATATTCAAGAAACCTCATCAGTATTCGACTTTTCCAATTTTTTTATTTATCAAGAAAACAATGTTTTCTCTATCCCAAAAATATGAAAAAAAATAAAATTAAAAGAAGAATAGATGCCACCAAATTTTCAAATAGTTCACACTTTTCGTATTTTTATATATAAAACACACACAAAAAAAATCACCTGAAACAAACAAACAACAAGTATACGAAGAGAGAAAAACTCGTAAAAAATTCTTCTTTTCCTCATGTTTATACTAAACTACAAAACAGTCCTGCTCAAATACAAAATAAAAACAATTGTATGTTTTCAGAAAGTTTAGATTGAGGAATACAAACAAAAAATGCACTTAAAAGAAAAGAAATATACAAATTATTTATGTTTCGATACTCTCTCTCCACATAGAAATGTAAATAAAATGTTTTTAGGAAGTTAGGCTGAACTATAAAAAAGTACACTTTAAAAATTGCACGTTTGTTATTTATATTAATTTATACGTTCTCACATTGAATTCTTTATCTGCATCAGAAAGGGAAAAATTACAGGAGAGACTAAGGCACCCTACATCACCTTTCGCAGCGTTTCCTTGGGGCAGTAAGTACTTCCCCTTAACAGTGTTGGCAGACTCTTGTTCTTATCGTTCGAGAAAGGGAGAAAAGAAAAAGTCAAAAGGACCAAAGGGAAATAGTAAATTAAAGGCAATAACGCTGCGAGAAGTCAAGAAAGAATGGGGAGAAACGAAAAGAAAGCAAAGGTAAGAAGAACTACTGAAAACTACGCCACTAAAGATATGAAAAGAAAGTAGAAATCAGGAAAAAAAGAAAAGGAAAGGAGAAATTACTTTGAAAATTTACAGGAAATAGTCTAATAAAAGAAAAAAAACAGATAAATCAAGATAAAGAAGAGGAAACGGAAATAAAACAACAACATTGAATTAAAGGTATAGATAAATAGATAAATAGATAGATTGAGAGAGAGAGAGAGAGAGAGAGAGAGAGAGAGAGAGAGAGAGAGAGAGAGAGAGAGAGAGAGAGAGAGAGAGAGAGAGAGAAAATATATATTATGTAATAGATAATAATAATAAACGTGAAAAAAAGTAAAGGAGTAATCATGAGCAAAAGTGAAAAGAAAACGTTCAAAAATAATAAAGAGAAAACAACAATACAAATAAAAGGAACAGAAGGAAAATCAAGAAAGAATAAAGAAGGAAACAGACAAAGAACGCTCGCCAAACAAAAGAGAATGGAAAGAGAACCACGGGAAGAAAGAAAAAAAAATAAAGAAAACAAGGAATAAATGTGGTATAGTAAAGAAAGAATAAAAAAGGTGAAATAAAAAAAAAGACAAAACGGAAAGAAATATAACAGTTAACAATGAGATACTTAAAATGGAAAAAATACATAGAAAAAGTAAAGGAGAAAAAAACAATAAATAAACTAACGAACAAACAAAAGGCTCCGTAAATAGTAGTAGTAGGAGTAACAGCAGTAGTAGTAGTAGTAGTAGTAGTAGTAGTAGTAGTAGTAGTAGTAGTAGTAGTGATATATATTAACAACGGTAATAAATGTATAATTTAAGTAACTCTAATATGAAAGAAGTAAAAAGCACTAGTGAGTGTTTCTGTGTGTGTGTGTGTGTGTCTGTGTGTGTGTGTGTAATTCACTGTTTGATCTGCTGCAGTCTCTGACGAGACAGCCAGACGTTACCCTACGGAACGAGCTCAGAGCTCATTGTTTCCGATCTTCGGATAGGCCTGAGACCAGGCACACACCACGACAACTCCTCGATTTACATCTCGTACCTACTCACTGCTAAGTGAACAGGGGTTACACGTGAAAGAAGACAGACCCAAATATCTCCACCTGGCCGGGGAATCGAACCCCAGACCTCTGGCTTGTGAAGCCAGCGCTCTAACCACTGAGCTACCGGGCCGTGTTTAACAATGTGTGTGTGTGTGTGTGTGTGTGTGTGTGTGAGAGAGAGAGAGAGAGAGAGAGAGAGAGAGAGAGGATTATTAATAAGTGCTGAACATACATGGCAGGCTCGAAACACACACACACACACACACACACACACACACACACACACACACACACACACACACACACACACACACACACACACACACACACAAACACACACACACACACACACACACACACATGAGTGCACGATAAATTAGATTTCAGTAATGCTAGAGAATATCATTGTTAATGGTAATAGTAATTGCTGCTTCCCAATACCTCATTAATGACAATACGAAAGCATGAAGAGTAAGAGGAGGAGGAGGAGCACGAAGAGAACGAGGAGGGGGCGGAAAGGGGGAGTGGAAAGCCATAATCACACCTGGATTTAGTGAACATCTTCCTGTTGCAATAATTGTGTGCCTCCGTTACAGCTAGGATAGCAGGGTATAAATAACTCTCTCTCTCTCTCTCTCTCTCTCTCTCTCTCTCTCTCTCTCTCTCTCTCTCTCTCTCTCTCTCTCTCTCTCTCTCTCTCTCTCTCTCTGGATTCATACACAGGGTATGAAATTAAAAGGGAGAGAGTAAGAGTAAAATCAAATAGTTTGATCTCCAAGAAACTGAAGCGTCGGGTCATTTCTTTCCCGCTTTTCAAAGTGGAATGGGGGGAGAGGTGGAGGAGGAGGAATAAGAGGAGGAAAAATAGGAAAAGGAGGAGGAGGAGGAGGAGGAAAAGGGGGAAGAGGAGGAAGAAGGAAAAACGAAATAGAAGAAAGAGGAGGAGGAGGAGGAGGACGAGGACGAGGACGAGGACGAGGACGAGGAGGAAGAGGACGAGTTAAATATAAATCAAGGGACGACGGTGGTTTAAACTAAGAGGAAAAAAACAAGGAGGATAAAAAATATATATAAGATGAGGAGGAGGACAAAGACGAGATAAAAAAAAAACAAAAAAACGTACGAAGAATGAAGGAGTAAGAAAACAAGGAAGACAATGATGATGAAAGAAAAAACAATAATAAAAATGGGTATGATGATGATGATGAAGTAAGGATAGTAGTGACAATAGTTAATGAGAACAATATAATCACTACCAACAGCACCACGATTACCAACATCACCAGTAACATCACCACCCGTCCAAAAGAGAAAACAATTAAATAACAAAGCAAGAATTAATATATGGAGGTAAAGAGTGAAAAGATGGTTAAGAAAAATAATAACGGAAACATTGATAATAATAATTTAAAATATAACAAAAAATGAAAAAAAAAATCAGACAAGAGGAAATAAAACAAAGAAAATAAAATCACCACCATTAAGGAAAAAGGAAAACATTTTAGAGATAAGGATAAGATGAAAAGAAAAGGAACCACGCAAGAAAACACGAAAACAAAACGCTAGAAAGAAAACAGAAGCATACATTAAAGCACACACACACACACACACACACACACACACAGAAGGAAGGAAAGACACAGGAGTTAGAAAGAAAACGGAGATAGCGTGTAAAAGAGGAGGAGGGCGGGGGACTTAAGCAAACAATGGGCCACCGTCGGCTGCTAAGACACGTGTGATGAGACGAGACAAAGAGCGCGTTGATGTCACAATGGGAATGTATATTTAACAACGAACCGGAGCGTGCACACAAAGAGTGAGAGACCTGTGTGTGTGTGTGTGTGTGTGTGTGTGTGTGTGTGTGTGTGTGTGTGTGTGTGTGTGTGTGTGTGTGTGTGTGTGTGTGTGTGTGTGTGTGTGTGTGTGTGTAAAATATTAAACAGGGGAAAATATTCATCTACAAATTGAAATGAGTGAAATGAATGTAATATGATAGTTTGACATTGAAAAAACAAACAAGCTGATTTCATTTTCTCTTACCAAGAAAAAAAGAAAAAAAATATTACGCACTTCACAAGCAACACAAATGAATATTTAGAATTCAATTGTGGAAACTGGAAGAGGAAGAGGAGGAGGCAAAGGAAGAGGACTAGGAGGAAAAGGAAGAGAAGGACAAGCAGGAAGACAAGTAGAAGAAGGAACAAGAGGAGGAGAACTACAAGAATAGATAGTAATTACTTTTCAAGAAAATCATGAAAAATATTTTATCATTTATTTCCTTTTACATTTCTCTGTTTTTCTATATTAACCTCCTTCTTTTTCTCTTTTGCTTCCTCCTCCTCCTCCTCCTCCTCTTCTCCTCCTTTTCCTCCTTCTTCTTCCCTCCATCCCCTGCTCCCTTCCACTCCTCCTACTCCTCCTCCATCCTTTTCCACTTCCCTCTTATTCTTCCCATCACCTGAATAATGACTAATTAAACAAATGATGTGGAAAATACAATACCCGATGATATTCTCTCTCTCTCTCTCTCTCTAAGATCTGGCAACTCAGAGAGAGAGAGAGAGAGAGAGAGAGAGAGAGAGAGAGAGAGAGAGAGAGAGAGAGAGAGAGAGAGAGACCTTTTTTACGAGTACGTCCGTTTACTAAACTGATATTGCGCCATGTAAGTTCTTAATTAAATTCTGTAGGTGTTGCCGGTACAGGTATTAGGTAACACGCTCGGAACGTGTTTCGAGGCATTAACTATCTTGACACCTGAACGATTCCGTGTCCCAAACTTTCATATGCTTGCTTTGCTTATTTCTAACGTTTTTGTTTTCGCTTTTCGCTTTTGCCGTCTTTCACTTAATTCAATGTTCCTTGTTTTTCCACTACCTTTTCTTCTATTGTTTTATTTAGAATGGTATTAGTTATTATCTTAGTTATTGATTGCGTGATGGGCGTCATTCATCTGTATTTATTTTTTGTTTAATTTCACTTTAATATTTAATAATTATTCTTAAATGACATTGTTCTTTTTTCCTCCGTTTTGTTGCTGTTGTCTCTCTCTCTCTCTCTCTCTCTCTCTCTCTCTCTCTCTCTCTCTCTCTCTCTCTCTCTCTCTCTCTCTCTCTCTCTCTCTCTCTCTCTCTCTCTCTATATATATATATATATATATATATATATATATATATATATATATATATATATTTATCTATCTTTCTTTCTCGTTTCTAAGGATTATTTTTGCTCTTTTCTTCTTATCTGTCTCTGCTGGTAAAGTTTTTTCCTTGTGATAGAATCTTTATCTTTTCCATCTTTAGCTTTTTCAATTTCTTTTGCATCTACTATTATTCTTTTATATCCTTCTTGCATTCAGATCACAAAATAGTTTTTTATCTCAAGAGTACTCATTTTTTTCATCTTTCTATTTGGTATGTTTACATTTTTTTTTTTACGTATGTATGATCTGTTTCCCTCTCATACTTCCATGTTTTATTTTTTTCCCGTGCATTCAAGTATTTTCTTTTCCTTTTCTTCCACATAATCCCTTCGACTCCATCATTGCACGCATCTTTTTTTTCTCTTTAGTGTTCAAATTTACACACACCAAAAAAAAAATAAGGTACAAATAGAAAAAACTACATTTACACCATCATATTGAATACACCGTATCTCTCTCTCTCTCTCTCTCTCTCTCTCTCTCTCTCTCTCTCTCTCTCTCTCTCTCTCTCTCTCTCTCTCTCTCTCTCTCTCTCTCTCTCTCTCTCTCTCTCTCTCTCTCTCTCTTACTCATTCTTTCACCCTCCCTTCACCTTCTCCTCATAACACCATCCCTCTTCACAATGCCTTAAGCCCTCTCATCCGTCCACCACCGTCACCACTACCACCACCACTGTCGCCTATTACACACTTCTAGTCCCATCATATCTCTACGTCCCCTCCGCAGCCCCCTAAGGTCCTTCACGGAGTCTCCCTCACCTCATTTAGCGAGTAATGTCTCCCCTCCGTCACCCACTACGCACTGTCCCTCCCTCTCCTCTTTTCTCTTCTCCCCTACGCTCTTAAAATTCGCTTCCCTGGCTTCCCCTACGTGAAGGGATAAATAAATATATAGAAGTAGGGGAAGAAAATGTTGGAAAGAAAAATAAGGTGGAAGATGAGAAAGAGGAAAAAAAGGTAAATGACATGAGAGAGATGGAAAAAAGAAGAAAAGATGGAGAAAAAGAGAGGGTGAAGCAAAAAGAGGAAGAAAAGGTGAAAGCAAGAAATGGAAGAGGTAAGAAAACAAAAATTGGTGAGGGATCTTCATAAATAGAAATAAATAAAAGCAAGGAAAAAAATACAGTGGATGAAGTAGGGAAAAGACAGACATTACAGGAGTGAGAGAAAATATGGAAAGGAAAGAAAAAAGCAAAAAAAAAAAAGACAAGAATAATATGAAGGAAACGAAAACGAAGAACAAAAGGAGAACAAACATAGAGAGGATATAGGATGAAGAAGGACGAGAGATGTGTGTGTGTGTGTGTGTGTGTGTGTGTGTGTGTGTGTGTGTGTGTGTGTGTGTGTGTGTGTGTGTGTGTAAAGAAGAAATACTCGAATACATGAACGTACGCGCTACAAAACAATGTACGAGAGATGGAAGAGAGAAAAAGAAACGATTAAAGGGAAAGAAAAAAATGTAGGAGGCATAAGAAGGAAGAATACTGTTTGCAATATTTCTTAAGAGCATCAAGTGTTTGGAAGAAAGCTAAGTGGTTTGGAAATGGGATTAAAAGGTAAATTTATACACTATCTTATGTGGTTTTAATCTCTCTCTCTCTCTCTCTCTCTCTCTCTCTCTCTCTCTCTCTCTCTCTCTCTCTCTCTCTCCATGATACGTATTCCAACCTACCTGCTTTCCTACCTTAGTCATTTTCCTCTTTCCATTTTCTTTATATTTTTCATTTTACAGTAAACCTTCACTCTATCAGACACTTCTAAGTTGGATATCGGCTATTTCAGACGCTATATAGCCACCAGATTAATTGTGTTTAAATCGGAAGCGCGGCGATATAAGCGGCAAGCGTCCAATACAGTTTCTCGCCAACAGGGCACCCATGCTCCCCCACCCACGCACCCCAGTAGTTTTGCACATATTTTTTAAGGTAATGCATGTAAGTAACTGTATAGAAATACATAGGTAAGTGTAGTTCTACATCTGTAGTATAAGTATATAATACATAAGTTTGAATAATAAAGAGATTTTTACAGTCTGCATAGTAAATACAATTGTTTTTTTCTCGAAACAAAACAAAAAAAACCCGTTCAAAATTGTACCTCTTCCTTGACTTTACGGTTGATCTCTACCCTCTCTCTCTCCTTCTCTCTCTCTCTCTCTCTCTCTCTCTCTCTCTCTCTCTCTCTCTCTCTCTCTCTCTCTCTCTCTCTCTCTCTCTCTCTCTCTCTCTCTCTCTCTCTCTCTCTCTCTCTCTCTCTCTCTCTCTCTCTCTCTCTCTCTCTCTCTCTCTCACCTGACGCTCCAGCCCCGCCCAGCAAACCTCTCACACCTCTTGACTCAACACTCAAGGAGGCTTTCCCTTTACTCCTCCCAAAAATAGAAGTGTCCCTCTCTCTTTACACTCCCGAAAAGTCAAAACAAGCTCTCTCTCTTCCAAAAAAAGAAAATGCTGCATAACTAAAGGTACGTGCTCCATCCCCTTTAGGCTGTTTACTGTTATGGTTTATACTTTGTTAGAATTTAGACTAGTGTTAAATGTGTTGCCTTGGAATAAAAGAATACAATATCAGAAGGTTATTTGTTTTGCCTTTCAAGGATACAGGAATATGTTAAAGATTATAATGGAAGGGAAATGCCTAATGACGTAGTAGAATGAGGTATGATATTGTAAATCTCTCATAAAGTCAATTAACACATATACTACTATACTACTAAAAAAAGTATTTCCCTGTCATTTTACAGAAAAATATATCAATATATTAATGCCAGGATGAAAACATGCTTAAACTGAAATCTTTAACTCTTTCCATTTTATTTGGCACATATTATCTCTTTCAGTACTAACTGCTCTCAGACACCATTCTTGAACAAACGTTGTCTGGCTAAAAATAACAAATACTATTCTTCTTTTCATCATCATCTTTATTGTACGTGCTTTAAGGAAAGTCCATGCATTGATTTTAGCATTAAGAATTTATAACCGAAAGATAGTTTATAAATTCCAATGATATATAGCACATTACTTTGAAAAAAACCTCAACCATTTTTATTTCTTATTTTTCGGATTCATTATATAAAGAGAAAAAAGGGAATAGAAAAATAATTATGTATCCTTATATAAGCCTTCATATTTACATCTAAAAAAACAGAAGTATTCTGAAGGTTTTTTTTTGTTCCTCGATACACACAAAAATAAGGACAACAAAAATTTTATATCAATTAAAGGAACCTTTATTTGAGTTCAAATGACGAAAAAAAGAATTATGTACTTAGACAGAACTTTCACTTACTTTTCTATTTAAGAAACACTATAATACAAATAGAAAGATAAAGGAAATATCATAACTATACAATACAAATTAACTCCCTCACTACAATAAAATAAACAAGAGTAACGACAATATAAAAATAACTCTACAATAAAAATAGCCTTCCTAAAACGAAAAAACAAACACAAAAATTAATACCAAAATGAAGGAAAATTATCTACCACTCTCCAATAAAAACGGAACTTTCCTCCTTCACTGTAAAAGAAAACACCTTCAGAAACAAAGTGATGAAAATAATGGAACTCTTTGACCTTTAAATTAAAAAAGTGAATATTGACACCGGTCGACCTCTGGGACTAAAAACAGATAAAAGAGAAGAGACCGTTTACCCCTAAAAGAAAAGTTTTCGCTTAGGGAATAGCAAAGTTTCAGGGAGAAAAAAATTGAAGAACACCAAGTGGCAAAGAAAGTTAGTCGGAGGCTGTTTGTTTATTTACTTATCTACTTGAGCTTATTTCAGTTTGTAGTATTCATTTCTTTAGAATTATATGAGGGAAACACACACACACACACACACACACACACACACACACACACACACTCTCTCTCTCTCTCTCTCTCGCAAATCACATCCTTTTTAATCGTGTCACAAATCGAATCTTGAGCCAAATATGCATTCCTCTGTTGTTTATTAAATCGCTCGTTAACGTCAAAGCCGGAAGATCATTCGTTGAAGAACACTCTCACACACACACACACACACACACACACACACACACACACACACACACACACACACACACACACTGCTTCTCTCTAGTTTAATTATCTCTCACTGGATCATCGAAAAAAATAGGTCCTACGTGAACCGGAATAAACTACACCCACCAGGAACCTCTGGGTCGCGAAGCGGGCCAAAGTTTGGATGGTGGAAGAAGTTATCCGGATGCAGGCACATGTGTGTCCGGATGGCGACAGATTAGTGCTAATGGACTTTCTTGCTTGTTATTGCTGTTATTCCGATGAACATCATTAATGTTATTACTCGTATTATTGTTATCATGAATGCCATTAAAGTTTACTTATCTTACCATTATACTCACTGTTATCATTCCTAAGTTCTTGACTGATAGATTATTTCATTACGCTACTTTCGTCTTCCTAGCATAACAAATAGTGTTGTTCTATCATCAATTAGATAACGTTGAGCTTGTTTGTCCTTTTATTTATGTTAGAAGGAAAAACTGGGCAAGGGCAACAAAAACCATTAAACACAAAGGGGCAATGAGATGCCAATCCTATAACAGAGTCAAGAATGGATAAATGGGATAAATGCCTTTAAACCTCCTTCTTAAATGACTTCAAGTCATAGGAAGATGGATATGCAGAAGCAGGCAGAGTGTTCCAAAGAAAAGGATGAATAAGTGAGAGTACTGGTTAACTTTTTCGTCAGAAAGGTGGACAAAATAGAGGTGAGAGAAGGGAGAAAGTCTAATAAAGCAAGGCCGCGTGAGAAGAGGCATCCAGTTAGCAAGATCAGGAGAGCAGTTGAGGATAGCGAAAATGAGGATAGCGAAAGTAGAAGGGAACAGAGAAGGGGGTCCTGTCAGTTGCCTCAGACAGTTGTGTTTCGGTGAGGGAAAGAAGATGAGGTTCAGTAGAGGAGAGGTGGTGTTTTACAGATTGAAAATTAGATCTAAGACCGTGAATGTTGCAGAAGTTAATGAAGAAGAAGTTGAAGGAGGTGTCAATACATTTTGGGATGCCACCGAGAGAGCAGTCTGATGTGAAGTTCTCACTTCAGCTTTTAAGTAAAGGACAGATTAAAGATATTCAGTATAGCAGAGGGGGACAGTTGAATGTTATTGAAGAATAGAGGATAGTTGACTGGATCGGTTGTGTCGATTTCGCTGATGGAGGAAATGAGTTTTTGAGGCAATGAATATATATTTTTTCTGCTTCCGTAACAAATTGTTGATATAAGTCGTCTCTGAAAAGACGTTGTAAAGTGTAGGATGATGTCGGCATAAGGGTGGATAGGATAAGAAGTTTGGCTTAGAAGATGATTAACGAATAATAAGAAAGTAGTGGGGTGATAGGACAGAGTCCTGAGAAACACTATTATATATAGATTTAGGAGAAGAACAATGGACGATTTCCACAGCAGCAATAGAACAGTCGAAGAGGAAACTTCAGATGAAGTTGCAGAGCAAGGGATAAAAATCATAGCAGCGTAGTTTGGTGATCAAAGCTGTATAAAAAAATTATTTTGATATATTTAAGGCAAAAGAAAAGCTTATTCAAAATCTCTACAAGACGATGACCAAGACTCAATAAGGAAAGCCACAAGATCACCAGAAGAGCGGCTTTGACGGAAGCTATACTCGCAGTCAGATAGATTGTTATTAAGTGATAGCTGTTTAACAATTTTCCTACCGAGGAATGATCCAAAAAACTTTAGATAAGTGAAAAATTAAAGCAATAAGGCTATAGTTTGAGAGAGTAGAACGCTCATCCTTTTTAGGGACAGGCTGAATGTAGGCGAATTTCCAGTAAAAAGAAAGGTAGAAATCGATAGATATAATTTAAAGAATTTGACTGGGGAAGGTGCAAACAAGGAGGTACAGTTTCTTGGATCCCATCAAGTCCATAAATTTTCTAAGTGTTTAGTACAGCGAAGGAATGGTTGAAATTATCACGTTAATTTTTTTTTCGATGCCATGAATTATTTAAATGAGGGAGGTCAAGGAGAAACAAACACATAATTATCCAAGGTAGACTTTGTAGCAGTTTTGAGAGAAGAAGAAAATAAGGTGAAATGGCAGTGGTGCCATAAGAGTGAGATAAAGGAGGGAACGATGAAGGAATAGTTACAGAGATTTTTTTTTTTACCAGATGCCAACAGTCTCGAGGGGAATTGGATCTGTAAAGATTTTGACTTTTTCTATGAATGAAGAGAGATTTTAACAAGTTGTTTATTACATCACCCTGTTACTATTGTTATTGATCCAGAGTTTTCTTGCTCCATCATTATCTTCCTTACCATTACCAAATGTATTGTGTTTTATCACTACCAATAAAAATGTTTATTCCACCTTCCAAATTAGTATTTATTCTTACTGTTAATTAACACTGTTGTCTTTCGTGACTTCCTCCAATTAATGTATATTTTTCTTGCGTTTTCATTATCGGTCTTATCATTACCACTGTTATTAATTTATCATCACTAATGCATAAGCTTATTACTGTTATTATTGCTGCTTTTTTTCGCGACTTACTCGATAGTTAGTATATTTTTCTTCCACCATCGTTTTGTATCTTCTTTTTCATTACCACTCGCATTATTATTAGTTCTTCATCAAAATTGTATTGGCTGCCTATTGCACTAAGCTTGATGTTGTTGTTCCTAGTCTTATCAATAATATAAAAATAATAATGATGGTAATAATAATGGTAATAATAATAATAATAATAATAATAATAATAATAATAATAATAATGATAAAATTATAATAATAACAATAAATAATAATAATAATAATAATAATAATAATAATAATAATAATAATAATAATAATAGAAATAATACCAATGATGACGATAATAATAATAATAATAATAATAATAATAATAATAATAATAATAATAATAATAATAATAATAACTACTACTACTACTACTACTACTACTACTACTACTACTACTACTACTACTATAATAACGGAATTATTACATTCGATGTCATTCTTCTTCTTCTTATTATTATTATTATTATTATTATTATCATTATTATTATTATTATTATTATTATTATTATTATTATTATTATTATTATTATTATTATTATTATTATTATTATATCATTATTAATTATTACTATTATTATTATTATTATTATTATTATTATTATTATTATTATTATTATTATTATTATTTATTATTATTATTATTATTATCATTACCATTATTGTTATTACTCTTATTATTATATTACTATTATCATTATTATTGTTATTATTAACATTAATACTATTATTATTAACATCATCATTACTTATAGTTATTATTAATATCATTATCACCATCATTATCATTGTTCTTGTAATTATTGTTATTATTATTAGTATCTTCATTAATTTCAACCATCATTATTTATGATTATTCATCCTTCTCAATATCATTTTTAATTTTCAAGAAATTAATGAAATTAATGATACCTATATAATTATACCTCTTATCACTATCAATATTATTAATCATTGTATAAATATCATTACTTACATACTTTATGCTGTTTGCTATCTCACCCTTTGTTAATCATATTGCATGCGTTCATTTACAGTCTTTGTTTAATTTCTAACTTCACATCCTCTGAATAATCATCTTTATCATTATCACTGTAATCTTTTTTTCATCACTAAAACACAAGTCGTTCTATAAACCAATTTTGTTTTGTTGTCGTAGTCATCATCGTCGTCGATTTCGTTGTTGTTGCTGTAGTTGTTGTTGTTATTAGCACTGACACTAATTCCCTTCCTAATCTGGGTCGTTGTTGTGAACCAAAACATTAATATAAAAGAGACATTAACCAGAATTACCATTACCACCACCTGTCCAACAACAAGAGCCACCAACATCACCACCACTACTGCCACTATCAACCAAAGCAGCACCACTGCTACCCCTATCACCAGCAAAACCACCGCAGCCAGTAAAACCAAGAACCTCATACCGCCACCACTATTACCACCACCACTACCACCATCACTAACACAACAATCATAACAATTATCGCCTTATATCCTCCTCCTCCTCCTCCTCCATCTCGTGCACATTTCAATAAACATTCGTAACAATTTACCAGGTGTGTGAGTGTGTGTGTGTGTGTGTGTTTTAGAGAGAGAGAGAGAGAGAGAGAGAGAGAGAGAGAGAGAGAGAGAGAGAGAGAGAGAGAGAGAGAGAGAGAGAGAGAGAGAGAGAGAGAGAGAGAGAGAGAGAGAGAGAGAGAGAGTTTTTAGCCGCAGTCAAGACATTTACAGCATCTGGATGGCGGTGTAATAAGAGACGATGGTGCTTAAGACACAATACTTCCTTATCCATTAATCTCTTTTACTGTCATCCCTCGGCCAGACTTCGATGGGGGCACGCCACAACCACCGTGACCTATATGATGCACAGGGACACAGGGAAAGACCATCCGATGTGACCACCAGAAAAAAAAAAAAAACACGTATACACATACTATGACCTAGGTCTAACAAAGATATCATTAAAAGAAAAAAACGCCACACACACACACACACACACACACACACACACAAGCTTATAAACAGACATATATGCTAGTACACTCGCGGTAGGGTCCTTTCTTTTCAATCCATGCATTTCGAAATTGGGTTAAAAAGAGAGAGAGAGAGAGAGAGAGAGAGAGAGAGAGAGAGAGAGAGAGAGAGAGAAACTGGAACGCATGAAGAGACACTCGAAAAAAAAAAAAAAAGTAAATTGATTCCACTCATCCCCGAAGTTTCGAAACAGTAAGTCGAGTCTGTCCGAAAAGCTCACTCGCTCATGACACAAGATTCTTCATCAGTGTCTCGAATGGCGAGTCTGAATCACTTTCCGGAGCTTCGGTGCGCTTCGTTCGACACGTTTTGACCGTAGATCTTCGAAAGAGAGAGCCGAGAAAGGAGAGAAGAGACGGAGAGATAAAGACGGAAGAGAAGAGGAAATGAGAAATAGAGATGGGAGGGTAAGGGATAGGAGAAGAGAGGAGAGATGGAAAGGGTATGGAATGGAAGAGGAGAGTTGGAAACGAAAGACGGAAAAGGAAAGATGGAGAGAAGAGATGAAGATGGACAAAGACAAAACATTCAGAGAAATGGAAAAGAGAAATAGAAAAGAAAGAAACGAAATATGGAGATAGAAAAGGAAAGGTGAGATAAAGATGGAAGAGGAAACAAGATATTGGAAATGAAGTGGAGAGGATACATGGGAAAGAAATATACGAGTAGATAGATACTGACGAAGAAAGGAGAGACGGAGAGGTTAGACATAAAGAGAATTCGGATAAATGTTTGATGGATTGGTGGAAAGAATGAGTAGATTACAGAGCAGGAAAGAAAGAGAATAAAACCGGATGAAGAGAAAAGGAGAAACAAGGAAGAGATTGATAATAGAGAAGGCGACAAATATTAGACGAGCTGATAAAATAAAAATAAATCAGTGCAAAGAAAACGAGAAAAGAAAAAAAATAATGAAGAAAAGAAGTGAAGGAGAAAAGTATACTCGACAAGAAAAAAATCGAAGGTAAAAGATTAAAAAAAAAAAAAGTGAGTGAATGTATGGAAGAAAGGGAGAAAAAGGGGAGAGATGGAGGGAGGAAGAGAAAGACTGAGAGAGACCCTATGTCAGTCACTGGGAATTTCATTGACCACCATCATCCCAACCTCTACCACAACCACCATCACGACCACCACCAACACCACAGCCTCTACCACTACCACATTCTTTTTTTTTTCTTAATTTGCTAATGTGCCTCGTTAACCTTCCTGCGTTTTACCTTAATGAGCTCTGCTAAGTGTCTCCACCTCGTCCTTATCCTCTTACTCCTCCTCCTCGTTCTCCTCCTCTTTCTCCTTATCTCGTTCACTTCCTTACCACGTCATTCTACTGCTACTTCTATCCCACTTCTTATAGTTTCACCTCCTTTTTCCTCAATCCTTTCTTTTTCACATTCCTCCTTCTCCTCCTTTAAAACCAAAATGTGGCGATGAAAAGTATCATAATAAAAGTGAACTTGGTGGCCGCAACGCTCATTTCTATAATTAAAATAGAGTTAATTAGTTTGTTTGGTTCGTTGCGGGGTGATGAGGGAGCTTTAGGAGTGATTGGGGAACGTTTTCAAGAGCATTTGGGTGGTTAGTCACGATATTTTGCCAGGAAGGAGATGGAAGGCAAACCTTTTTGCTTCTTGAGTGACAGAATGCTCTCAATATTGAATATTTCATTCTTCACCAGCACTTACGTTACACTGGCGTTCATTACGGTATTTCCATTTGTAGAAAAAAAATGTAACTTTATGAGCTGCTGAGGTGCTGAAGAGAGAGCTGGAAGGAGGGTGAACAGGAAGAAGACCTCAAGTTGCCAGGCAGTCCGCGTGTTATCTGCTACTGCTACGGCCTAAGGTAACTCGTGATATTCCATGCATTCATCAGCTTTTATGGTGATGAAGAGTTGGAGGAAGGCTGAGTATTATCGGCGAGAATGACGTAGAGTGAGACGTGTTAGGAATGAAGGGAAAGGCTAGGCAAGGAAAACTTAAATTCAGATGGAAGTTAGTGGTTCAAGGTAAGATTATGAGAAAAATAAAAAAAATAGTTCTCTCTCTCTCTCTCTCTCTCTCTCTCTCTCTCTCTCTCTCTCTCTCTCTCTCTCTCTCTCTCTCTCTCTCTCTCTCTCTCTCTCTCTCTCTCTCTCTCTCTCTCTCTCTCTCTCTCTGTGTGTGTGTGTGTGTGTGTGTGTGTGTGTGTGTGTGTGTGTGTGTGTGTGTGTGTGTGTGTGTGTGTGTGTGTGTGTGTGTGTGTGTGTGTGTGTGTGTGTGTGTGTGTGTGTGTGTGTGTGTGTGTGTGTGTGTGTGTGTGTGTGTGTGTGTGAGAATATGCTCCTCAATGTGCATGTCCGTCTATCTCTTCTTGACAACCTTTTCATTTGCCTCTCAGCATGACAGAAGATTTTTTTAATTGCTAGTTGTCTCTCTACCATCTACAAGACGTCATACCTGGGTCACACTCGCGTGCACAAAGACACACACACACACACACACACACACACACACACACACACACACACACACACACACACACACACACCTGTCACATTATGGAGATCGGGTGCAGTTCCTTGCGAAGACTTACCTGAAAAGATAAAAAAAAAGAATATAGTAATTAGTTGAAAGAGAGAGAGAGAGAGAGAGAGAGAGAGAGAGAGAGAGAGAGAGAGAGAGAGAGAGAGAGAGAGAGAGAGAGAGAGAGAGAGAGAGAGAGAGAGAGAGAGAGCACAAATAACTCCAAATAACAACAGCAAAACACAACCACACACTCCATAATCATAACACAATTTATCTTAAGGAAATAAATAAAACATTATAACACGCCTGCCATCATCACCAGCACCACGACTACCACCACATTTACCATCCACTTCAACAAAGGAAAAAATAAATTATAAGATTCAACCCAAAATAATCTGGAGAAAGAGCAGCTGGAAACGCTAGTATAAGTCAAAAGAGTCACACATGCGGAGTCATAGCAGGTAAAGGGACACAGGTGTGGGAAAACCATCATTAAGAGAAGCAGGCAGGTGTATAGGACAGCTCACACAGGAAGGATGCTGCAAGGGACTTTACGAAGGAAGAGGATTGAGAAACAGGAAGAGCAAGGAATCGAGCAGAGAAGCGAGCAAAATTATGAGAGAGAGAGAGAGAGAGAGAGAGAGAGAGAGAGAGAGAGAGAGAGAGAGAGAGAGAGAGAGAGAGAGAGAGAGTAGAGAGAGGAATGAAAGCAAGGAAGGTAGGAAAGAAGAAATAAAGCAAGGAAGGAAGAAAAGAAGAAAAGGAAAAAGAAAGAAGAGAAGGAAGGAAAAAAATAAAGAAAGGAAGCGAGGAAGGAACGGAGGGAGGATGGATTGGGAATTAGGGGAAGAAAATGAAAGAAAAAAGAAAATAAGTAGAGGTGAGCAGAATGAGATGGAAGAAAAAAAAGAGGGAAGGAATTTATAGGGAATGATGATAAAAGAAAGCAGAAACGAATGAATTAAGAAAGAAAAGGAGCAAGTAGTGTGTGAAACTCGGAAGGGAGAGATGAAATAAAAAAGAACCGAAGGAGGGAAGGAATTAATGAAGGAAGAAAGGATAGAACTAAAGAGAAGAAAGGAAAGAAGGAAGCATGATGGAAAGGCGATGCAATAAAACTGAAACAAATAGAATGGAAAAAGGACAAGTTAACAAGAACAAAAATAGTAAACGAAAGGAATGACGAAGGAAAGCAATACAAGAAAAACGAAAAAGACAAACAATACGTGGAGATGATTCATGACAAACGGAAAGATGAGAAACAAAAGGAAGAACCTAAACTCAGAAGGAAAGATAAAAACAGAATATACAAAACACACAGAAAAGGCAGGAAGCAAAGTAAAAAAAAAGTGAATAAATGTATGAAGGGAAAGAGAGAGACAGAGAAAAAAAATAAAACGGAATTGAAGAGAGTAAACTAAAAGCAACGAGAACAGGAAAATTTGTACGATGAGAAAGCCACAAAATTGAAAAATACATACAGAGAAAAAAAAAATAGATAACAAGAACAGGTATTACAAAAGAGCAGAGAAACATGACATACCAGGAAAAGCCAAAGCAGCAGCAAGAAGAGAAAGGGAAGGAGAAAGAGAAGGCCAACAAACAGCAAGTGCAGAAAACAAGCTAAGAGGAAACAGTAAGGATGCAAAGTTCCCTCCACCACAGATTTAACTAAGCTAGCACATTCGCATTTGAATTAATATTTAAAGAGAATGTGCCCAGCGTGACTAACCATTTCCCTGTGTGTGTGTTTGTGTGTGTGTGTGTGTGTGTGTGTGTGTGTGTGTGTGTGTGTGTGTGTGTGTGTGTGTGTGTGTGTGTGTGTGTGTGTGTGTGTGTGTGTGTGTGTGTGTGTGTGTGTGTGTGTGTGTTTAAATTCCCTGTGACAATTCAATGCGTGTGGGAGTGAGTGTGCGTCTATGCATGAGAAGTCAAAGGAAGGAGTGGGTGTGGGTGTAGGAGGCGGAGAGAAGAAGGAGGAGGAGGAGGAGGAGGAGGAGGAGGAGGAGGAGGAGGAGGAGGAGGAGGAGGAGGAGGAGGAGGAGGAGGAGGAGGAGGAGGAGAGGAGGAGGAGGAGGAGGAGGAGGAGGAGGAGGAGGAGGAGGAGGAGGAGGAGGAGGAGGAGGAGGAGGAGGAGGAGGAGGAGGAGGAGGAGGAGGAGGAGAAGAAGAAACAGAAGTAGAACAACACGCACCACTTAAAGAAATTAAAAAAAAAACATACACCCAAAACAAAACAAACTGTACAAAAAAAAAATAGATAAATAACACAAACATTTCCTCTTGTTTTTCCTCCTATATTCTCCTCCTTGATTTATATATATATCATAGGAATACACATAACAAACTCTCATTTCCCATATCACTCTCCTTCTCAACCACCATCACCAACACTACCAATACCACCGCTTCCTTGAGTCTCGCTAATGCCATGAGGCCAAAGCAGTTCTTCAGGCAGCTAGGTGCTCTGGAACTAATTGCCATTACACAAGTGAATGTCCCCCGACCGTCGGAAGATGTGTGTCAGGTATATCAGGTGTGTCAGATGTGGAAGGGAGAGGAAAGATGGTAACGTTGACAATTGGAGAGAAGAGGGTGGTAAAAGAGAAAGAGATGGGGAAGGGAAGTGTGGTAAAGAAAACTAAAAAGGAAGAAACAGGGAAATAGGGAAAATAGGAATGAGAAATTATAGTTAGGGGGATTAAGACGTGAAAGTGATGAGGAAATTGTGTAAGAAAAAGAAAGGTAAAAATGGTAAAAGAAGTAAATCAGGAGATAAGGTATGCAACGAAAGGTAAGAAAGAAGAAAAAGGGAGAGGACAGGAAAGAAGTATTGAATGAAGAGACAAATATGGAAGGAAGTATAGACCAAGAAAGGAAGAAAGGGAAAAAGCAAAGAATAAGAAAGGAGAAGGTGAGAGGAAAGGAAATAGGTAAGTGCAGGTTGGGAAAGCAAGAAAGAAATGGAGGGAAAAAAAGAAGGAAAGGAAGGACAGACTTATATGAGTGTCTTGAAAGGGAAAAAACAAAAGGGAGATGGTAAAAGGGAAAAATTCAGTTGAAAAAAACATATTTTACTCTTTTCCTTTACTTTATTTCCTTCTATTCCTTTCCTTTCTTCTTTCATCCATTTCCCTTTCTTTATCCTTTACCTCAATTATGTTTCATTTCCTATGTATTGTCTCAGTGCTCTCTCTCTCTCTCTCTCTCTCTCTCTCTCTCTCTCTCTCTCTCTCTCTCTCTCTCTCTCTCTCTCTCTCTCTCTCTCTCTCTCTCTCTCTCTCTCTCTCTGTCTCGCTAAAGAATCTACCACTTTAGGTTTCAGTGACTAAAAAAAAAAAAAACTCTACCTTTCATTCAACAAACACGACTATAATTCTCTTCGTTATTAGTAACCAAACTTACACTATAAATTCCATTTATTTTGTACCACAAGAGCACTTGTCACTTTTAGTAACTCTTTATATCTTCACTAATTCTCCTTGATTCTCTTCTTTAACTCTCACGTATACTTTAGATACTCTTTACTTTAGACAGTGGCTTGCACTTGATATCTCTTACTTTCTTCCCGTGACATTTACACACTTTAAATCATATCTTCCCACTTGAAAATATACAATATATTTCTTCATTCAGCATTTAATTTGTAATTTCACATTGCCTTTTCCTATACATTAATTTATCAGTCTCTCCCAATTCCCTTTCCATAATTACTTAAACCTTTCATTGAAAGCAAGGTTATGTTCCCTATTTACTGCTTTGTTCTCGTCTTAATCCTGTCAATACCCCGTTAGTCCCATACCCAATGCCAATTTACCATCACAACTTTCTCCAGTACCTCCTCATGAACCCATTTCTTTCAAAGGTATACAATTGAATTCTAAACTGTTTTTATATGTAATCAATTCTGTTCTAGATACCCATCTGTTTTCTTCTCTTCCTCTTCTTACTTCTCTTCTAAATGCCCATTCTACCTTCCCATCTTCCTATCCCCTCTCCAGAATTCTGGACCCTTCCCTCTTCTCCCTTCCGTCCCACCCCCGATCTCTCCATCCAAACCCACGAGAAACCACTGTCCAGAATAATGCAATTACTCTATTTTTCCTCTAAAGAAAACAGGCCAGAGAGAGAGAGAGAGAGAGAGAGAGAGAGAGAGATCGTTCTAACCGACAATGGGAGAAGATTACGATATAGAAAGACAAAAATTACTTTTATATGACCTTCCTTTTTCCTCCCATTTTA
>NC_059271.1:13025191-13065191 GCF_017591435.1 Portunus trituberculatus | reverse complement strand
ATATCAGAAACGAGGGGAGAATATGATGGGAGAGTGAGGAAGAGATATGATAGAAATGGATAAAGAGGAAATATAGAGATGGAATAGGCAAGAAGAGAAGATGGATAAGGATAAAATCAAAAGATAAATTTTTAATCGTCCTTTTATTCATACATCAATATTTTTTTTTTTTTTACTTTTTCGGTCACGAAGAGAAGCTATTGAAGAAATCATGGAAGGAAAAGAACAAGAAAGTAAGGAAAATACTTTAGGAGGAGAATAGGTAAGGAAGTTTTGATACGCAATGGGAACTTAGAAAAGAAAAGGAAGGGGAAAATTCTCACCCAATAAATGGGAAAAAGAATAAATGGGAAAAGAATCATAGAAAAAGATGAAAGAATGCAGATTATGTATAATAAGTGAACGCGTGAGAATAATGAAAGAGAGAAAAAAAATTAATATGAATATCAGACAAAAATAGAGAAAGAGAAAGCGGGTTTGGGGGAGGATGAAGAGGCAAAGACAGAAAAAAAGAAAGGAAGGGGAAGACAAAAGCAGAATGGAGGGTCAGGCGAGGGGAAATGCTGGTGTGACGTTAGGAAGGACAAGGAAAGACAGGGAAAAATTGAAAAAAGGGAGAGAAGGAAGAAGGCAGGGAGGGAAAGAGAAGAGTTAGGGAGGGGGATGGGTGAGGGGAATAGGAAAGGGAAGGGGGAAGGGGCGGTGGCTAGCCCTTAATGTTGGCGCTTAAGGATTAAGAATGTGGTCGTTAAGGTGGTGTGGCACGACGGGTCTGGCAGGTGTGTATGTGTGTGTGTGTGTGTGTGTGTGTGTGTGTGTGTGTGTGTGTGTGTGTGTGTGTGTGAGGAGGTAGAGAAGGTGAGCATCTTTTAGCACCACCGGAATTCACTCCTAGACAGCATCCTCGCAGCAGCATATTACGCTCATCACCACCACTACCACTATCACTACTATTACCATTGGCGCCACCAAAATATCTAATTTTACCACTACTAACAATGATACTTATATTTCTGCTCCTACTTTTTCTATCATCGCTATTACTAACATTGCTACTACTACTACTACTTCTACTACTAACTACTACCTCTGCTTCTACTACTACTATTATTACGGTTGTAGATACTAATCTTTTTAACCACTACTACTGTTATTTATCATTATTTTTATTCTTACTATTACTACTACTACTACTGCTACTAATACTACAACTACTATTACTACTACTACTATTGCTGCTGCTGCTACTGCTACTAATAATAATAACTACAAAATATTAACAAAGTAACACTATTGACACTAATACTACACTTACATTTCGTTTAACGTTGTAACAACAACAAGAACTGCTAAAATTAATTATATTACTACTACTACTACTACTACTACTACTACTACTACTACTACTACTACTACTACTACTATTACTACTACTACTACTGCTACTAATATACTTACAACTACTACAACTACTACTACTATTACTACTACCTACTACTACCTACTACTTCTACTACTAATACTACTACTACTACTACTACTACTACTACTACTACTACTACTACTACTACTACTACTACTACTACGACCCACCACCATCACCACCACCACCACAACACGACCCAACCTGAGATTCGGTGGAGGTTCCGCAGCGAGTCTGGTATTGATCAAGAGCGGACTAGCAGAGAGAGAGAGAGAGAGAGAGAGAGAGAGAGAGAGAGAGAGAGAGAGAGAGAGAGAGAGAGAGAGAGAGAGAGAGAGAGAGAGAGAGAGAGAGAGAGAGAGAGAGAGAGACACACACACACACACACACACACACACACACACACACACACACACACACACATTCAGGAAAATTTGTACATAAGGACACATACATCTCTCTCTCTCTCTCTCTCTCTCTCTCTCTCTCTCTCTCTCTCTCTCTCTCTCTCTCTCTCTCAGTACTCTTAACAAAGGCAGTAAATTCGTCCCTTGAATCTGAATTGGGTCTCCTAGTTTTGGTGTTGCAGAGAAAACACAAAGTCAAACGAAAGGAAATTGCATTGCATTTCGTGCGTGTGCGAGCGTGTGTGTGTGTGTGTGTGTGTGTGTGTGTGTGTGTGTGTGTGTGTGTGTGTGTGTGTGTGTGTGTGTGTGTGTGTGTGTGTGTGTGTGTGTGTGTGTGTGTGTGTGTGTGTGTGTGACGATGCGAGTATCCTTAAATATCAAATATTAGCTATTAACAGTTCCTTTCTCTCTCTCTCTCTCTCTCTCTCTCTCTCTCTCTCTCTCTCTCTCTCTCTCTCTCTCTCTCTCTGCAGCGTTTTCTTTCTTCACTTGTATTCGTTTACATGTTATCAAATCAGAAATAGCGTGCCTGGTAATTCTCTTTTCTCTTTCTCGTCTCCACCTGTTCATGCTGACCTTGTAAATGATTCTCTCTCTCTCTCTCTCTCTCTCTCTCTCTCTCTCTCTCTCTCTCTCTCTCTCTCTCTCTCTCTCTCTCTCGGTTAACTCTCCTGTGCCTCCATCTCCTTCCCCCTCTCTCTCTCTCTCTCTCTCTCTCTCTCTCTCTCTCTCTCTCTCTCTCTCTCTCTCTCTCTCACCCCACCCCCCTTCCTTGCTTCCTTGTCCCGTCCGCCCACACAGCAACTCTCTCTCTCTCTCTCTCTCTCTCTCTCTCTCTCTCTCTCTCTCTCTCTCTCTCTCTCTCTCACACACACACACACACACACATATAAGCTACTCCTTTCTGTTCTCTCTACTCTCTTTCCTCCTCCGCCCACGGATGCCCCTCACGCCCACTCCTTTCGCCCTCCCCATCTCTCTCTCTCTCTCTCTCTCTCTCTCTCTCTCTCTCTCCCACACACATGTAAACCCGCATCAGCCCCGCCCCCTTCCGCCCACGCCTCAAATAGCAAAGACAAGGTGTTACTCCATTACATCGTACGCTCGTTACATAAGAGGCAACAGAATACAGATAAGTCCTGCGGTCCTTAGCCTCTCTCCTGTTCCTTCTCCTCCTTGAGCTCTAGGACATCTCCTTTTGCCTTTTCTTCTGTATATTTCAATGCTTTCTTTGTCTGATATCCTAGAATACCTTCTCTTTGTCTCCTGTACTTTGTTTCACTGACAGTCTCTAAATCTCTGTCTTTCAGTCTTCCTGTAAATTCATTTCATCTCTCCTCATCTGATCTCCTTTTTATTCTACAATTATGTTTTCTTTTTCTCGCTTTTCCAGTCATTTCAAACCTGTCTTTCCTGTTTTTCTCTTTAATTTCATTTCGTTTCTCATCCTCCTCTTGCAGCTCTTCCCCTTTTTCCCATTTTTCTCCCTCCCTTCTTTCCTGCTCTTCCTCGACTATCTTTCTTTCTCTCCCACGCAGATACAAGTACGACTCTCCCTCTCTCTCTCTCTCTCTCTCTCTCTCTCTCTCTCTCTCTCTCTCTCTCTCTCTCTCTCGTGTTTCAATTTAGGGAGAGGAGGAGGAGTGGAATGGAGAGAGGAAGGAAGGGAGGAGGGAAGGAAGGAAGGGAAGAAAGAAGGCCCGCCAACATATTTTAGGGATAATCTTACTTAGTGAAGAACCATTTTTCACGCCGAGATGAATGGTGCGTCCGAAGCAGAGTAATGAATGGATGACGTCACTCCCGTAGTACCTTGGCGACCGCTGCTCACACTGATACAAACGTGATGATCGGATCAGGCCCGCATTAAGACATATGTGTGATTGGAGGTTGAAAAAGAAAATGTAAAGACTATGAAAAAGTAAAAGCAATTCTATTACATGTGTTTGGATTGATAAAGGAAAAAATTGCAATTGGAAAGAAAAAAATATTAAAAGAAAATAGAGGGAACAAATACATAGATGGTACTAATTTGGGTGTGATTACGGAGATGAAAACATATAGTAGATGTAAAAAATACATCTACTATATGTTTTGAGTCGTAAAATGAACAACTGTAGTCGTAAAAGAAGAATCATGAGAGGAAAAAAGAGGATACATATGTAAGCGGTGTAAAGAATTGTAGAATCGGAGGTAAAAATGTACCACGTTTCATTGTAGAAAAGTAATGACCGTTAGCGAAAAGAAAAGACCTGAAAAAATTGTGAAATAACAGGGAAAATTTAACAGAAAGATCACAAGAAAGAGTAATAATATGATGGTTACAAAAGAATATCGTAAGCAATAAAGTTTTATCGACTACATGTGTTTTTAAAGAAAATGAAGGACGGCAAGAAAAGAAAGCAGGATATGTTTAGGTAAACAAAAGTGATTGGAGGAAGAAAATACGTCCAAAGAAAATAATATATTTATGTTTAGAAGTCTGACTGAAAAGAGGGAAAAAGATCGTGTGAAAAATGAAATAAAAATTATGATCATAACACGGCTGAAAAAAAAAGTATCGTAGGAAAATATGATATAATACGTTTAGTATAAATAACAAATAAACACGGAGAGGAAAATAAAAATAAATGAAAAATTAATTACTTTTCTACACCCAAAGTTGAACTTATAAACATATAAAGAAATGAATGAATAAATAAATAAATAAATAAATAAATAGATGAATATATATATATATATATATATATATATATATATATATATATATATATATATATATATATATATATATATATATATATATATATATGTGTGTGTGTGTGTGTGTGTGTGTGTGTGTGTGTGTGTGTGTGTGTGTGTGTGTGTGTGTGTGTGTGTGTGTGTGTGTGTGTGTGTGTGTGTGTGTGTGTGTGTGTGTGTGTGTGTGTGTGTGTGTGTGTGTGTGTGTGTGTGTGTGTGTGTGTGTGTGTGTGTGTGTGTGTGTGTGTGTGTGTGTGTGTGTGTCTGTGTGTGTGTGTGTCTGTGTGTGTGTGTCTGTGTGTGTATTGTTTTATTTATGTATTTTTCTCTCTCTCATCTTCACCCTGTGTATACGTATGCCCATCAAGAGATAAGGAAAAGGAAGGATATTACGAAAGAAGGGTTGGAGAGAAAATAGTATGACGGGAAGGATATAAAGATGGAAGATGGAAAATAAATAATTGTATGTTAACAACTATACTCCTCCTCCTCCTTCTACCATTACTACTACTAATAATACTACAACAACTACTACTACTACTAAATATTACTGCTACTTCTATAACTACTACAACAACTACTACTACGATTACTACTACTACTATTACTACTACTACTGCTACTACTAGTACTACTACTACTGCTGCTGCTGCTGCTGCTGCTGCTGCTGCTGCTGCTGCTGCTACTACTACTACTACTACTACTACTACTACTACTACTACTACTACTACTACTACTTCTACTACTTTTGCTACTACAACTGCCACTACATCGAACACATAACAATTAAAAAGAAACGTCATATATATATATATATATATATATATATATATATATATATATATATATATATATATATATATATATATATATATATATATATATATATATATATATATATATATATATATATATATATATATATATATATATATATATATATATATATATATATATATATATATATATATATATATATATATATATATATATATATATATATATAACAGACCGCATCTCACATACACGAGAAAGAAAAGGATGAAAAGGAGGAGGAGGATGGGAGGAGGAGAAGGAGGAGGAGGAGGGAATGAGACGTGTTCAGTGAAGTCCCTTGGGTGAAGAAGAAGAAGAAGAAGAAGAAGAAGAAGAAGAAGAAGAAGAAGAAGAAGAAGAAGAAGAAGAAGAAGAAGAAGAAGAAGAAGAAGAAGAAGAAGAAGAAGAAGAAGAAGAAGAAGAAGAAGAAGAAGAAGAAGAAGAAGAAGAAGAAGAAGAAGAAGAAGAAGAAGAAGAAGAAGAAGAAGAAGAAGAAGAAGAAGAAGAAGAAGAAGAAGAAGAAGAAGAAGAAGAAGAAGAAGAAGAAGAAGAAGAAGAAGAAGAAGAAGAAGAAGAAGAAGAAGAAGAAGAAGAAGAAGAAGAAGAAGAAGAAGAAGAAGAAGAAGAAGAAGAAGAAGAAGAAGAAGAAGAAGAAGAAGAAGAAGAAGAAGAAGAAGAAGAAGAAGAAGAAGAAGAGAAGAAAAAGAAGATAAAGAGAGAGAGAGAGAGAGAGAGAGAGAGAGAGAGAGAGAGAGAGAGAGAGAGAGAGAGAGTGAAAGCACAAAACAAGATCTTTCCTTGTCATCTCCAACCTTTTCTTCCTTTTCCTTCTTCCACCACTCCCTCTTTTTTGCATCCTTTTCTTTTCTTCCTATTTCACCTCAAGCCTCTCTGCCTTTCACTTTCAGATCACTTTCCCTCCCTCCCTCACTCACTCCTTCCTTTTTTCCCTCCCTTCCTCCCTGCCTCCTTTACTCCATCCTTCCTCGTCTCCCTCATACTCTTTCTCACACTGACACTATGCGGAGTGGAATAAGTGGAAGGAGAAAAGGAAGAGAAGGAGGAGCAGAAAGAAAAAGTTAAAAAAAAAATGGTGGATGAATGTCCGAAGAAAATAGAATAAAGAGGAAATGAAGAGAAGGAAAGGAAGGACATAGAGTGAAAAAAGAGAACTAGAGGAAGGAATGGAAGAAGAGGGATGAGAAGCGGAGGACAGAAGACGAGATGAGATATACAGGAAAGAGAGAAAGAGGAAGAAAAAGGGAAGGAGAAGAGAGGAAAGTGGCGGTAAAGAGGAGGAAGGATTGAAGATAAAGAGAAAGGAAGGAGGGAGAGAGAAAGAGAGGTATGGAAAGGAAGAGGGGAAAAGTGAATGATGAGAGAAGGGAGGAAGTAACAGCAGAAGAGGATGATAAATAAGAATAAGAAAAGAAAGATTAAAAGGAGGATTACGGATTGAGATTTATGTTATATAAGAGAATGAAAAGAAACAAAAAAGGAAAAAATAATAGAAAAGCAAATGCTGTAAGAAGAAAAACAACATGAAGAGAGAGAGAGAGAGAGAGAGAGAGAGAGAGAGAGAGAGAGAGAGAGAGAGAGAGAGAGAGAGAGAGAGAGAGAGAGAGAGAGAGAGAGAGAGAGAGAGAGAGAGAGAGAGAGAGAGAGAGAGAGAGAGAGAGAGAGAGAGAAGAGAGAAGAGAAGAGAAGACACGAAAAGAGAAGAGAAGAAGAGAGGAGAGGAGACGACGATGAAGGAACGAATATGAAAAACAAACTTGAAAAAAATATGTACAAAAACGAAGAAGAAAAGAGATTAATAGATTGGGGAGATGGAATACAAACTAAAGAGAAAAGATGCAAGGAAAAGAAACATAAATGAAAAATAGAAATTATAAAAGGAAAAGGGAAATATAACGAAGGACTAAATAATAAGCTGGATTATTAAACGAAAAGGAAGAAAAGAAAATACAAAATTGGATGAGGGAAACATCAAAAAATATTTTATAGGAAAAAAGAAAGAAAATTGAGCAATGAGAGCGATAGATCAGGAAAGAGAAGTGATAATAATTTGAAGAGGCAAATTAGAAAGAATAGAAGGAAATACAACATAAAGAAAGACAGCAAAAAAAGAAAAAAAAATTGATAAAAATGGAAGACGATTGCAAAGGAAGGAGAGAGAAGAGAGGAAAGTATGTGATAAGATGAAGAAACAAAGAAAAAAAGAAAATACAAAACAGGAGAAAAGAAAATGCGGAAAGATAGTGAATAATGAATGGAAAAATGGAAGAGAATCGCAAAATGCAAGGAGAGAGCAGGGAGAAAAATAAGTGATAAGAGGGAGGGGCGGAGGAAAGTGAGCAAACTGAGGCTTCCTGACCTTTGATGGAGATACAAAGGGACACAAAATAATATTGATCACCCCTTTTCCTGATCAAGATGAACCCCCTTTCTCTTCTTCTTCGTATTTTCTTCTTTTCTGCTATCAAAATCCGGTAGTCTGACATTCCTTTTGTGACCTCGCCCTTCTCTCTCTCTCTCTCTCTCTCTCTCTCTCTCTCTCTCTCTCTCTCTCTCTCTCTCTCTCTCTCTCTCTCTCCATATTTTATGGGGATTTTGAATCTAGAACTTTCCTTTCGTTACTACTACCATTACTACTATTAGTACTACTACTACTGCTACTACTACTACTACTACTACTACTACTACTACTACTACTACTACTACTACTACTACTACTATTACACTGCTACTAACACTAATACCTACATGTCTATATGGGGAGCCTGCTATGAAATGCCACTAGTCTATTATATACATTCGATTTATTCAGCTGAAAAAGAATCACAGGAGAAGCAAAGTGTAATAATTTGATAATGCTCTTTTGCATATCAATTAAATGAGTAGGACCCAAAATGTTTCGGCCATTTCCGCATGGTAGTGTATAAATGAACGGTAACTGAGTACTGTGCACAGCTCCGTTCAATTAGATTCATCAAGGCAAAGAAATACATCCTTAATTGAGACATGTTTCGGCGTCCGTTTTGCGTATACACCCACCATTCACGAACTGGGACACGTTTATTTACTTTTTTTCATTCTGAGTATATGAAGGATTACTGAAGAGGGTAAATGTAAGTAAACTGCTCAGCTTTATTTAGCGAGAAAAAAAATGTGTATGTTAGTGCACTGACTATTTTGACATGTTTATGCTTGAGAAGACGGGATTACAAATTTGAAGTAGTGAAGGACTGCGGATGAGAAGGACTGTAGCCAGTTACTTAAGCCTTAGGAACAAAAGTACAAAAAGAAACAAGGGAATATCTTTCACTGATATTTGGCATATCTTTCATTATTTACTAAACAAACTTGGACATTTTTCCTTGTTCTAGTCACCTCCAACTATTGTGTACTATTTTTTGTTCCTTTCTTTCCGCCATATAGTTAAAAGATTCCATACATTACATTTAGTGGTATGAATTATTGCATAGTGAAGTAAAAGAGTTAGCTTAAGAAAAGTTATACATATTTTCAATATATATCAAAAACTACAAGTGACTTTAATATAACGGTGACTTCCTCTTATATCACTTGTAATTTCGCATTTGTTCAATATAATTTACTTAATTTTGTCATCACCTACTTGTCTATCTCTCAGTTCTTTTTTGTTTCCTTATTGTTCAGTAAATTTACTAATTTATGTAATTTGCCTGCCTATCTCTCAGTTCAGGTAGTTTTGTCTTTTTTCAATAAAGTCAATTGATCTCCATCAATTGACTTATCGCTCTATCTAGTGATCTATTTACTGTTTACAGGCTCCAACAAAGAATCCAATTGTCACTGACCATCCAGGTCCCTCTCTGCCTCTACTTTTCCATAGATTGTAAATCGTAGTACTCAACAGTCAGTCATCTAACTTCGTTACAAGAGTCATCTAATGAACGCTACTTACTTCGCCTCTTATGATAGCAGTTTATTAAGTTATCCTCTGATTAATAGCAGCAAATTTTAGTCACAATAACAACATATAATAGGTAACTCGATGCATAAGATGAGATGCCTCTTATGAACACTATCTTGATAATTACTAGATATTACACTATCCTTTCACTAAATAGTAATATCCATTCTTTTAACAACTATTGTAATTTTCTCAGCGCATAAAAAAAAGACAAGGTTGATGAGACAGACTCCCTCATATCTTTAGGTAAGTAATTCTCTCGCCTCTTTAATAATCATTTTATGGTAAAACAATAATAACAAATAAAAAAGTTAATCTCATAAAAACAGCAGTAATTATATTTCTTTAATAATATGGTAACTTAATCCGTAAGAAGAAACATATCTTGCAACCAAACATTTTTTCCTCTCTTTAACTATCACTAAGTAACGTCTCACTAACAATAGACAAAGGCCTTGAGTTCCTGTGCTAGAAAGTGCGTGGTACTGATAATGGTTGGGACGCATGACAGAGGAAAGGGAAGGGATGGGCGGCAGCGTCATCACGGCCCGCTGCTCACACTATTAATGGCGATAATAGACACATTTGGCTTAACATTACGATCCAAGTATTTATATTCATCTGGCTGCATCCGAATAATAATGATCTTGTGGGTTTACACATTAAATACTCCCCCATCAAAGAGTAGAGTTGTTGAATGTTACGATAATAAACTTCATTGAATTATATTTTTCATGTTTCACTTTTGTACCGCTTTGGACGACCTTGTGTCTCTATTGATGGCATAATTCTATATATCAAATCAATGTTCTATAAACATAATTCTTCTTTATTCTCCTCTTCCCCTTCTACGTAACTTTTCTTTTCCCTTTTGACGGGTTTTCCTTTCCACTCATACGATATTTCAAATCTAAGTTTTATTTCTTACCTTCCTCTTTGCCTCTCCTCTCATATATCTACGTTGCATATTCCCACCACCTCTATCTCTACCTTTTGCTCTACTTTTTTTTTTAACATTTTCCAGCAATCAATCAAATATCAATCTTTTCCCCTCTTTTTCCTTTCCCTTTTTAATTTTGTTTGCATGTTCATTCCCCCCCTTCACTTCTAACCTCTCTCTCTCTCTCTCTCTCTCTCTCTCTCTCTCTCTCTCTCTCTCTCTCTCTCTAGCTCAGTCAGTCTGTTCAGCTTTACAAATAAACAAACAAACACACACACACACACACACACACACACACACACACACACACACTCTCTCTCTCTCTCTCTCTCTCTCTCTCTCTCTCTCTCTCTCTCTCTCTCTCTCTCTCTCTCTTCACAAATATTCAACGTTCTGGTCATCTTTTTATTTTTTTCTCTACACATCGTAGGTTTTTCACTGTATCTCTCCCTTCCTGTTATCGTTCTTCTCTTTAAACTGTACTCGGTAAGGACAGGAATAGGACGACGATTTGTCTTCCTGGGCCAGAGGTAGGAGAGACAATAGCGACAGTAGTGGCGGTCATGTCAGGAGAGGAGGTCCGCACCGCTGTCTGCTTTGCTGGAGGTGGAATGACACTGGGAAGATTAGGAGGTGAGGAGTGTCGAGTGAGGTTCAGGAGAGAAGCCTTGGAAGGGATCAGGAGCTTCGTACTGGTGCATTGGTGTTGTATGTCGTGGTAGGTGAAATTTTGGTTAGTATTAAAGGAATTCGTAGGAAAATGGTAAAGAAAATAACGATAGTTATAAGAATCCATTAGTCTTATTAGTGGCAGTCCTTGTATAAATCATGTCTAGCTGTTTTCATCGTCATCCATAAAGTTGTCTTAACTCTCAAAGTTTGCTAATGACTCCACACCAACAATCTGATAACTGAATCTATTGTATACGTCTATCGCTCTACTTGAGGATTAATTTCATCTTATCTTTATCTTATCTTTAAGCTGGGCCTCATGGGAAAGATTTTCAAGTGTGTTTTCATGATCTTGGTGATAGCTTGACTCGGATTTCATGTCATCGATGGTGTATATATATATATATATATATATATATATATATATATATATATATATATATATATATATATATATATATATATATATATATATATATATATATATATATATATATATATATATATATATATATATATATATATATATATATGCACATTAATGCAGTTACCTCAAGAATGCACTTAATCTAAAGAAATTATACTAAAATTGGGATGGAAGTTAAGCAAAGACCCGTATGAGCCCCTCCTAAAGGTTGATAATTTCGTAAAAAGAAGTTTTATAAAATAAAGAAAACAACATGAATCGATGTCTCAATGCATGGGTGTCTACAAATATTTATTATTTACTGGGTTTTTTTAATGATGGAGGGCAACAAAATAACAATAATAGAAAAAAAAAAGCACGCTGATGAGTCGGTCAAAAAAAAATAAGATACCAAAATAAACATCACAAACTGAAGGATAAGTGTTTTGAAATATTCCTTTTGAAAGAGTTCAATTTATCGAAAGATGGAATAGCAAAAGTAGAGAGGGGATCCAGAGTTTTCTCCTTGCATGGCATTTCTAGACATTAACAGGTAATTGAACTAATATGACAAAAAGAAAATGTTACATCTAGCTGAATACTGAGACTGATTTTATTCTATGGCATAAGCTTCTTAGATGTTTGAAAAGAATGCTTTTCTCTTTTCAGCAGCAAAAGGTCAAGAGTGTAAGACCGTGGATACTTTCTTTCCTTTTCTCGTTTCAGGAAAGTGTGTGTGAAGAGACACTTCGCCAAAGGATTTAATAATAACAAGAAAATTAGAAATAATGGTATTGCGGGTAAAGGGGATTCAAGGCGGCCAGGTAATGGAGTTGTGAACAGCATTTCAGCTCACATTGGCAGAGGAGTATTAAGTTTTATTGCTGGAAGAGGAAGAAATTGCAGTGGCGAGGTTATCTTGAGACTATATTTGGCGGTGTCTTGATTATACAGGGCAGTTTTGGTCCCGTGATTGCAAAATGGGCAGACATTTATTTAACACTGCAGGAAAGCATGGCAAAAAATGATTCAAAACCAGAAAGAAAACAGCTATAGAGAAAAATATCGACTTTATCTTAAAAGATAAAAGACTATAGTGTTATTTAAATGAGAGATCCCATTGGCAATGTGAATGAAAGAAATGTGTTATTTCATAGTCTACAATCATGATGATTTCTTAGTCAATCTATAGGCTATGTCTCAGCATTGGGTTAGTTTGAACAGTCAAGATATACAGAAAGTGGCTCACTAATATGGTTTATGACACAAAAGTGAAAAGTTTTATACCAATGTAGATAAAAAATGTAAAAGCTGATTTACTAATTGGATTGGTAAAAGACCTTGTAATAAATAAAGTCATTGATACTTAAGAACTTTCTCTGGTAATGGGAATAATGGTCAGTGAATACGTAATAAAGATATTTAAATTCTAGTCTAAATCTAATTTAGCATTATGTCTTAGTGTTTAAATCTACCTAAACTATACCTCCCAATTGTTGGCATACTAACTACTCGTGGGTGCCTTTACTTTTAATAAATGTACATCCAGCGAGAGAGCTTCGGGCGGTATATCCTGAATCGGGAACACTGGTTTAATCAGCCAACATCATTAAATTATCTGATTACTGAAACTGAAACTAAGCCTCAGAGTGAGGGACATTTTGAAACTATATTAGTGATAACTGTAGCGAGGTGCTATAGAGCTACAATGAATTTTTGCAACACGATTACATTAAGAAATAATATAAAAGAAACACCTGATAGAAAGGTCCGATAAATTACAGGATGAACGGTGAAAATAATAAACGATGATTGATTAACAAGAACTCTCACGTCTTCATATATTGTTTCCTTCTTTCTATTTCTTAGTTTTTACATTAATCAATTTAATCCATTTTGTTTAATTTCCTTCTAATCTTCGAAACTTAATAAGACCTGACACCGATTAATACCTTCTAGTCATTTTTTTCTCTTTCTCTCCTCACTTTCCTAGTACTTTCCTCTTATCTTTTCCTTTTCATCCTAACTTTCATTTTATTACTATCCAATAAACACGATTCTTGAAACAAAAAAAATTAAACACAATCAACAACAAAAGAATACACACACACACACACACACACACACACACACACACACACACACACACACACACACACACACACACACACACACACACACACACACACACACACACCAGCTAAAACATACAGATACTCGGACTAGCACAGCAACCAGCAAATGTAACCAGCAAACCACCGCCTCTTCCCTAAACTGCGTCTTTAACACCTGACTCGCGGCCAAACTTGCCTGGAGCTCGATTTTCGACATTCAGAACTAGATTACTAGCTTAATTTTAGGGATTAAGTAAAAAACAACCAACCCATCAGAATCTCTCTCTCTCTCTCTCTCTCTCTCTCTCTCTCTCTCTCTCTCTCTCTCTCTCTCTCTCTCGTCACTAATGTTCGTTTACAATTTAAGAATAACAGCACTTTGAGACTCCATAATTGCTTGATTTCAAGAGCAATGGGTAACTTATCTCCTCCTTCCCTCCCTTCCTCCTCCTCCTCCTCCTCCTCCTCCTCCTCCTCCTCCTCCTCCTCCTCCTCCTCTCCTCCTCCTCCTCCTCCTCCTCCTCCTCTTCCTCCTCCTCCTCCTCCTTCTCCTCCTCCACCTCCTCCTCCTCCTAGAGTCTCTTACTAGAATGATTATTCCGTGTGAAAGGACAGAATGGAATGGCATGGTAGGGGAGAAGAAGAGCAAGATGGTGGGTAAAAAGGAGAAATGAAAAGGATAGAAAAAAAAATAAGAAGAGAGGGGAAAGACGAAGTAGGGTACATGGAAGAGGGATGCGAAGGAAAAGACAAAGAATGTGAAGAGAAGGAAATGAAGGGAAAATGAAAGGTATAGAAGAAAAACGCTAAGGAAGGATGTGGAAAAGGAAAGTAAGAAAGGAAAGAAAGAGGAATAGGAAAATTCGTGAAGGGTGGGAGTGAGAAAGGAGAGGACGGAAAAGGAAGGAATGAAATGAAGAAGTGACAAGAGGTGAGAGAGGCGCAAGTGAAAAGTATGAGGAGGAGGAGGAGGAGGAGGAGGAGGAGGAGGAGGAGGAGGAGGAGGAGGAGGAGGAGGAGGAGGAGGAGGAGATGAAGGCAGTGATCTTACAATAGAGTTTGCTATATCTTTGCTATATTTGCTTTTATCTCATATTATATTCTCTCTCTCTCTCTCTCTCTCTCTCTCTCTCTCTCTCTCTCTCTCTCTCTCTCTCCACCCACAACTAATAACCAAAACCAAAACAAGATGGAACCATTTTTACACCAAGATATTTCATTTCCTTTCCTGCCTGTCTTCTGCCATCTTTTGTGACCCCCCCTTCTCACCCACCCCTCTTTTTCTCTCACTCTCTCTCACTCAATCTTTTCTTTCTTCTCCATTTTATTTACTTTTTGAGCTTTCTTACATTTCATCTTTCTTTTTGGTGAGGAAAAAAAGAGAGAGGAGAAATATGACGGTGGCAAAAGGGCGTTATGAAAATAGGAATTCCAGTTGATTATTTCCCTTTTCGTTTCCCTGTCCTTCTCTCTCTCTCTCTCTCTCTCTCTCTCTCTCTCTCTCTCTCTCTCTCTCTCTCTCTCTCTCTCTCTCTCTCTCTCTCTCTCCACTAATTCTCCCCACAAAACACATTCATAATCCCCTGCCATCCTGCCCCACAAACAAGCCAATTCACTCATCCCCACAAAGGCATATCTACACAATGCACACACACACACACACACACACACACACACACACACACACACACAGGTATTCACCTCTACCAACCAGAAGCTATCTACTGCTATTACTACTACTACTACTACTACTACTACTACTACTACTACTACTACTACTACTACTACTACTACTACTACTACTACTACTACTACTACTACTACTACTACTACTGTCACTATTACTACTAGTACCACAGTCACTACAACCACCACCGAACACTTCCTAACAACACCACATAAAAGAACATCGAAGTATCCGTACTTTTCTGTCTCCCCTCTCCCTCCTCTCACCCAATCTCCCTCTTCTCTCCCCATCTTGTAGCCGGGTACCCTCCTCCACAACTTAACACTCTCCCCACCTGCCCCACAGCCTCCCCAGCCTCTCCCAACTTTACTCCCCCTCGCCGCCCCGCCAACGTGCCTTATCGGGCCAGGTCGCTTTTAAACGTTCACTCAATAATATGGATGAGGCAGTGAAGGGCGGCATTATGACGGGAGGTCGATACTTCAGTGTGTGAGGGGGGGAGGGGGAGGTGACTGGTGGGGTGACAGGGTTGTGGGGTTGAGGCATGGTAAGAGGGGAATGGTGGGTGGGGGGGTGGCTCAGGTTGTATCTTGTAGGCTCACTAGACCAGGGGAGGCTAACATTGAGGGATGCCAAGTGACTTGTAAGCTAGACAGGCGTGTATTTTAGCAGGTGTGTGATAGTGGTGGTGGTGGCTGTGAGCTAAGAAGTGAGCGGTGAGTTGGTTTGAAAAGGAGGATTAACTTGTCAGTTGTGTGTTGCAAGCAGGCAGGTAAGTAGGCCGGAATGTGAGCAGCAAGGCAGGCAGTTGGCAAGCAGGTTGAGAAAGCTATCTGGTTACAAAGTGAATGAGCAGGAAAGGACGAAAGGAAGCGAGGTTGAAAAGGAGGATTAACTTGTCAGGGTGTTGGCGTTGTAAGCAGACAGGTAAGCAGGGAAGCAGGTAAGTAGGCGGAAAAGGGTATCCAGTTACAAAATGTGTGAGGAAGAAAACATAAGGGCAAAGGCGAGGATGAAGTTAACTTTAGTGGGTCACGAGGAGGGTGGCCTGGTAGGTAGATGACTAGGAAAGGGAATTGCTGATAGTAGATGGTTCGAGGGCAGGAGGAGGAACTAAGGAAGAGAGGTGAAGATAAGGGATGAAAATGACAATCATTTTTCTTTTGTATATTTGTCTCTGTAAAGTTGTTTTTTTTTATTTACAAAGTATCACATTCATGACAGTCACTATACAACACCCAACCGATTGATAAAACTTACTGAAACGTAAATTAATCAAACTTAACAAATCTTGATAAAACTTAATCTAACTTTAGCCAACTCAATAAAACTTCATTTAATCTTATTCAACATAACATATTTCAATGTAAATAAAAAAAACACCACACACCAAGGAAAACATTTTAATAAAAACATACCACACCATTCACACACTCCAATCTACTGTATATACAAAATAACAAGTTCACTCACTTATTCCAATACACCCAACCTAACTCATCAAAACTCACTGACTCTAATCTAAAGTAACTTAATTCAACCTAACTTAATTCAACCTCCTACATTAAAACTCAACCTATCTTAATATAAATAAACTAAACTTCACTTAACCTAAACTAACGTATGCCTTGAATAAAATAAAATAAAATAAGGCAATGTATCTTAACCTAAGCTATCTTAACTGAACTATATCTTACCTACCATACATCAACCTATGGAAACCCAGAATATATAAAAATAACTTAATTTAGACCAATCTAGGCCTAGCTTAACCTAACCTTACAGAACCCAAGTTAGCTGAAACCCATCTCCTTTCATTAGCATTTGACTCGCTGATGAAAAGAGAGAGTTAAACTAAAATCCACAAAACTAAGAAGAAACCACTTTACCACCTTCCCTCAGCGACTGAGTAGATAAGAAAATGAGAATAACGTGTCAGATAAGAGGAAGAAAGGAAGGAAAGAGAGGCGCTGGAGGGAGAGAAACATGGAACAACCAAGGAAGAGGAGGAGAGGATCGCGTGAGAGGTGGAGGGGGAGGAAGTGGACGTGTGGAGGAAACCAGATGATAAGGATAGAAATGGGGGCAGTGTGTGTGTGTGTGTGTGTGTGTGTGTGTGTGTGTGTGTGTGTGTGTGTGTGTGTGTGTGTGTGTGTGTGTGTGTGAGCGAAGGGGTAGGGGTAGGGATAGAGTTTTTTATAAGGCTAATTGAAACCAAATGAAAAATAACTACACACACACACACACACACACACACACACACACACACACACACACACACACACACACACACACACACACACACACACACACACACACACATACACACACTAGATCTAAATAACAGGGTGAGAAAAACAACACCAGCATAAGCAAGCAACAAAAACAACAGTAAATAACAAGATACAAAGCTTCCTCCCTCGAGACAAACACAAACACACGAATAAATTTGCTGCATCACATAAACTGTCATTAATACCTGCTGTTATTTTAACTCTTATATTTTTTTCCCACAATACATTATGTTCGTTCACCTTTATACGTTCATTCTCTCTCTCTCTCTCTCTCTCTCTCTCTCTCTCTCTCTCTCTCTCTCTCTCTCTCTCTCTCTCTCTCTCTCTCTCTCTCTCTCTCTCTCTCTCTCTCTCTCTCTCTCTCTCTCTCTCTCTCTCTCTCTCTCTCTCTCTCTCTCTCTCTAAGACATAGTATTTCTCCACCTTTTCTATTCCACTCTAGCTCCAATTTGTAAAACACTGGCCACACCCTACATTCCTCCTTACGTCTTTCTTCCTTCAGCTTGATCAATTCTCCCTGTTACACCATTCCCTCTACACAGACCAACGTCCAAAACACAAGCTCCCTTCAACCTCTCTCATACATACAGACCGTTTCCTATCTCCTCCCGAATCCACCCACACACACAAACGGAACGATTTCCCCACACTCACCTCCCACAACACACAGACTGAATCCCTCAATTCCATACACATACACCCATTCCACCCTCTCTCTCTCTCTCTCTCTCTCTCTCTCTCTCTCTCTCTCTCTCTCTCTCACACACACACACACACACACAGACCGTCTCCCTCCCTTCTCCCCACAACCTCAGTCTAACGCATACATCAACCTCCTCCCTGCCATCACACACGGACTAGCTCCCTCCCCACCACCTGCCGCGGGCGACACTCACTCCTAAAGCCATTAAAACATTACCTGTTGTCCCTTTGAAGGTTCTTGAGTCTCGTGGAGGACTCTTGCACCTGGTGGAGTGAGTGCCTCCCTCACCTCACACGGCACCCGAGAACACCTGAGTACTGGCCCTTAAACCCCCTCTTTTTTGTACCCCATTATTCATCCCCTTACCCTCCTCCTCCTTACTGCTTTTGTCGTCTCTTCCTCTATACATTTTCTTCTTCACACTGTTTCTCTTTCTCTTACTGTACAGGTTACCCTTTTCAATGCATTTCCAACTTATTCTCTCTCTCTCTCTCTCTCTCTCTCTCTCTCTCTCTCTCTCTCTCTCTCTCTCTTGCCTGGTGCTTTCATAGGTAAACGCACCACGGAGGTTTCTTTGTTGGGATGCCCTGGCCCGAGTGAAGCGCCGCGCTTTGTGCTGTGGTGTGGTCGTTTTGATGAGGGTGGCCCAGGCGGTAACGGGAAATTTAAAAGTAAAGGTGGTGGTGGTGGTGGTGGTGGTGGTGGTAGAGGTGGAGCTGGTTGGGATGGATTTACTATACTTAATGGTAGCAGTGGTAATACTTGTATTCGCAGTAGTATTGGTGGTGGGGGTAGTAATAATAATACTATTACTAGTGGTGGTGTAGCTTGTGTTATTCGTAGTAACATTGACAATAGTAATAGTAATGGTGGTATTACTAATGTTACTTGCAGGGTGAGGAACGGCTTTGGGCAAAGTGAGGCCTAAATAAAGCGGTACATGATGACCTATAAAGCAAAGGCAAGGTGGGTCATGGAACCAAGTAAAGCAGCGTGGCAGGGTGAGACATGGAGCAGGGATAGGCAAGGTAGGGCAGATCGAGCTGGACAGCGAGCCACCAGGTGTTGGGTCCACGTAATTAGGTTTCAGGTAATGACCCGAGGTTCCTTGGAGGCGAGGGGGTAGATGGAGAAGTGCCAGTGAAGGACGAAGACTGGGAGAGAGAGAGAGAGAGAGAGAGAGAGAGAGAGAGAGAGAGAGAGAGAGAGAGAGAGAGAGAGAGAGAGAGAGAGAGAGAGAGAGAGAGAGAGAGAGAGAGAGAGAGAGAGAGAGAGAGAGAGAGAGAGAGAGAGAGAGAGAGAGAGAGAGAGAGATGAATGATAACCTCTTGCGTAGTGGAAGGAAAACCATGGAATCTAGGTCACCAAAAGGACAACTGCGTCATTCCATGTTTATTAGAGTGAGAGTACCATGGCCTTGAAACCGGCAAGTGTTGATAGGAGGAAGGGAGACTTTAGACTAGAGACTTGTGTACATATTGTGTATTTCAGAAGGCAATAAAGCACGTAAGAAAGGAAATGGTATCTCTGAGGTGTTGAGGTTAATAAGGGAAAACTGGATGTGTTGGTCTTTTCTGGAACAAAATATCTCTACGTAGTCTGTCTCTGCTGATTAACATAATTAACTGGGACTCTCTCTCTCTCTCTCTCTCTCTCTCTCTCTCTCTCTCTCTCTCTCTCTCTCTCTCTCTCTCTCTCTCTCTCTCTGAAAATTCACCAAAATAATTGGATGGTTATATAAATAGTTGAATACATATAGGTAAACAAATAAACAGATAAATAGACAGATAGATACTCGTAGATAGATAGATATACAGATAGATATGCATGTAAACAGATAATAGATGGAAATTTGTCGGTGGATAGATGAAAATAGATGCAAGTTTCAGAAAAGAAAATTAATAAGAAAAGACGCGAGGTAAGAATTGAAAGAAGGAGGCAATTTAAAGAAAAAAGTGAAATGTTTGAACCGAGAGAGAGAGAGAGAGAGAGAGAGAGAGAGAGAGAGAGAGAGAGAGAGAGAGAGAAGGGAGGTAGGGAGAGGGAGAGGGAGAGTGAGAGGCTGGAGTATAGGTGAGAGGAATATATATGAGCTATGATCAGGGGACTTTGTAAGAGTGAGTGAAACTTTCCCGGAGAAGGACGAGAAATGAAGGAAAAATGTAAAGATAAAAAAGTCGAACTAAAATTGGAAGAAAAATCAGAGTATTAAGAAAAAAAAGAAAAAAAGAAGAATGCCAAGTAAAAAAGTAAAACCAAATGTATTAAAGGATATAAGGAAAAGTAAAGAGAGATAAGAGAGAGAGAGAGAGAGAGAGAGAGAGAGAGAGAGAGAGAGAGAGAGAGAGAGAGAGAGAGAGAGAGAGAGAGAGAGAGAGAGAGAGAGAGAGAGAGAGAGAGAGAGAGAGAGAGAGAGAGAGAGAGAGAGAGAGAGAGAGAGAGAGAGAGAGAGAGAGAGAGAGAGAGAGAGAGAGAGAGAGAGAGAGAGAGAGAGAGAGAGAGAGAGAGAGAGAGAGAGAGAGAGAGAGAGAGAGAGAGAGAGAGAGAGAGAGAGAGAGAGAGAGAGAGAGAGAGAGGAGAGAGAGAGAGAGAGAGAGAGAGAGAGAGAGAGAGAGAGAGAGAGAGAGAGAGAGATATTTAGAGAGAGAGAGAGAGAGAGAGAGAGAGAGAGAGAGAGAGAGAGAGAGAGAGAGAGAGAGAGAGAGAGAGAGAGAGAGAGAGAGAGAGAGAGAGACATTCCAGAATTTCCAACTGAACATAACCGTAAATTTCTTTCACTTTTCTTTCTTTTTCCCTTAACATCTTTCTTTTTCTCTCCCTTACTCTTTCACTTCTTCCTCTAGCCTTTTCTAAGCCCATCTGTGTCTCACCTGTGTTAACTATTACCTTTCCTTGTGTTTAAATAACAAAATCACCTCTCCCGTAAACACACACACACACACACACACACACACACACACACACACACACACACACACACACACACACACACACACACACACACACACACACAGAGTTACAAAGAGACAATATGGGAAGTAAATATGTCATTACTTAATCGCCAGCACCAAGGTATTGCAAAGTAGTAAGGTAGCCATCAATTCTTTCGAGGATAAAAGATACAGAAAAAATGACTATAAAGAGGCTAGTATTTATACCACTTGAAGAAATAGAGAGACATTCAAACATCTACAGATGGAATACATACGATACATTGGTATGACGACAAGTATCAATTATCTTCCGTTTTTTAGCAATATTATGTATGATTTGAAACAAAGAAGCAACCGACGAAAGAGAGAACTGAGTATCCATTATCTTCAATGACTTCCTCCCCTAGCATCTCCAACGTGGATGTAAGATGTTAAAAGAAAAATATTGGCTAGAGATGTTTAAATTTCATTCCATTGTCTAACATTTCTCTAAATGTATTTATAAAAAACGACAAGGTTTTAAATGAATTATAAAAAGATCGACAAAAAATATCACTTTCCTCGTCTTCACTTTTCCTCTTCATCTCACTTCTCTTCTTATTCATTTTATGGTATCTCTATCATCTTGAGCATCCTTGCACCACAAGAAAAGAGGAAGGAAGAGAGTAAGGGACAGATAAAGTAAGGATAAAAATAAGGAAAAGTAGAAACAAGCTGCAGTGGTCCCTTTTACTTTGAACCATACACTTCCTGCTCCTTTAACAGTACGTCTATTACCTCAAGCACCCCTGCATTACAAGGAGGAAGGCAGGGAGGAAGCAACAGACAAACCATGAAAAGGAGTAAGGAGCATTAAGGGGAAACATTATTTCGACTATAGCAAGAAGGAAGGTAGTGGTAACCATCACAAGAAGGAGAGAATGGAAAGGAGAGTCAATGGCAGGATAGGGAGAAAAAAACTTACTTCTCCCTCTAATTTGTACTCTTTATTATTCTATTTCTCTTTAAAGGGTGCTTCTATCACCTCAAATACACCTCCGGAAGGAAAGCAGCGATGATGATCACAAGACAGCTATAAGAAATGTAGGATAGGGAAAAACACTAAACGCTCTCCCTCTTAGTACACACTCTCCAGTTTCACTCCTGGCACAGTAACTCTCAATCACACCTTCATCACGGGAGGGATGGAAGAAAGTCAGCTGCTGTCATCGCGAGAGAGTAGAAAAGGAAGGAGAGTAAACGGCAGGATAAGTGGTTACATCACATCTCCCTATCACTGCTTGCTATCCACATCCTGTTAGAATATCTCTGGTGTTACAAACACACCTGCGCCACCACCATCAAGCAGAGGCAGTCATCGCAAGACAGAGAGAGAAGGAAGGACAGTAAATGGCAGGATAGGTAAAACATCACATCTTCCTTTTACTACTTGCTATCCATTTCCTGTTATAGTATCCACTTTACTACAAATGCACAAACACCACAACCATCAAACAGCACAGTCATCACAAGCCAGAGAGAGAGAGAGAGCAGGAAGGACAGTAAACGGCAGGATAGTACCGCTGGACGCCTCTCGCCCCCCGTCCGGCAGTACCTTGGTCTCGCCTGAAACGTCCGCATTGTGTTATTGATTCGCAGTGTGACCGCGTGAGTCCCGGCGGTCCAGGTGAGGAGCCACGCCCAGGGCACCAGTTTTCAGATCTCTGCGTCCTAATTACGCGCTCTCCATCCCTCCTGACAGCCTGAACGAAGTCATCTGGCCACTGAACGATGGTTACTGACGCACAGGTGATGCTCAGACTGGCCGTCATTTTCAGACTGTATTTTCCCTCTCTCGTTCTCTTCCTCCCTCCCGTCCTAGCTCGCTTCATTCCCGCTCTCGCTCTCTCTCTCTCTCTCTCTCTCTCTCTCTCTCTCTCTCTCTCTCTCTCTCTCTAAAATACGGTTCCTAATTACAAGAATGGAGTAGGAAGGAAAACAAATTTCTGCCAATATAATAAGTCGTCACCATCTGATTATTTTTTGTATTTCTAGCGACATTTCAATCATTAGTTTTGTGTGTGTGTGTGTGTGTGTGTGTGTGTGTGTGTGTGTGTGTGTGTGTGTGTGTGTGTGTGTGTGTGTGTGTGTGTGTGTGTGTGTGTGTGTGTGTGAGAGAGAGAGAGAGAGAGAGAGAGAGAGAGAGAGAGAGAGAGAGAGAGAGAGAGAGAGAGCCACTAGCAGTAGAGGCAGAACTGTAATGTAATGTGATGTGACTAATTTGATTAATTTGCATACGATTAAATGACACACACGCCCGGGAAAGAAATGCTTTGTTATGCTCCCAGTTCAAATACTAAATCACGACCATTTATTATACCAACTTAACCTCACGGAAGCACAAGGTTTATTTCTATTTTTTTTTTCATACAAACTTTAATATTAGAGCGTCTATTCTCATACAAACATTGGCTGACTTGGCCACGTTAAGAAAAGTGCTTGAATGAAAATAGCTAATTGCTTATTGTGTGCATAGAGGAAGGAAAGGAAAGAAAAGTTCGGAGTAGAAAAAAAAAAAAAAACATGAAACGGACTAAATATAGATGACAAAACATCACTCAGACCTCATTGTTCTGGGGACAGAGAGAGAGAGAGAGAGAGAGAGAGAGAGAGAGAGAGAGAGAGAGAGAGAGAGAGAGAGAGAGAGAGAGAGAGAGAGAGAGAGAGAGAGAGAGAGAGAGAGAGAGAGAGAGAGAGAGAGAGAGAGAGAGAGAGAGAGAGAGAGAGAGAGAGAGAGAGAGAGAGAGAGAGAGAGAGAGAGAGAGAGAGAGAGAGAGAGAATGTGTGTGTGTGTGTGTGTGTGTGTGTGTGCGCGCGCGCGTCTGCCGTACCAAAAATAGTACACCCATGACACATAACTTCATAAAAAGGATCACTGGGATATGTGGCGTCTCTTTTTTTTATATCGTGTTGTCGCGTTACGATTGAGATGGAAATACGCTCACAAACATATGACCGACCCAGACCACCGGGCCACCCTGCCAACCACCATACCGCCACCAAGACCAGGGCAGTAAATAAAGGCTGCGAAATCGAGTGAAAACGAAAGAAAAAAAATGAAGAAAAAAAGAAGCTCATAATTCACAGCGTATCAGGTGGAAGAAAAAAAGAAAAGAAAAAAAGGACGTGGTTATAGAGAGTGACTTAAAAGGTAAAGGTACAGATGCTATTCCTAAAAGATTTTATTATAACTAGATATAATTATTTTACTGCCACTGCCACTACTACTACTACTACTACTACTACTACTACTACTACTACTATTACTATTATTACTATAATACATCCACTATTATTATGGCAACCAAAGACCAAGAACAATAATAATAAGAGAAATACTCATAATAATAATAATAACAATAATAATAATAATAATAATAATAATAATAATAATAATAATAATAATAATAATAATAATAATAATAATAATAATAATAATAATAATAATAATAATAATAATAATAATAATAATAATACAGTAAGAGTAATAATATGATAATGATAATAACAGTAACAATAACAATACTAACGACAAAAGAACAACAACAACAACAACAATGATAATAATAACAATATTGATAATAATAATAATAGTAATAACAATAATAATGATAATAATAATAATAATAATAATAATAATAATAATAATAATAATAATAATAATAATAAAAATATTAATAAAAACAAAAGCAATAATAATAATAACAATATTGATAATAGAAAAATAATGATGAAATTAATTGCAACAATAATAATAGCAATAATGTTAATAACAACGTCATTTTTAATATGACAATGATGATGATAATAATAATGATAAAAATAATGATAATAATAATAATAATAATAATAATAATAATAATAATAATAATAATAATAATAACCATAATAATAATGATAATAATAATAATAATAATAGTGACAAAAAAATGATAATAATAACACTAATAATAAAAATAATAACAATAACAATAATAATAATAATAATAATAATAAAAAAATAATAATAATAATAATAATAATAATAATAATAATAATAATAATAATAATAATAATAACAATAATAATAACAATAACCATAATAACAACAACAATAATGATAACAATAATTGACGACAACACCAGTCACAAGAAGCAAAAATTAAGCTGAGTTCATCGGTCGCCGTACTGTTTCAACTCGATAAAATGCTTGTCAAACATATTATTTTTATCAACACTCCCACCCGCGCGTCGTGTTTTCAAAAGATCACACATTATTATTTTTTTGCAGTCCACTCACATGGAAAAATAAAGAAAAAAAAATGGTATATATATATTGATGACACGGATCCCTTATCAGATTGCAATCACTCTCTCTCTCTCTCTCTCTCTCTCTCTCTCTCTCTCTGATCTTTATTTCTCTTTTCTCTCTGTCCTTTATCGCTTTTCTTTCCCTCCGTCTCTATCATTTCTCCTTTTTCTTCGTCTTTTGCTTATCCTTTCCTTTCTCTCTCTCTCTCTCTCTCTCTCTCTCTCTCTCTCTCTCTCTCTCTCTCTCTCTCTCTCTCTCTCTCTCTCTCTCTCTCTCTCTCTCTCTCTCTCTCTCTCTCTCTCTCTCTCTCTCTCTCTCTCTCTATCTTCTCCCTCCCACACCATTACCGTTACTCACTCTCCATAACTCTCACCCTCCTTCCTGTTCTTCCTCTCTCTCTCTCCTCCCTCCTTTTCCTCTCCTTCTCTCTCTCTCTCTCTCTCTCTCTCTCTCTCTCTCTCTCTCTCTCTCTCTCTCTCTCTCTCTCTCTCTTTAAAGATATTGGTGACTTGTCTTCTCTGCTACGTTGTTATATCCTCTCTCTTCTTCCCTCTTTTATTTTAATTTATGTGTCCCTCTTTCCTTCGTGTTAGAGAGCCCTGGCCACCTCCCACAGACACTCACGCACACACACACACACATACACACACACACACACACACACACACGCACGCACGTACATACATACATGTTTGACCTACTGAATATATATATATATATATATATATATATATATATATATATATATATATATATATATATATATATATATATATATATATATATATATTCGTTTGCCAATTTGAAAAGCAGCAACCATCATTTTTCTTTTCTTTTTTTTCCATTTTCTCTTTTTTCTCCTCCTTCTTCACATCTTCCACGCCCACGTCTTCCTCCTTTTTTCTTTTTCTATTGGTTCTTCTTGTTTCTCTTGTTTTTTTTTCTTTTTTTCTTCTTGTTCTTGTTCTTGTTCTTCTTATTCTTGTTCTTCTTCTTTTTCTACTTCTTTTTTCTTCTTTTCATCCTCCTTTTCTTCTACTTCATTTTTTCTCTTATTTTTGTTGTTCTTCTTTTTGTTCTTATTTTCTCCCTTTTTTATGTATCCTCTTGATTTTAAAAAGACTGCATTTTTGTTCCCTTTCTCTCGTCTCCTTTATTCGGCTTTCTTTCTACCTTTACTCCTTCTCTCCTTACTTTTTTTCTTATTACTGTTTTTTTTTTTCTTATTTTTGAAAATTCTTATTTTTTCGTTTTTTCAAAAGTCATAATTTTCTAAACTTCCTTCATCTCTTTTTTACTGTTTCCTGTTCCATCTCCTCGTCCTCCTCATTCTCTTCCTTCTCCTTCTCCTCCTCCTCTTATCCTTTCCTTCCTTCCCATCTGTCAATCACCATGAGCCACGCGAAAACAATCATTATCCAATACATAACCTCACTACAGACTGTTGAGAGAGAGAGAGAGAGAGAGAGAGAGAGAGAGAGAGAGAGAGAGAGAGAGAGAGAGAGAGAGAGAGAGAGAGAGAGAGAGAGAGATTTTAAACAGACAACCAAATAGTGTTTTTTTTTTACTCTCTTCTTTCACCTCCTCTTCTTTCACCTATTTTTCGTCCAGTTCGTCCTCCTATTACCAACACACAGAAACGCACATTCACACTACATATACAACTACACAACATACCCACTCCCTTCTCTTTCTTCTCCTCCTCCTCTTCTTCCTCTACAACTCAAACGTAACACAGCATAAACACTCACACACACACACACAACCACAGCATAAAAACTCTTCAGTTAATATCGCCTATATTTTTTCCCACCTCACTTCCTTCGTACCTTTCCCTTTAGAGACAGAAACACCAACAACACACCCTTTCACCCCTCACATTCACCCCCTACACTAGTACTAGCAGGTCACGCATGATGGGACAATGCAAGGATAAGTGTGTTGCGAGCCAGTTGTGTCTGACTAACCTGTGTACAGTGCTGGTCAGAGGGAAGGCTGAAAATGGGCAAGGGGATTCATAGGCCCTTGGAGAGGTGGAAGAGACGATGGGAGGCAAAGAAGAGACTCAAAAAGATTAGGAATAGTTTAGGAACGTCTCGCAAGGTATAAGGAGGGATGTGAAGGGTTGACAAGGGTTTAAAGAAGGGATGAGGTAGGTGTCATGAGGCCCCTGAGTTAGGAAAGACTAAAGTTTGGTGTCTTTTGGAAGGGATAGTGCATGGAGGTTAAGGTGACTGATAAGTTTGTGCTAGTGAAAAAAAGTAAAATAAAGGACACCAGAAGGAACAAAAGACCAGAAAGCCAGGGAAAGGAGTAAATACTGATGAAAGGGAGGGCGAGGGGTTACAAAAGAAGAAACATAGTGGATAAAAAAAAAGTGACGCAAGTGGGTGATAGGTTTGAAATTTGTAACGAAAGAAAGGGAGAAATAAAGTCATGCAGAAAGGGGACAAAAACATATGATGAATATGGATGAAAGGGATGGTGAAGGATTGCGAAATGAGACACGGAGAGGATAAAAGAGGTGACTGAGGTTCATGGGAGACTTACGGAATACTAAAAGGGGCTAAAAAGTAAAAAAAAAAAAAAAAAAAAAAAGGAGGAAAATACTACTGCGGCTGGACACAAATAGAGAGAGAGAGAGAGAGAGAGAGAGAGAGAGAGAGAGAGAGAGAGAGAGAGAGAGAGAGAGAGAGAGAGAGAGAGAGAGAGAGAGAGAGAGAGAGAGAGAGAGAGAGACAGCAAGGATGAATGGGATCGAAAAGAACTTAAAGAAAAAGAGAACATCGGGGGAGTTAAAACTTCAATAACTTAAAACAAGAACAGGAAAAACTCTACGTAAACTGGAAAAGCTTGAATGTAAAGGTGGAGAAGAGCGGAAAAGTGGAGGGCAGAGGGAGAGTAAGGGTGAACGGACGTGATGTAAAGGACTATTGGGAACCAGAAGGGGGAGTTGGCGAAGGGCGAAGGAAAAGGGGGAAGGTCCACTCATCAATCCTGTCAATCTCTGCCATATGTGCCAGCCATGTACTGGTTTATGATATCCATAGGTGGAAATCATAGGAAAAAAATGGAAAGGTAGGAAAAAGACTCAAAACTACACGTTAATGGGAAAAGGCAAAATGGCAAAAAGTACTAATAGTTTAAGAAGTATAATGAAAAGTACATGGCAACTTATATATGTGAGGAAGAGACGATTAGTGTTAAGAATTATTAGTAAAGGGAAACAAGTAGATAGATGTAATGGAAGAAACAGAGAAAATACAGTAACAAACATTTTCCTATTGTAACTTTAATCAATATGTGTTCTCAATTACATATTGCACATATTCTTATTCTGCAATATGCTCAGTGATCTCTCTCTCTCTCTCTCTCTCTCTCTCTCTCTCTCTCTCTCTTCCACAAAACGTATACTATAATTTATTTATATTTGAAGGGCATTTAATTCCAATGATTTTTCCTTACATATCATCTATTCCAAGCAAATTCCCAGTGACATTTACTTTTCGTCGTATTCTCTTCCACGGGTATTAATTTTTATTTACTCTTATAAAACACGTACTTTCCCTTACCTGACTATTTCTTCCGTTTTTTTTAAGCACTTTTTTATGTACATGAAAAACTCTCACTGACTTTTTCATGGAGAGGCGCTTTACTTCCAGCCAATTCAAGTCAATTCCAGTCGATTCCAGTCAACTCCAAACATGCAGAATTTATTGGGTCAATTCCTTACCAAACTGCATTAAAAATTCCAGTCAGTTTTCCTTTAGGGGGCATTATGGCATAAACATTTCCACACAGTTAATTCCGCATCACAAGAACTTTCTCGTATTTACACTCATTTCCCTTCTGGCAAGCATTCACTTCCCATCCCTCCCTGAGCTTCCTGGCAGCACACATGACGCACAGGAGCGCTCTCACGTACGTATGCACGCACACACGCGCGCGCGCACACACACACACACACACACACACACACACACACACACACACACACACACACACACACACACACACACACATATCAGTAGTAATAGTAATAATAATGGTAGTAGTCGTAATTGCGGAGGTGGTGCTGGTGGTGGTGGTGGTAGAAATGTTTCAGTAGTAGTAGTAGTAGTAGTAGTAGTAGTAGTAGTAGTAGTAATACCAGCTCAGCAGTAGTACCAATACAAGTATTATTATTATTATTATTATTATTATTATTATTATTAGTAGTAGTAGTAGTAGTAGTAGTAGTAGTAGTAGTAGCAATATTAGTAGTAATGGTAGTCGTAGTAGTAGTAGAAATGGTAGTAATATTAGTATATTGATAAAAATACAAATGATACGAAACGTTGCTATCTCGTTTTTTCTAACTTAAATAAAAGAAAAGGCAATTACGTCTTGTAGAAGGGTAGCAGCTGACCCTAATGAAAAAAAAACCCAATAACCTTACAAATTAAAAAAGAAAAGAAAAAAATCATACAAACAAAACTATACAACTAAAAAACAAATATAAAGTTAAACAACCCTAAACACACACACACACACACACACACACACACACACACACACACACACACACACACACACACACACACACAAACACACACACACACGGAAATCAAACATATGAAGGTCTTAAAAAAATCGAATAATTATGGAAACATTAGGCAAAGGCAATGGGAGAGAGACGATACTACTGACCCGCTTCCCTCATACGTCCATCTTTGCGTCTTGTCTTGTCTCCTACTTCTTTCCTGCCATGATGGTCCCAAATTTGTGTTGTCTCTTTATCACTCAGATAGTGTCAAGACGAGAGATAGAGAAGTGAGGGGAAAGAGAGTGAGAAGATGAGAGGTCAAGGAAGAGGGAGAGAAACAAGTTAGGGAGTGGGAAGGGAGAGGAATGAACGGGGAGAGAAAAAGATATGAGCACGAAAATAGAGAGGAGAGGGAAAAGTGACGGAAAGAGAGTGATAGTGAAGGAATGAGAAGTCGATGGATGTGGAGAGAAAAAATAGGGAGTGAGAAAGGAGAGAAGTGAATGGGAGAGTAAAGGTATGAGGCAAAAAGATAAGAGAGAAGAGCAGAGAATGTACAAGAGAGATGGGAACAAGAGGTGAAAGGACAAGGGAGGTTGAAAAAAAAAGAGAATAGAAAACGAAAGGAGAATAGAAAAATGTCAATAGGAGATGGAGATAAAGAAAATATACGGAGAAGCGAAGGGAGAAAAGGAAAAGGAATAAAAGACGGAAAGGAAGATATAATAAAATTTTAAAAAGTAAGACCGGGAGGGAAGCGAAGAAGGAAGATAGGAACAGCGGATAAAGGGATGGAAGGGGAAGTACAGGAAGGCAATCAGGATGAAATAAAGATGAAGAAATGCAGGAAATTGAAGAAATATTGGTGTTAACGAAAATTGAATTACTAATAATCGTCCTCAGGTAGTTTTCATTAGCTATTTTTTCATATTCTATTTTATCGAAGATGCATGCAACTTTACTTAACACTTTCCCTACCATCTCTCCCTCTTTCTTCCCTGTTACTCCTCCTGCTCCTCCTCCTCCTCCTCCTTCTCCTCTTCCTCCTCCTCTTCTTCTTCCTCCTTCTTCTCCTTCTCCTTCTTTTCTTCCTCCTTTTCTTCTTCTTCTCTCCTCATTATCCCCGTCTATATCCTCTTCCGTCAAATTATTCCTCCTTTTTTTTCTCTCTGAGATAAATACAACTTTATTAAACATATCCCTTGCCTCTTCCTTCTCTCTTTCCATTTCCCTTCTCCTCCTCCTCATCTTCCTCCTTTTCCTTCCCTTCCTACCTCCTCCTCTATCAAGTCATTCCTCCCTCAACAAAGACACCCAATATCTATGTCCTATTTCCTTCCTTCCCTCCTTCCCTCCTTCCTTCAGTCCCCTTCGTCATTCTTATTCCTTATTCCTAGCACTTCCTTTCCCTTCCCTTCGCTCTTTCTACCAAGCCAAGCCACGTCTTCTATGGCGTCCGTCACTTATCCTACAGAGGGAATAGGAGTCCTCCCTTGTGTGTATGTGTATGCAGCATTTGTCATCAACATCTCTCTCTCTCTCTCTCTCTCTCTCTCTCTCTCTCTCTCTCTCTCTCTCTCTCTCTCTCTCTCTCTCTCTCTCTCTCTCTCTCTCTCTCTCTCTCTCTCTCTCTCTCTCTCTCTCTCTCTCTCTCTCTCTCTCTCTCTCTCTCTCTCTCTCTCTCTCTCTCTCTCTCTCTCTCTCTCTCTCTCTCTCTCTCTCAACACATACACACACCTACACCAATACATACACACACACACACACACACACACACACACACACACACACAAGGGCAGAAGGAGGAGGAGGAGGAGGAGGAGGAGGAGGAGGAGGAGGAGAGGAGGAGGAGGAGGAGGAGGAGGAGGAGGAGGAGGAGGAGGAGGAGGAGGAGGAGGAGGAGGAAGAGGAAGAGGAAGAGGAGGAGGAGGACGAGGAAGAGGAATACAAAGGAATACAAAGGAAAGTCAAACAGCAACAGGACCTCTTGGTGTTTTCTAGGCTGTATGGTAACTACTTCTAACTAGCTACATAGAAGAGAGACAGGACAGTTCTCTCTCTCTCTCTCTCTCTCTCTCTCTCTCTCTCTCTCTCTCTCTCTCTCTCTCAAAATGAAATGCTAATACACAAACAGGCAGCCTTAAGGGAACACTATACTATTTCTAAGGGTAGTTATAGTGGCTACAGACAATGCTAAGAGGTGGAGTAATATTTATAGCAGTACTACAAGTCGCCTTTATGTCTCACGGGTGTGCTGGACGTCTCAAGGCTGCGTCAATATACATGAGCTAAACCGCTTCAGATATTATTCACCCAGAACAGCGCCTACTCTTACTAGTATTCCTCTAAAGGCACATTTTTAAAACATGAGGAACTAATTGGAATATGCAATAATCCATCAACTCTATATTGTGGTCCCTGTATGAAGCATGTGTATCTATACCTCCCTACCTTCCTCACCTATGAACTCATGAAAGATTACATAAGAACATAAGAGTATAAGGGGAGATGCAAAATCTAATTAGCCATGCAGTGATGACCACCTAAAATTTGCATCCACGCATCCATTATTCTTACATATAAAAGAATGGGAAACTGCAAGAATGCATCAGAGTTACATATCCAGTCCCGGTACAAAACATGTCTATTTTCACTTTTTAAAACTGCCTATTAACTAAAAACTGACTATCTGATTACCTTATCTCATGAATTCCTCTATTAATCCTTTCGCTCTGGACAATACTTCCAATGTTGAAATTACATATCATAATGGATAATAGAGCGAAAAACACAGAGACGAGAAACTATAGCCTTGATCGTTATACTTATTGGAAATGTAATATATCACCACCTGATGGCGGTGTGATATTTAGCAGCTACATGACCCAAATATTCACTCATCCAGAAACTCTCCACCGGAGAACAATACAATCGCAAAATTATTCAATAGCTTACCGATAGAGCCTGGTGCTATATTTAGTTCAGAAATCCGATATGAAACAGTACTGCAGAAGCTCCCAAAATATACAAAATACTTGCCTATAGAGGTCGCTGCTACTATTCTGATAACAACCACCATACGGATATCATAGGATTAACTTATATATGTTTATTGCATCAGCTTTATTCCTATCTACATTCCCGGACAAGTTTAAGAATGAAATTATAAAGATAGGACCAAGAACAAAAGTTGTGATACACTGTTAGTCATTATGGGCGTGAAGGGATGTGTACTCATCAGCTTTTGATTATACCTGAAAAAATCAAGACACATGTGGAAGACATAAAAAAAGTTGTCAAAACCGTAGCTGACATAATAGTAACTTAGATGAGAGAGAGAGAGAGAGAGAGAGAGAGAGAGAGAGAGAGAGAGAGAGAGAGAGAGAGAGAGAGAGAGAGAGAGAGAGAGAGAGAGAGAGAGAGAGAGAGAGAGAGAGAGAGAGAGAGAGAGAGAGAGAGAGAGAGAGAGAGAGAGAGAGAGAGAGAGAGAGAGAGAGAGAGAGAGAGAGAGAGAGAGAGAGAGAGAGAGGCGGGCAGACAGACAGAAAGACAGACTGATAGACAGATAAAAAGGTAAAAAGAAAAACAGACAGAGACAAACTGACTGACTGACCGACTGACAAAATAACAGACATACGGACAGCGAGAAAGGAAAACAGAAATAAATACGGAGAGTCCGAGAATGCAGTATCAAAAAAGACAAAGACAGCCTCTGACAGAAATACAATAGAAAGGAGACAGGCGCGTGGCATGTAAAGAGACTGACAGGCAGACAGACGAACACCGATACAGAGATATACCACAATGAGGAAAAAATATAAAAACCATCCTATCATATATATTATCAGAGAGAGAGAGAGAGAGAGAGAGAGAGAGAGAGAGAGAGAGAGAGAGAGAGAGAGAGAGAGAGAGAGAGTCATTCTGAACAATTATAGCAGCGAGAAACAGCGGTCTTCTGTAAAATGAGATCCTGGGAGGGAATGTGAGAGCGAAAAATAATGAGAAATGGAGAGAAGAGGAGGAGGAGGAGGAGGAGGAGGAGGAGGAGGAGGAGGAGAAGGAGAAGGAGAAGAAGGAGGAGAAGGAGAAGGAGAAGGAGAAAGAGGAGGAGGAGGAGAAGAGGAGGAGGAGGAGGAGGAGGAGGAGGAGGAGGAGAGGATGTCAAAAGTGAAGTGGAGGAGATTGCTAGAAAGGTGAAAATGAAGTTAAGATTGAGAAAGCAGGATTTAGGAAAGGAAAAAGAGAAATAGAAAACCTACTGTGCGTGCGTGTGTGTGTGTGTGTTTGTGTGTAAGTGTGTGTGTGTGTGTGTGTGTGTGTGTGTGTGTGTGTGTGTGTGTGTGTGTGTGTGTGTGTGTGTGTGTGTGTTAATATGCACTCCTTAACATTATCCACAAACAGAATTCCTTCTCCTTCTCTTCCTCCCATTGTCCTCTTTTTCCATGTACTCCAATTCCCTTCCTCTTCCTTTATACTACTATCCCTCAAATATGACAAGCATTACCAAATCTTCCTCCTCCTCCTCCTCCTCCTCCTCCTCCCCGTTTTCCTTTACCTCCTCCTCCTCTTCTTCCTCTTCCACCACCACCACCTCTGTCATTCCCTCGTTCCCTTGTCACAAAAGTCATTGCTTTCTGACACATCCCTCAATATCACCTGGCTCGCTTACTCGTACAACCTCACTCACAATACCCCAGACACACACAAAAAAAGGAAAAAATAGCGCGTACGTACACACACAAAAAAAAAGGAAAAAAGAAATTCTCATGACACAGGCACCTTTCCTCTCTCTCTCTCTCTCTCTCTCTCTCTCTCTCTCTCTCTCTCTCTCTCTCTCTCTCTCTCTCTCTCTCTCTCTCTCTCTCTCTCTCTCTCTCTCTCTCTCTCTCTCTCTCTCTCTCTCTCTCTCTCTCTCTCTCTCTCTCTCTCTCGTTCTCGCCCAACCTGACAACCAACACCTGGTCTCGACACTAAGTCGACACCTGCCCGACACACACATGACTCCATGTGCTCACAAGGTTAGGCACGAAGGCGTTCCTGCCGATATGACTCACACTGATAATTTGTGGCTGACCTGCAGGAGGAGGAGGAGGAGGAGGAGGAGGAGGAGGAGGAGGAGGAGGAGGAGGAGGAGGTGGTGGAGGAGGAGGAGGAGAAAAATGAGGAGGAGGAAAAGGAGGAGGAGGAGGAGGAAGAGGAGGAAGAGGTGGTGGTGGTGGTGGTGGTGGTGAAGAAAGAGGAGGAAAAAATTAAAAGTTAGAAGTGGAAAAATAAATTGAACGTGGAAAAAGGAGAAAAATTGTCTGAGGTCATACAAAAAACAGATAAACGAAAGAAAATCAAGGAGAGAGAGAGAGAGAGAGAGAGAGAGAGAGAGAGAGAGAGAGAGAGAGAGAGAGAGAGGGGATAATTCCATGGACGAGCGTGATGTGCTGCACTGCATGGACACAATTAAGCATTATTGTATTATTGTCGTCACTACAGACACAATAGAGAAAGATACTTGTGCTAAACACTTCACCTCCTCTTTGTTCTTCTAATTGATCTTTTGATTTAATGAAAGCCTCTTTGTGACTAGAAATATGCAAATCATTCATTATTTAATCCTTTCTCTACGATAAGAAAATATTCACATTACTAAAAGCAAGTTATATATTTTTATGTGCATCAACAGTAAAGAAGAGGAAAAAAATATCCAGTAAAAGTATTTAGATGTGGTTGTAAAACAAGATGTCTCAGAGTTGTTTTAATTAAAGATGTACGAATTAATAGTGAAAGAGTGAAAACAATGTTCGTACATTGATCTGCTCTCTGAACAGATAATACTTATACATTTTGTGGAACAGATGTATTGTTCACGATAACGTTCGGTGCTTCTAAATTCTCGACCAATGCTTATCAGTTCTGCAATATTCGTTTTATATGAAAGAGAAAACATTGCTTTCGTATCGAGTTCTCACTAACCCGTTATGAGCTGCTAACAGCACGGCGCTGTTATTAAAGAGGAATTATTGTAGCACCGGAGCTGGGCGTTGTATTGGCCTGACTCGCTGCTTCGCATCACTTACAGGCAGCTCGTGGCTTATGACTGTAATACGATGCCTGGCGCGCATTGCGATCTTTATTGTTCAACTGGGAATATTTCAAAATCGTATCTTCAGGTTTGATTTCTGTTCTAAACATTTCGTATTTTATTAACTAACACTGCCATTGTACTTCAGGCCCCAGGATATGATTAAACATTTTTTCCCGAGATCTATATCCAGTGCTGAATTTATGTTTTAAGTTTCACTAGCTCATTCTTCTTCTTCTTCCTCAGCTTATATCCCATCTTCATATGGGGTCGCTGTTCCTCGCTAGTCTCTTCCAGATATTCTTTTCAGCCACCTGATTTTCTAGCAATCCTTTTTCACTCATATCTTCTCTCAGCTTGTCCTTCCATCTCAGCTTCGGTCTATCTCTTCTTCTTCCCTCCACCTCCATAGTCATTGCTGTTCTTCCTACATAGTTTTCATCTCTTCTCATTACATGCCCATACCAATTTAACCTTGCATCTTTGAACTTATCTCTGCAACTTTCACTGTGCCTCTTATCAACTCGTTCTGGATCTTATTTTTTCTTGTTACACCGCACATCCATCTTAACATTCTCATTTCTGCTACATCAACCTTCTTTTCATGTACCTTCTTCATAGCCCAAGCTTCACTTCCATACATCATTGCAGGTCTTACTGCTGCTTTGTAAACTTTACCTTTCAGTCTTGCACTTAATTTTCTGTCACATAGAACCCCTGACATTTTTCGCCAGGAATTCCATCCACACTGAATCCGATGGTTTATTTCTACATCTAGTTCACCGACCATAGTTACATGCGATCCAAGATATCGGAAGGCAATAACTCTCTTAATGGCTTCCCCATCTATACTCATATCATCTCTACCATCTACCGCATTAAAGGGTAGGTACTCGGTCTTGCTTCTACTAATCTTCAAACCTCTATCCTCTAGTGCACCTTTCCATCTCTCACGTCTTCGCTTAAGACATCCATAATTAGGTAAAAAAGATAAGGGCTAAGAGCCGATCCCTGATGTAGTCCAACTCTGATGGTAAATCCTTCCGTAGCCCCAACGCAGCTAGCAACATGCGATGTCACATCCCTGTACATATCTTGCACCAGCCTCACATATTTTTCACTAACACCTTTCTCCCTCATACATCTCCAAACCTCTGACCTTGGGACACGATCATATGCTTTCTCAAGGTCTATGAAAGCAATATGTAGTTCCCGCTGGTTCTCTCTGTATTTTTCCATGGTCTGTTTCAGGGCAAATATTGCATCCTACGTCTGTCTACTTTCGATAAAGCCAAACTGATTTTCATTCACTTCTGTTTCAACTACAATCCTTCTTCCTATAATCTTTTCATATAATTTCATTGTATGTCACAGGAGCTTGATTCCTCTGAAGTTTGAGCATTCCTGGATGTCTCCTTTTTCTTTGTAAATGGGGATGATGACACTCTTCCTCCATTGAGATGGGATCTTTTCCTGCTCATAGATCTTTTTCATGATGTCCTACATAATATCAATACCCGGTTCACCAAGGCACTGCCACACTTCTATCGGGATGTTATCTGGCCCTACCGCTTTATTTTTTTTCATAATTTTCAAAGCTTGTCCCACTTCAGCTCGGTTGATACTTTCCGTCACTCTTTCAGTTGGTGTTCCCTCACCCACTAGTATTCTGGGATTTTCCTCATTTAGCAGGTTGTCAAAATACGCTTTCCATCTTTTCTTAATCTGGTCCTCTTCATGCAGCACTGTACCATCCCTATCTTTCATATGTTTTATGTGGGTTTGATCTCTTGTCTTCTTGTTTCTTGATTTAGTAATTCTATAGATATTTTTCTGTCCTTCTGATTCTAAATCTTCATATATTTCCTCTCTAACCACAGCCTTCGCTACAGCCACTGCTTTCTTTGCTTCTTTATTTGCAACCTTGAGTCTTTCTTTATTTCCTTCAGGTCTATCCACATAGTAGGCTTTATTGACATTTTTCTTCCTTCGGATGCATTCTGCTACTTCCTCATTCTACCACCACGTTTCCTTATCATTTGGAGGTCCTCTTTCTGATGTCATACCAAATATTTCTTCTCCTGCTTGTAGAACTAATTGAGCATTGTGATTCCACCAGTCCTCCACAACATCCTTCAACCTTACTCCTTCTAGTACATTTTGCTGGAACTGAACTTTCAAATCTTCATCTTTCATTTTCCACCACTTCACACCTTTCTTTCTTCTCTTAATATTCAGCACACCCACTACGAGGTGGTGTTGTTTTGCCACCACTTCTCCTTAAATAACTTTACAGTTCCTTACTTCCTGCATGTTACTCCTCGGATACAGGATGTAGTCTAACTGTGTCTCCAGTCCCCCACTCGAATATGTGGTATAGTCCTTCTTTACAAAAAAGGTGTTCACTATGGCCATGTCGTATGCTAATCTTTTATTTTTATCTTGTCTACTCAACATTTTCCCGGACAGATGTTTCTAGTGTTAACTCAAAGTGTGTTCAATTTCACTGACTTTAACCTTTATTATGTTCATCTCCCTAATGCAAGAGTTCACCAGCACATTTTAAAACTCTAAAAACATCGGCATTTTTTCTTTCCTTTGCATTAATCTCATTTTCAAACAAGATTTTCATGACATTTCCAAATATGAATGTTAGTTTTTAATATAAAAAAAAATCTTTGTTTATGATGATATAACACTTGCCATTCTATTACATTAATCCTAGGAGACTGCGAAAACCAAACAACACAAAAGATTGCTCTTTAGACTGCACCACAATTTTGTATTAACCTTTAGGAGAAACCATAGCAGACAGATGTAAACTAATGTATTTCATGCTGACATTGTTTAGACAAATCACTTTACAAAGAAAAGAGAAAATTATTTAACTTTTTCATTCTTATGTAAAACTATTCACAACAATAAAAGTAAAAGGCTAAAAAATTAGTACACTTTCAAAAATCGCAAGAGAACGATGTTTCACATAGGCTGTGGAATAAGAAAACACGTCTCAGAGTGAATAGTTAGTGAAGAAAGATGAGCCAGATAATAGTGGAGGCTTTATGATGGATACTAGATCTGACACCAACCAACAAAGAACGAAGGCTCGATATAAAACACTAGTGACAGGTTCTTATTCCTTAACTAATATATTAAGTCTGCCTGCGTTTACATATCCTTGTTTGATATAAAGTGTACACATCGCTAGCCAAGCCAAGCTGCCTTGTCCAGTGCATTGATGTGTTATATCAACCTCTGTTAGATACCTCCTGCTTACCAATGCATGTAATAACCAATATACATACTCACAGAACTAGTCCATACACACCTATCACATTCACTGTTTCAGTCCGGCTCCTTGTACAACACTCACCTGTAATGATAAAAGACGTTTGGTTAGTTACACATGACTGGAGAGAGAGAGAGAGAGAGAGAGAGAGAGAGAGAGAGAGAGAGAGAGAGAGAGAGAGAGAGAGAGAGAGAGAGAGAGAGAGAGAGAGAATCAAGCAGATATGAACAAGGAGTAAAGAAAAAGCACACATTAGTCACAAGCCAAAATAAAAAAAGGCGAACACGTGAAGAAAAGCAAAATAAAGTAAAAAAATAAACGAAGTATTTTTCTCCCATTAATACCCTTTCTCATACTCTTCCTCCCTCCCTCCCGTGCAGCTTGGGGTGTTCCCAGCCAGACACTTCAACTCCCTCAAAGTATCGGAGGAGTGGATCACCGAGGGACGCAAGGCTTCGGCTCCAGACCACTTGGCGACTCCCAGGCCCGCACCCGAGGCAGAGAAGGAGAACTAAAAGTAAAAATGGCAAAAGAATGCAAAAGGATAGAGAGAGAGAAAAAAAAATAGGACAATGGCGACAAAAATAAACGACTAAAAAGGATGAGAAACAAAAGAAGAAATACGATGAAACTATGCAAAAGGATATGAAATGAAAATGGGCGATGGATACAGATATGAAAGATGAAA